>NC_040018.1:4326757-4666597 GCF_000972845.2 Larimichthys crocea
TGAGACGTCAATCCAGCCTTCATATGTGGAACTGATGCAAAGAAACCACGGCTGATGAGGACCAAGAAAAAGAAGAGAACTGCTTGGACCACGAAACAGCCATAGTGTTCAGTAAAGATTTCCACTGGTCTCTCTAGTGAAAATCTTTGCTTCAATCGATTAGTCCAAATTGAGATTTTTGGTTCAAAGTGTGGTCCCACCATAAGGCATAGAGGAGGAGGTGTGATGGTGTCGGGATGAATAGCCGATGACACTGTTGGTGATTTAGTGTTTAGTGTTGGTGACGACCTCATGAAAATGATTGAGAGAAAGCCAAGAGTGTGCAAAGCTGTCATCAAAGTGAAAGTGGCTACTATGATTGATTTGATATCTTCAATATTACTCACACGTAGAAAATATAAAATCAGTATAAACACCGAAATACGGAGTGCTAGAAAGTGCAGCAATGAGGTGAATTCATGTGAGATATATCAGAAAATATCCTTGATATTATTCAGTGTTTGTTACCTCACTCTTATTTAACTTCTCCATCTGAGAGAAGAAAATGAATAAAGTTGTTTACAGTAGAGGACAGTGATGTTCTGCACTCAAGTCCCTTTTCTCCAAGTGTCGAAATAAAAGCAGCTGTGTATGTGGTGTGTGTTGTGTGTGTGTGGTGTGTGTGTGGTGTGGTGTGTTGTGCACTTTAAAAGGCAACCTACAGCTAGAGGGAAACAGGGCCTTACCGGTACTCCCTACTACAACACCAAATAAACCCTGAATGGAATGTTAGTATGTTTTGGCCACGTGAGGTCAGGTGACCAAAGCTGTTATTATGGCGCAGTTGATTGTCTAACATAAAAGCACACCTTCCTGTGAAGCTGATATCATGGCAACAAATTAAGCTTAATTTCTTTCTAATGAGAGGCTGTGTAATATTAGAGTGAGACATTTGTTGGTGTGATGGTTTCTCCTTATTCAGGCCTACTTTTATAGCCTCATTCTTTCGAGGGACCGAAAGACCCAAATTAAAGCTTCTTTCCGCCTAAACTCTGCATCTGAGTCCTCATTCGAGTCCCGGCCTGACAGAAGGTCAATCAGTCCAGAAAATTACAATAACTTTGAATGTGTCGCAAAACCATCAAGCGCCATGATGAAACTGGAGGACTGGCCCAGTAAATGAAGACCAAGAGTTCATTACAGTTAGCAGCCGCAGAAATCACAAATTAACGGCACCTCAGATTAAAGACCACATAAATCCTTAATAGAATTCAAGTAGCACATCTCTACATCAACTGTTTAGTGGAGACTGTCAATCCAGCCTTCATGATGGAACTGATGCAAAGAAACCACGGCTGATGAGGACCAAGAAAAAGAAGAGAACTGCTTGGACCACGAAACAGACATAGTGTTCAGTAAAGATTTCCACTGGTCTCTCTAGTGAAAATCTGTGCTTCAATCTGATTAGTCCAAATTTGAGATTTTTGGTTCTAAATGTGTGGTTCCCACCATAAGGCATAGAGGAGGAGGTGTGATGGTGTCGGGATGAATAGCCGATGACACTGTTGGTGATTTAGTGTTTAGTGTTGGTGACGACCTCATGAAAATGATTGAGAGAAAGCCAAGAGTGTGCAAAGCTGTCATCAAAGTGAAAGTGGCTACTACGATTGATATTGATATCTTCAATATTACTCTACAATGTAGAAAATAATAAAAGTCGAATATACGGAGTGCTAGAAAGTGCAGCAATGAGGTGAATTCATGTGAGATATATCAGAAAATATCCTTAATATTATTCAGTGTTTGTTACCTCACTCTTATTTAACTTCTCCATCTGAGAGAAGAAAATGAATAAAGTTGTTTACAGTAGAGGACAGTGATGTTCTGCACTCAAGTCCCTTTTCTCAAGTGTCGAAATAAAAGCAGCTTGTGTGTGTGTGTGTGTGTGTGTGTGTGTGTGTGTGTGTGCACTTTAAAGTAGGCAACCTACAGCTAGAGGGAAACAGGGCCTTACCGGTACTCCCTACTACAACACCAAAATAAACCCTGAATGGAAATGTTAGTATGTTTTGCCACGTGAGGTCAGGTGACCCAAAGCTGTTATTATGGCGCAGTTGATTGTCTAACATAAAAGCACACCTTCCTGTGAAGCTGATATCATGGCAACAAATTAAGCTTAATTTCTTTCTAATGAGAGGCTGTAATATTAGAGTGAGACATTTGTTGGTGTGTGGAGCTTTGTTGCAATGAGTTTACATAAGATGATTAATGGAAAAAGTGTGTGCCCTGACAGCCCTGTGGTTGCCAGAATTGCAAATTTTGGTTGCCAAAGTTTATAGAATAGCTTATAACCACAGAATTGATTGCCCTGTGTAATATTCCCTCCTTCAAAAACAAAGAAAAGCTATTAAAATCTCATATAAATATCCAATTATACTTATGAATTGCATCCAAATTTGAGCACTTTGATTTACTCCAGTTTTGCTCTGATATATGTAGTGAGGCTGACTTTCATGCAGGAGTTTGTGTGCCATCACAGACCTGCAATTGATGTTTGAATTTTTTAGAGCTGTGCACGACGAATTTTATGAATTGAAGCAGATTTGGCTGTTTATTAAGAAGATTCGACTATTCATTTTTCTTTCATGTTTTAATGCCTTTCTCCATTTCCTTTGATGTGAAAACATCAGATTTCCACACAGTCAGAGAAAGTTAAAGTGTGCTATCTCTTTTGTAGAAATTTGGGGACATGCAAGACAATGTATATGGGCCAAATATACATGGTTTGTACATGAATCACTTAATGTTAACACTTGTTTAAGTCTGACCGACAAGTAAAGACAAAAAGAAGGCACATTAAAGCTGACTGCATAGAGATCTACAGAAGGAATCTTCTGCAAAGATTAAGTGTTATAGATAACCGTGGGTCACACACATCTCACAGATCTCAACAATGTTTTGCTCATTAAACAAGCTGAAGTTGATCAAGCTTCCTGTGAGACACTGATTCAAAACACACCCTGGCATGATACCCAAATATTATACCCATTATAGTCACACTAAATGTCACTTTTTTTGAAATTCAAGTTTTTACACTGAGGTCTTAAGGGGTCTCCTCAGAGATCTTCTCTTGACATGTTGGACACCTCAAACTTTATGTCTGATTCTGAATAACTCAGTCCTGGAAATACTGATGGAGAGTACGAGTGAGGCTAGATGTTCGGACAACACAGAGAAAAAGCATTTCATTTACTGGGGTCCTGAGACTGAAAGTGGAGACTACAGTGGGATAATCACTTGTACCATAAATCTCTATCTGTATGTCATGTACCTGGCCCACCAGCTGCATGCACACCTGGATGCTTTCACTTCTGTGGCCTAGCAGGAGGCAGGATTGTTTTCAGTGACACATGCAGAACTCCATTCATCCCACAGCTCGTCACTTTAGGGCACTGCCTCCTCAAGGCTGAGCCAAGAGCGCTAGGTTAAACCTGTTCAGATCTACAAAACCACCTGCTGCCCAGAAGCCATCTCTATCCATAATTTAAAAGCCCAGGGGCTGTTTTTTCCATGACACTGAATTTCAAATCATTATGGCGTTTGCAGAAAGCAGCCAGTTGAGACTAGAAGAGACAGAACCTGCAGGTATGATATTATGTGGGGGTAGATTAAAGCCCCAAAACATGAAATGATATTAACATAACTGCAGGGTGTTGATGGAGTTAATAAATCCAAAAGACTCAACCGTCTATTTCCCCTGATTTCTGAAACTCACTTTACTGTTGTGGAACAAACACTTCTTGAGATTTCAATTAAAACACATTCTAACTAACTAACCCCCACATATTGTCTCCTCCGTGCTGTCTGACTTTAGTCTCATCCACACAGCTGAACTAGAGTTTCTCCAGTAGTGATCAGAAATGCCCGTGATACTGCTTAAAATGCAGGATCAGGTATCAGCAAGTATGCACTGTACACCTATCCATTACCATCGATTTATTTATTTGCCCATGGGCAGTGTTGGATTCTTCTTTCTTTTTCCCCCAGTATGGCAAAGTCAAAAACGCCCCCTACTCTGATTGGCTTACCTTGATATTTAGGCTATACAGGCATTACAACAATGACAGCAATCATTTAGTGTTAGTCATATATTTTTTTTACCACAAGTGTATCAGAATCATACTCTCTGTTGGCCCACATGCAGAGTTTAGGTACATGAATCAGCAATGAATCTTGCTATTCCTGTCATTAACCATGAACTGTTGCTCTCTTTAACCATGAGCCATGCTTTCGCCATCCATTGGTCAAATTGCTCCTCGATTACTGGAATAGTTGATGTTCTGGAGAAGGTGTGTAGGCAACAATAACCACAACCCTCAGATGGAGGTTTGGTTGTCTTTTCTAAGAAATACCCAATGGCCTTCAGACTCAGTGGGTTCTGGGTTTTATACATTTTGAAGGTCCTCCATCTTCTTACTTCAGTCTAGGCAACTCTTTCAAATTCCTTATGAAGTCTTCAGCTACAGGAGAATGAAACATAAACCCTGGGCTATGGCTCCCTTCCCTCAGAGGGCTACACACAAAGAAGTACATGCACTTTGCTTAAAACTTCTCTAGTTAGTTAGACACAAGACCCTAAGCTTGCCAAGTCTTGTATTGAACAACCTCCCTCGGACATGCACGGTAGCAAGGGTTTATTTATTTTAAGATAACACGGCATGATCCTATCTAGACCCTCACCATGGCTCCAATTAGTAAGCTCTGCCACAAAGTTAAGTCTTGTCATCCATTTTCAATGTGTACCCTTTTCAACATTTGCTTATTTCTGTTGTTTTTAGATCTACACTATATTTGTCAGAAAGTCAAGATCTCAGTGGTGCTTTTATTTTATGCAGTGCTTCTACCCTCTACAAAAGAAGTGTGGGCAGGGCCCTGAGTTTAGAGTAAAGTCCCTTAAATATTAACCCTGAAACCAGCAACAGAAAAACGGTGCAAACTGTGTGGGTTGCATGTGTGAGATCAATGCAGCTGTACAACTTGTGAGTCTATTACAAAAATAAGAACTCTTGAAATCGACATATTTCCTCGATAGCTGCTTCTAACAACAGCCACTTCTGTATCAACTGAAAATTGTATTGATGGGGCTAATTGATGAGAGCAAAACCAAACCAAAAGACACCACCTCCTGAGAAGAACTCGGCTAACATGAACAATGTTAAACTAAATGCGTAGTTCGGTTCCAACACATGGTTACCTTTGCATGCCATAGCCTCACCTCTCGCTCCACTTTCTGTCTATCTTAAGCTGCTCTTATCTAATAAAGGCAGTTAAAGACCCAAAAAAGACACTAGAAGGAAAAGAGAAATTATTAAGAGCGGACTGCAGACTTCTTTGGACTGAAGCTGGACCTTTTTGACTGATGATTAAAGGATCCAATGTCTTGGATTTAGAGGGACTTATTGGCAGAAATCTAATATTCATAAGTGTGTTTTCATTAGTGTATAATTACCTGGAAATAAGGATTGTTGTGTTTTTCTTACCTTAGAATAAGCCTTTTATATCTACAGAGGGAGTGAGTCCATCATGTTGCACCACCATGTATCTACAGTAGGTCTAAACAGACAAACCAAACACTAGCTCTCAATAGGTCCCTTTGCATTTTTCATGAGTTACTGTAAAATTAAGTTTATTTTGAATGCTGAGGAAGCTCCTGCAGTTTGACCCTTGTCCTTGTTTTTCAGAACATCTACAAAAGTAGATTCAAAGCTGGCACTACTCGTAGAGCCACAAAAGCCATGAGAAATACAATTTATATTCTAAATCTAAATTATCCTTTAAAGTATGGTCAGGGTTAGGCAACTGAAACACTTGAAGGTCAGAGAAAGGTGATAGTTGTGTTTAAATTCCAGTGCTGCCCCTGAAAACCTGATGATTCAAGTCATCATCGGAGAAGACCCTGAATTGACCCACGCCTCATTTTGTCAGTCAAATTTTTCCACCGTCATTGTAGACATTACACAATGCAGGAACAACAACATGGAAGGCTGTAAACCTTGTGAACCCAGTGTTAAAATGACCACAACAGTCCACCGTAGTTTCTCCTACACATGCTTGGGTCAGGCAAGGGGTATTCGGTTGCTTGCAATCTGCAACCTCACCGCTAGATGCCACTAAATCCCGCACACTGCGTCTTTAAAGATATCACTACTGATGATGGTACATGTGATAAATGAATAGCAATATAGCTGCTATAAATAGCCACAGCTATGCATAATATCATCTGCTCAGGTGTTCTTGGAAGACCTCAGCGATGCAACACAAACAATAGATCAAACTGTGCTACTTTTTCCAAAGTCAGGACGGAGCAATCAATATACCGTATGATTGAGTGCGAGTAGAAATTAGGCTCATGCATACTTTTACAATGACTGAGATTTATTCAAGTTTTATTCACAAACCTACACAGATTTTTCACGTGCAGACACGTGTGAAGCGAAAACTTTTTCCGCATGGACAGAGCAATAATGTCTGTACCTCAGACTGGAACAAACTCCTCAAGAGGGCAAATAGGTGAGGACATTGGCTGTAAATACTATTACTGCTGATTCAAGTTAGGAAATGAGACATAACAGCTTCTCATTACTCATTACCGTTGCCTGCACATCAACCCTGCAGCCTTCTGAAACCTCGGAGGTGGTAAATCTTTTTCTACACAGCAGTTAAAGCACAGTTTTTTTGTTTTGTTTATATATTTTAACACAATCTCTGAGCAGTGTGTGTGGTGTTTAATGAGTGGTTGTCTAGTAAACAACTTTCCCGTGACAGGATTGTTCAAGAATTTTTTTTTTTTTGTACAATAAATATCGCTGCGTGATGGGATGTTTCAGTTGGTCGGTTTTAACAGAGCGTGGAATGTACTTCCAGTGGCAACATGGTAATTGGTGCTACTTGTCAGCCAATTATAATACAGTTATAACATTTTAATTAAAAAACTTCTGGACAAACTGAGACACTAACAACAAAGATATGAAGAATAGCAGCTTAAACTCTGAAAATAGTTCTCAAGTTGTACGTTTGTTTTAACAAGACAGGAAAACTGAATCTCCCTTCTAGATGTTCTGGTGCAGTGAGGCATGGTCTGTGTCAGTGGTCCCCCCCTATGAACTCATCATTTCAGTAATTTGTCCTTTGTGCTCTTTCACTTTCACATACAAGGTCTGGTCATGGTCTGCTACAGCTAGAAAAATGTCAACTCACCCTTCACCCTAAAACTGCATGATTGTGACATATTACACTTAAGCTCTCCGTCCCGTGACAACATGCTCTCTGACACTGAAGTGTTTTTGTTAATGCTCGTGTCTAAATCTTCATCTGATCTGTGTGTCACGAATTCTCCAAACTATCATTATCAAAGCCCCAGAGTGCGTTTCAATGCCTCAGAGAGGCAGGTCACCTGTTAACAGTTTTCAAAAGGACACCTCAGTGCAGTCAGTCACACCTTTTGGACTGTCCTTTACACGTATTTCAGACGTTATTTGTTATAATGTCTGTGTTTGTGTGGTTTGTTGGAGACCGATTGGTCAAAGGATGAACAACCATGACCCACAAAAGCTGTATGTGCTGCACTTAGGTCGGCAACAGTGAGACACAAATGTTTACAGGCCACTAGGGACGTTTTTAATTCACAGGATGAACTTTCTTTTTGATTTTGCATGATTAACAAATGCATGTTATACAGTATGTCTACCACAAAAGGCAAGGACAGCAATCACACAGCGATTGACAATCTGATTAAATGACTTACAGTGGTCCCTCGTTTATCGCGGGGATGCGTTCCAAAAATAACCTGCAATAAACGAAATCCGCGAAGTAAGTTTTACAATTATTATACATGTTTTTAGGCCGTAAAACCCCTAACCACACACTTTCATACACCTTTTTACACTCATTTTGTACAGTACTCCCTTAATTAATCAGGACGCAGAACACACGTGCGGTTCTCACTTAGCCAATCAGGACGCAGAACACAATGCGCGTTCATACTGTACAGTACGCTATAAAAATAAAGCATGCAAAATTACACTAAAAAAATCCGCGAAACAGCGAGTCCGCGAAAAGTGAACCGCGATATAGCGAGGGACAACTGTACATCATTATCAAGCAATATCAAAAAAAGAAAACGCCTGCACGCTTAATTATTAATTAATCATATGATGAGTCAATCTTTATTTATATAGCACCTTTTAAACATTTAATATAATTTTGATGCTACACTGATGTCTTTCCCACTCCGAAGGCCCGTACATCTGTTTCTACACTATGTAACTTTATGCTCTGGGTACGATCACCTTTGAGAAGTACGTAATGCTTTACGGCACTAAGTGACACGCCACCAACTATTTCACTGATTTTGGTGAAACTGGATCATATTTTATGGAGAAAATGTTTTCTGGTTTTCCCTCTGACGTCCTCCTTCAACTCTCTGATTAACAGAGGTCCCTGATGTACAGTGAAGTAAACTGCTGTGAACTATAGTAGGTGCTGTTAGCTACTTCTAGCTCAGTTTGTAAGCCAGGCTGCCTGGACTGTAAGCTCAGAGCACCGGAGCAATGTTAGTGATTGAACCACAGGCATTTCAGACCACCAGGAAGAGGAGGAATGAGGATGAGGAAATCGTTGGCGTTGCTATGTCTTGTGTTTTTGCACTTGCTTGATGTTTGGCTGTTAGCGAAGTTGTCGACCGAGTTTTTGATCATAAGTAATGTAATCATAACAAATCCACGTGTACAGCTGTCCATATTTATGACAGTGGTATTGCACTCTGGTGGTGCTAAATCGCAAAAATGCCAATGCAGTGTTGCTTTAAGATAAAAGATAACGTAAAAAATAAAAATGACACACTAAATAGAGGGGAGTTTGGTTTATGTTTAAAAATATCAATACATTCAGTTGCCTCTAAATGAAGGGGGTTATGTTCCAAACCTGGACAGAAAACTGAAATAAGATAATCCTGCAGGCGGTGACTTTAGGAGAGTGCACATGTAGCACGGTGCCTGGCTTCCTGCTTGCTGACACTAATCCAAAGGCAGCGGGGATTTTCTGCCTCTTGCTGCTTCTTGCCTCACACCCCTGCAGGGCTCTCAGATCCACACTGGCTTTCCCAGTCCAACACACGCATACAAACATACACAGATGAACACACGATGGACTATAAATATTCAGGCCAGGATCAGCGGTACGTGCAGCACAATGTACGCTGGGGACATAACACACACTGTGCTCATTTCAACCCCGCCACCGAGCTCTCTGTCAGCACTTTTCTGTGGGAAAAAACTCGCACATCTGCTCATGTGATGCTCTTTCATTTAGGTTGACTTGTCCATGAACGCGCTTCTGCGGAGCCCCGAAACTCGAGCGATCCACATGGCTGTATTCTTGTCGACGATAGCACAGCACTCATTAGATGTGTTAGCTGTCGCATGGCAAGCCAAGCTTCAGGTGTTGTGTGTTTGTTTATGTTTGTGTCGGTGGGTGAGAGGTGCGGTTTGGAAAGCACATGTGCAACACAGCGAGTCACATTACACCATGACAGACTGTCACGGGGAATTAAAGGCGGGACACGAACGGAGGCAGTGGTCAGGAAACATCCTTAATGCCACGAGGCTCAGGTCCACTGTGAACAACACATGCAGGCCACAAAACCTGCAGGATGAGACGATACGAACAGGCTACAACAAAACTAAAATTTCCTAGTTATTGTTGTTTTCTAACATTCCCTGAATGGGAAATTCATCATAGTCCAAATGTACTGTTCCATGAGTTACATAATGTACAGTATATGTAGCATGATATGAGACAGTGGAAGCAGCTGAAAACTGGGTTAGTGCCAATTACTTCAATGCCAGCAGCCAAATAATCTATAAGTTTAGATGTTCTTTTTTCCTTCTTTTTCTCTGTGACAATGATGAAATGAGACAGCAGCTCTTATCTAATCTTTTAGCCTCACAACTTCCTGGCAGAAGAAAATATTTAGAGTCCAAAAAGTCAAAGTTTGGACTGTTTGCAGTCTTGGAAACACATCTTGACTGCTGAGATTAATAGGCTGGAAATGGAGATCAAGAAAATGCAAATGCAACGGAAATACAAGGCTGGTTGCAGCATTTGCTTTTCATTTTTTTATATAAGAGATGTTCATAGTGTGCCTGAGTAATTGCCCTGTATCTGCATTTTAGTTTGGAGTATGTAAGGACGTATTTTTGGCCGTGATTTAGTCTCTATGGGACTTTGGACAGACATTCGTGGTCCCCAGAGGATGCGCTATTATTACCATAAATGTTCACATCACATCATCAGGTCTCCAATACGTGCAAAACATAGACATTCATCAGCCTCAGCTGTACTTGTGTTTTATGTTAATTCACAAATGTTAGCTAAACTAAGATAGTGAACATTGTACCTACTAAAAATTGGCATGTGAGCATTGTCAAATCCTTTTAATGCATCTTTAAAGGTCCAGTGAGTCAGATTTAGGACCTGAGGCAGGCCAAATGATGCCTGCATACTCAAACACGCCATCTGTAACGGCACAAACCTGTCAATCAAAGTGGCCATGCTGTTAATTATGCATAACTTTAAGCTTTAATATAATATGAACAGGTAAATTCAGACTCAGTACAGTTGTCATGAATGGAGAAATTAGCTATAGAGACCAAAACAATTTTTTTGTACCAGGCTGCTGTGAAGTTGGACATTTTAATATGGGGACTTATGGAGACTGACTTGTCCTGTCACCAACCCTTAAGTGGCTGTTCAGGAACTGCAGTTTTTCGGTACTTCCACATAGGTTTTACTTCACAGCCACGGAGGTTGCCGCTTGGTTCGGCTATGTTGAACTGTCCAGAGCGGACAAACTAATGTGAGGGGTTGCAATCAGCAACTTACACCACAGATGCCACTAAATTCTACACATTGGAGCTTTAAACCACACAGAGTGGCAGAAGCCTTTCATCCATTACTTCAAGCTGACTGTTTAAACCTTTCTTCTAGCTTGTTAACTCGTTTCAAAACACTGTGTCACAACACATGGTGTTCAGGTGTTGCCGCTGACTCAGTGTAAATATACGTTTTAATCACGTTATATTTAATTAGATTTTTTTCCCCCCAATCTGCAGTTAATCTACAATCTCCCTACAGTATAAGTACACCGGCTGTTATTTCCCGTGATACAGATGCATTAATTTAATCTATCACACCTTGTCTGTTATTTATTTCATGTATGGATTTTAACTGTGGTCGTGGTACATTAAGCACAATTTCATAATTTGTGTGAACAAAAGCACCGAGCCGTTTACCCAAAATGAAAACTGTCATTATCTGCTCATCCCCGTCAGTCACGTCGTACCACCTCCAAACCAGCCCCCTCTATCTCGTGCCCCCGCAGGCATTTCTCACATGTGCTCTTCAACAGTGACTTAATGAAACGCCTACAATCACTTACCAACAGCAGATGTCGATGCCTGCCAGTCGTGCTGCCAAGCATAAAAATTGCCATGTTGTTTCCCTTGATAATGGTAGCTGGAAATACATTCCCCAACTTGCAAAACTAAATTACAAACTAGAACTCATTTCGAACAACTGACCCACTGGAATTGTGTTTGAATATTGAATATTCGATTATGAGCCTTAAAGAATTGTGGGGACATTAGATGGGTGCTTTTCTCCTGCAGCAAATTTTAAAGTACTTTGATAAAGATACGAGAAAAGGGTTGTTGAAATGTTTTTTATCTCGTTTAAAGCTTACTTTTTATGACATGACGGGCAAAATTTTCCGTCTTTTGAAAGTTCATTTGAAATTTGAACGAGGTTAACAACTAGAAGGAAAGGCTGATTTCAACATAACAATTTGAAACCTACCAATGTTAAAACAGGAGATGTGTATTTATCATATTTCTCCTGTTTATGTATTGTATTTTTACATGTGAAATTGTACGCCATCACATGTAATGTCACACATGAAACACTAAGTTATATATAGGCTTGTGATTTTCTAACATTTAACATGAAAAAATGACGTGGGATCTTTACACAAGTAAAACATGATTACCATTCTAGTGAACTCAAGAAACACAAGTACAGACACAAATCCCAACAAAAGAGCAAAACCTACTGTATACCTCCTTACAGGTACCATGTATCTGTTTAGTTTGTATAATTTTAGAGGGTTGAAAAGGTAAAACTACCAACATTTAACTAAAAAGCCAATATTACAGAATAAGAACCAAACAAACTAGGTTTTGTACAGCACAATGGGGCCTATTGCTGGAAGTCTTAATTAATTAAATCCCTGACTTCTTCTAGGTTCGATAGTTAATTCATTCCTTTTTCCAATTTAGCTCTAAATTAGTTTGTTGCTCTGATCAGACAGAGCAACACTTGCTGCTCATCTCGCTGGATTAAATTTAATCCAAACTTTTGAACCAAGCAACTTGATTGTATTTTGTCAGAGGCTTGGCCAATACACCAGTAACAAGCAATTAGTTTGAAAACTGCTGCTGAACAGCGTGTTTTTCAGCAGACTGTCTGATCAGTTTGATTTATCAAGCATGGCCGACAGCCTGAAATCTACTGCAGGGGAGAGAGAAATCTGTCTTATTACTATAGTGTGTGTGATTGAATTGAAAAACGTATGATTCAAGCATCAAGATGAATTGTCAAGCAGCTTTTAACACTTTTATGAGGTGATATTTTGTTTAAATTTAGTGCTGCTTAATTAGATTTTTTTAATTTGATTTCCATGCCCAACACTCGTGGATTTACAGGGCAGCAAAAGTACAGTTGCAGCAGTCAAACATTTAATTTCATTACAAATGTACAGATAAGTTTACAGCTGAATCTAAAGGTACAGGGTGCAGCTGCAGTGAAAACACAGGTTTTTCATTCATTTGAGTGAGGGTGGTGCATTTTGGGTGCATCGGGGCAGGCCGCAGGGGTGTTCGCCAAAAAAACACAGCAGGGAACTTGAGTTGGATCCAAATTTTACCCTATTTATCCTCTATAGACTTCAATGGAGCGGTCATGTTGCTGGTCACAATAGCTACCAAGCAACCTCTATTCCGTGACCGCCATTTGTACCCTGCAAAAATAGTTTTCTATTCATTTCCCTCCAAAATTAGTTGTTTTTTTGTCACTGCCAACCCCTCTGTTGGCCTGGGGAGGATGGACCACCATGTGCCTCCTCCCAAACACATGGAGCTGCCAGCCGCCTACCAGCATGAACTGCCAAAACGGTGACACAAACACAATCCTCAAACATCATCCTACCTGCAAACACTGCCTAATGTGTTTGTTGTGAGTCGGAGGAGTTGGAATGATTAAAGTAGTGTATTCATGTATGGTGAACTGTAGGAGTGGAAATCATGTTTGCCCACGTCTGATCACTTTCACAATTATTGAGAAAATCTGAAGTGTGCACATAGTTTCAGTTCTAAAGTTACAGACACCCTTGTGTCACAAGAAGTCATCCTTTCCTCTAGCTGGCATTGCTCACTCATGATTAGTCTGTAATGAATTGATCACCAGTGCTGAGCTTTGCCTAAACACGATTTAGTTTTGCCCTCTGTGCCCCTTTGTAACTAACCTCCCAATCTTGGCATGTGCAGAGGTGTGGCTTTATGAGACCAGACATCACATTACTACCCACTCATCATCTGCTCTTGCAGAGTCAGGGGAAGATATTTTTGAGAGGCGTGCAGCAGCTGAATTAAACAAATAAACACACACCCAAAAAAATGGTGCAGAAGGACACTTAAGCCAAAAAAAAAATGGGCAAAGGAGGAAGTGGCCTGAGCCAATATAGACACTCAACTCTTTCACTGACTTCCTGATAATTACCAACCATTAGCAATAACAGCAGTTGATTTGACTGTTTTTTACAGGCTTAAACTGCTGTAATGACCCTAACTACTCACTCAGCAGTTGAGAAACCACATTTTAACCACAATTGTTGTTATCCAATATGTTCAAAAGCAACAGGTAATTGGCTGAAATTGCCCACATAAGTTGGAACAAACGGTACAATCCAAAGTAAACTCGGCCTCTGAAGCTGCATTAGTACTGGTGTAAACCTGACCACAAAGGCTCGACCTCTACACAATAAATCAGGAGAAGTTGAAAGATCCAAGTATCTAGGTGTGATGTTGGAAAAAGGGCGCCCGGTTTCCCGCCTTTGCCTGCCACTAGGCTGACAAAGCACCTGACTCCTATGCCTTTCCCCACAAATGGTGGGCCCACAGGGCATCAGATCTATGTTGTTTTTCCCGGGACTAAGGTCTGACCAACAGATGCTCGCCAGCAAGCTCCCCTCCTGGGTCTAGCTCCAGATAGAGGACCCTCATGTCTTGTCACATAGGACTCTTTGTGAATCACATTTTGTCTGACCAAGTTGCATTGCGAGACCCTACCAGGGGCTATTGCCCTGGGCAAGACAGCTCCAAGGATCACCACCACTTTAAGGTAGCAATTCTTTGGGGGATACAAGCTGCCGAAATGATCTTCCTCTGCTGGGTGGCTGGATCAACCTTAGAAATAGTGTAAGCACCTAGGGCAACCTGGAGGGAGCTCAACCCAGATGTAGGTTGATGATAAGCAACTTTCACTTGGTTACACTGGTCTTGAATCCATGTTTTATCTCTTGTCTGTGAGTCTTCCCATGGCTTGACCATGTTATGGAATTTTCTATCCTTAGGTTACTTGAGGTCACGTGTGAGCCTTGTGGTCCTCGGCAGTATTAATTGTTTGTCTTTGACTAGGTGCCACCATATCTCAACACTGTGGTGTCCGGGGTCAGAGAGACCTATTGCTGCCTTCTCAGAGATAATAGATAGCTGCCATTGACGTTCCAATCTGCGTAAACAGACATCTGTGTCCCCAGACTAGAATGTGTTGACAATAACACCTCCATGGGTAAAAACATTCTCTTTGACTAATTCTGGGGCGTGTAGTATTTGGGGTGTGATCTTTGGGTTTAAAGTATATGCACCATCACAAGTTCGTCAGAATGCGAGACCGACTCAGGCACTTCAGATGAACTTTGAGAGTGTCTCTAATTCTCCTTGGCCAAGCGTCAATAAATAATACAGCATAAGACATCAGAGGCTCTTGAACACTTTCTTCCCTCCTGACCTCACCATTGACCTTTGACTTCAGCAATTTCTCCACAACAGACCACAATACGGAGTCTTGTCAAACTGCTGAATTCATTTGTCTGTCTCATCTCACACAAAGTCTCCTCAGCAGTTAATGTCGTCCTCAGACATCTTTATTTACCAGCTTTCATAAAAAATACCTTAATGAGAGATGTCACTCTGAAGTCTTAACTTAATAGTACATTCCTCTCTGTGTCTCTTCATTTCTGCAAATGGAAAATGAAAAAAACAAAACATCACAATCCTCATCTTTTTCTACAGAATTCTTTATACAAGTATTTCCCACAAGTATGGGCTCTTTCCCAAATGGCCATCCTCTAAGTGTGTCCTCTCCAACTGGCTACTTTTGTGTTTGTGAATAATGTTTTTCTAAATGGGAAATTGTGGTCATGCTTCAGACAGAGCTGTCCATCCCTAGCACTGTGCTGTTGCAGAAAAATGGGGATATTTACTGTTTCCTAATCCGCCCAGTTTAAAAACTTATAACTGTAAAATGCTACGTATTTTACGCACAAAGCTGTAACTTGACATATTTTACTTATTACAAATCTGTAAACCCGCCCAACATGAACATGAGTGGTGCAGTGACTCACACATTGGCCCCTGTTCACCTGTTTGGGTTGACTCAGCTCACCTCAACGCTGCACTTGGCAATTTGCAAGAGTGAATAATGAAGCAATAATCCACAGCAGGCCGCAGTACAGTGATATTAAATCTGTGGTAGTGTGACATGCACACAGTGAATTGTTTAGTCGTTGCATATTGTGTTACAGTCGCACATTGAAGCTAAAATTATCGTCGGTCACATCAGTAACCTCGGGAAGGAGGATTTTATTCATCTGTAAGTGATTATGGCGGTGGTTTCAAGCCTTTTTTCGACCTCTCCTCACACATTATAATCTCATAGTAGACATGAGCTGTGAGCAGTTAAAAAAACAGACATATTTCCTCACAGATTATCCCATTTGAAGATTTTTTAGTCTCCTAAGTATCCAGTATTTCACCAAAAAAGCTGAATTCAGAGAAATGTCATGGAAAATAAACATATTTTGCTGTGATGCAGCAGTTTTAGTGATGCACCAATCTAACTCATTTGTGTGATTTATTCACATCCTGTCAACAATGGAGATAATAATAATGATAATAATAATGATGCTGTGCTTATACACATTTTTTTACAGCAGTGATCTGTTTCTGCCCACAACAGCAGAAGCATTTATCACCATAACAAAAATAAAAGATGAACTGGATAAATAAACGGTGCAGTTTTTGAGTCTTTGGCTGAACACTTTTATAACTGTTCAGCATTCCGTGAATCAAGTGACGAGCTGAGATTTTGGTAATCGCTTTTTTTTTGCTAAAAAAAAAGGTTCAAATAAGGACACTCTTTTGTGTCAGCTGGGAACAGGTCCTGCATTCTGTGTGTAGAGGACAATCAATTATCCTGGAGTTTTTCCATCACTCTCTTTCAACCTCAAACCTCCTTTCTGTTTCCACTTGCCTTTTTCACACAATCCTTTCACGGTTTAAAGAAAGAATAGTATTTTTCTGACTTTTCGTGCACAGAGCACATAATGTATTGTGCTTCTTTCATAGAATTGAGGAAGATACAGCAAACTCCTCACTCTCTTTGAGCTGTTCCATTGTAGATCTCCTTCTGCTCTCATTTCAAAAAGCCTCTTTGATTTGAATGTTCAGGTTTATTTTCCTCACAACCACTCCTACTTCTTTTACTACTCCTTCTACCCATAGACAGTATAAAACATAGACGTCGTATCTGTGACGGCACGCACAGGTCTCTGTTTGTGGTGGCTCTGGCTATCATTATCTTGCCAGTCCTGCCTCTGCCACCTCACGCCTAATCTAAAATTGGACCAAGACGTGGATCGTCTGCAGACTGGAGGCAAGCGGAATGATGTCTGGTTGCTCAAATAAGCCACCTGTGACAGCATCCACATGTCAATCAAAGAGCAGCCACACTCTTAATTATTCAACTTTAAGACTTAATATAATTTTAACAGGTGAGCAATTAACAATTAATAGAAACCAAACCTGTTTTTTGTACCAGGCTGTAAACATGTTTATTTCTGCTGTGAAGTTGGACATTTTACTATGGGGGCTGATAGAAATTGACTTGTTCTGTACCCGGCCTCAGTGGCCGTTTTAAGAACTGCAGGTTTTAGCAATTCACTTCAGAGCCACAGAGGCTGACACTTGCTTCTACCTCTTTTCTCTATACTCTATTGCTACTACTCCTTCAAGGGATTGACTACCTGCATCAACATTATTCAGACTATTATAATCCAATAATTTGAATGCGTACCACTACTACTGTAATACTCAGCCCCTCGGTTCATGTAATTGTTAAGGAAAGTTTACAAAACCCTGTGTTTACAATTTATTTGCTTTTCTCCAGTCAGAAAGAAATGTAGATTCAGTATACTCTGCCCTTTAAATGTCATAATCATTTAGCCATTTGATGTATTTACATCCTGTACAAGAGTTTTCATTGTTAGTAGTGTAATCCACCATTCCTGAGCCTTCACACACATTAGGAATTCACAAGAAACAATGCAAACGTGTAATCCAGCACTTGTTTTTTTAATTTAATCTCACTGACATGAGCTGCACTCTTTATTGTTCAGTAATATTTGAGATTCTTCACGTTAAAAGTGTACAAGAAACGTTATGTATTTGTCACAGAGGTTAGCACTGAAACTTACCCAACGCTGTTTCATATGTACGGAAAAGATCAACAAAACAAAACAACGGCAATTCCTTTTCCATTCATCATCCCTAAATCAGTTTTAAGTATTGCAGGCAGTATTGGAACAAGAAGGAGAGGCCATGGTGAGATGTTAGATGCAGAGCTACAGGCAACAGGCTGCACACCTCCAACAGCAACGTAACAACTTCACTGTGTCCTGTTGTTGTGTGGAAAACTACTTGCGCTGTGCGCAGCATGGACTCAGGTTTGTGGTTGCTCATGGCATGATGGAAAAAAGCCAATTATTGACTGACTCTTTATTAAAACAACGTGAGTTTGTTTGGTTTGGTTTGGGGCGACAGTAGCTCAGTCCGTGGGGATTCATCTTAGGAACCAGAGGGTCTCCGGTTCAAGTCCAGCTCGGACCAAATGCGTAGCAACGACTGGTGGCTGGAGTGGTGCCAGTTCGCCTCTTGGGCACAACAGAGGTGCCCTTGAACCCCCAACTGCTCGGCTGCCATCCTATGAGGCCCTCGCTCTGACATCTTTCCATACATTAATGCATGTGTAGGTCCTGTTTGTGTGTGTGACTATATATATAACAACAGGGTGGAAAATTTCCCCTCGAGGGATTAATAAAGTATACCTTCTTTCTCCCTCTTCTGGTTGCAGTGCAAACAGCTGCTCCTCTGTTGTATTTCTGTCAAACAAACGGCTCAACGGGTGTTTGCTGCCACAAGAGCTATGAGACCTGTAGTTTGTCGTACGTGTTAACCACAGGTGTCACAGAATTAACTACATTTTGAGAATTATAACTTTTAAGATAGGGACATCTGTTTTGATTGCTGTTGCATTTAATTTATATATGCATTCACAGCAGCCATCTCCTCTATCCTCCTTTATAGTTATATACACAATGCACTATGCTGGATTGAGGGAGAAAGAAATGAATGTGATCATTTTCTTTCACCGTGAAAGCAGAAATGGAAGAATTGCTTGGCGTCCGGTCAGGGCAGCTGATTCAAACATTTGGACTTCATTAACAAGAGAGAAAAGGTGAAAGAGGCGGAAGGGAAAGACGGTCTCTGCAAACAGCTGATGAGGACGGCTGAAAAGAAGCTCTTTTTCTCCGTGCTCCAATATTGCTTGATTAGAACACTTGAGGTTAATTGCTGTGGTATAAAGGTAAGCATGATTACTGGATTGATTATGGGCCAGCTTCCCGGACTGTCATTAAGCCTCATTCTGGACTCAAAAGTGAATCCTTCAGTGGAGAATTTCTCTTAAAAGCGAATCATTTCTATATCTCAGAGAGGGGTAGACCTATAGGGACTTAGTTGTTGTGCCTTGAATACAAGCAGGTGCTAACGTGTTTTAACATGTTGGTTGAGATCCAGAAATATCGAATATAAGGTATTTGTTTGAATGTGATCTTTGGAGGGATGTGAAATTAAATTTGTTGAAGCTTCAAAAGCCTATCAGTGCCCCGTCTATAGCTGCCAGCTAATAATCTCTATGAACAGATGTCGGCATAGAATATCTGTATACAAGGGACTGGAAGTGTTCTGGTTCCCATTTGTAGTCCAAGTAGTATTGGTTAGTCACATTTTAGTGGGCATCAGCCTGTGTAGAGAACAAAAAAAGCCACCGGCTATTGTCTAATTCTTATGCATTCACATGCAGATATCTGTTTTCAGAATGCTTCTTCCTCGTCATTCTCATTTGTCAGTTTGCTAATCGAACTGTAGGAAGAAAGCCCGAACATCCACTGGCTACACCGGGAGACTAAAAACATTGGCCGTTGCCCCTCAGAGGCTAAATTGCCGTCAGTGGACAGCTGATGGGTTCTGACATTGCATGTATGTAGCCATTGTTTCCTTTCCTTTCCGTTTATTTTCATTTTTTAAACTGATATTGATTTCCTGCAGGGCAAAAGCAAAAACACCCTCACCAAGAACAAGACAGATTTACACAACTGTCCTATTTCCAGTGTCAATGCATGTCGTCTCTCCAGAAGAGCAACAATTTTATCACAGTGCCGTTATTTCTAATGAACAGAGCCGCTAGTTTAATTAAACCTAATTGAACTTTGATCCCAAATATTCTAACCTCCACAACCCATGTCCAATCGGATTATAACAATGACAGGAGATGGAAGTTATGGTAGCGAGAGTTTGACTTTAAAAGTGTTACTTTTGTTTGTTTGCACCTGAATTTGGCCCCGAGTGGGACTTCACAATTTCAGTCTTGGCAGAAAATATCACTGGACGAGGAGACATGCCGAGAAAATCAGTGTTGTAATTCTGTCCATTCTGATTTAGTCTGCAGCATCTTATTTAGCTCCCTTGCCGACGCTCATCCTGCCCCACTCCCTTGTGGAAACTATTGAATTTAATCTGAAATTTGGTTTAAGGCACATGCAGTGTGTGCATCAAATAACATAATACACATCTGTGTGTGTGTTACACTATAATGTTGTCTGGATGAGTCTCTTAAATAAGATACAAAAAACACAAAAAAAGCAGAAATCCTTCAGTTCCCAGACCAATCAGTAGAAGACATTTTTACATAACTGAACCAGCAGATTTCTGTCTGGTTACAGACATAAATGTGATCTGTAACTGGATAACTTTTTAGATAAACACCTCCAATTACAGTACACAAACAGGGCCAGACAGTGACTCTGAGTTCTTGTTATCTCCCTTCTGTGTACATGTAATCAAACCTCACCATGTGGAATTGAACTAGATCAGTCGGCAGGCTTGATGACGTCAGTTGTCAAACGTTACAAATGATCTGAAACTGTCGGGACACTACTGACACGATGCTAATTACAAGCTGCACAGAGCAACGATGTCTAGAAATATACAGCTTACAATGAAAGATGTTTACATCTCGAGTTGATTCATACATAGTCTTGACAAACAGTGACGATTTGGATGGTGAGAGAAAGACGGGCCTATTTTCTAGTGTTGCTCACCCAGCATCGAGTCATTGGTCATTAAATTAAATGCATGACCACAAAGAGCACACGGACCTGGAAGTATGAAATGAGGAGCGAATAAATAAAACTGACAGAATCTGGGCAACCAGAAAGTCTACAAAATATGTACAACATTCCACAAACAACCTAAGAATAAAGACAGTACAGCACATTATTATTAACACACAGTAAAAACTCCCTATGAAAACACAGAGAAGAATGTGCTGTATTTCTACAGTAGCTGTTTTTTTTTTCTTCTTCTTCCTTTCCTGCACACTCTGCCTCCTTCATGTGGCATCTACCGCTGAGTAGCTGCAGAAACAGTGTAGACGGAGAAGACAGGACAAGCACTGCATTTAAATAGACATGGTGTAATATTCACAGTGTAATGCATAATTCAGCCCCGCACTGTGGATTAAACCCTGCTCCCCAGCTGTTACAGAGAGCCACTTAGAAGCAGCATGTAGCACGACAGCCAAAGACCCTGAACTGTTACTGATATCATGAGGTTATTTCTCGCCGTCCAATGTGCAGCGGATTGAGTCGCATAAGAAAATCATTCATACATTATCTTTTTTTTTTTTTTTTTTCAAACTCCTCCTGTTTGCCAAATGCTCTGTTTGGGAAAGAAACACACATTTTCCAAACTGAGGGTGAGACATGGAAAAAAAAAAAAATACAGAATGACAGAAATGTTCACGCACACAGATGTTTTTTTTTTTTTTTTTTTTTTACACTTAGCAAACTCAAACACATGGCCACACACACACATAAATTGAGGATAGTGTTTTCCATAGACAAATAGCCTCTATCAAAGATTCCAGTCCTCGTTGCCATGGCAATGATTACATTTACCCCAAACACAGGTTTCTTTCTTATGACTTACGGTGCCCTCCACCCCATCTTCTGGGAGAGTGTTTTCAACATAATGCATGGGGAATACAACTCAGGAACAACATTACATGGAGCCAGTTGATCAAGTCTGACACACACAGGAGAGCGCTTTGATAACAATAGGCCGAAAAGAAAAAAAAAAAAAAAAAAAACTTCTGGCAACTCTGAACAGCTTCTCGCAGTGAAGAGTTCCTGAACTTGCATGCAGATTTAAAACAGGTTTTTTTTCTCTATTAGTTTGATATGTTTGTAATTGAACACCTCAATTATCCAGATCTCCACTAAAACAGCTCGAAGAAACAGAAGAAAAAGAAAGCCTGTCCACGTTTAAAGGAAATCAGTGCTGTTCTTTTCAGATATGCCGCTGTTAGTCAAATGAACTGACTAAGCCAAGTGACGCATAACAGCACGCTGGATGCCAATGCAGAAACGCTGAACCTTGTTTAACACCGCGTGATCCTTCCCTGTATTATTATAAACCATTGTTGGTGTTCTGGCATCTGATGGGTTTTTTAACTGAAGAATATGGGTCAAGCTGGAGTTTCTGGATTGTATTTTATCATCTCAGCAGTACAAGAGGCAACATAAAAAAAACAACAACACTTCCATTTGCAATCTTTTCAAGAGTTTGAAGTCGTGACGTTCGCAGTTCAAAAGCTCATAACCTCCTGGATCAAAGTAAAGATAATTCCTTATTTTGAAGATATTTATATAAAAAATATACACTATAAGCTGAGGATTAAAGGTTAACTTTGATATTTTTCAGCCTGGACCAAGCAATAACCTCCGTGGCTGTGCCAAGAACTGCATTTCCTCAGACAGCCACTTGAGGCTGGCTACTGAACAAGTCAATCTCCCTAAACCCCCATATTAAAATGTCAAACAGCAGAAATAAACATGTTTACAGACTGGTACGAAAAACAGTTTTGGTCTCTATAGCTCATTTCCCTGTTCATAGGTGTAGTAGATGCTGTTACAGGTGGTTTGATTGAGCACCGAGGTGTCATTCAGTCCACTGCTGATCCACGTTCTGATTTTTAGATTAGCCGGGAGGCAGAACAGGCAGGACTACTAACAGGGCAGTCGCCAGTGTGACAGATTTTGAGCTTCACAACAGCTCTTCAGAAACCTGTGGGTGACGTCACACATGCACTGTCCATTCTTTATATTGCCAGTAGCCTGGACCTTATACCCTTATGTGTTTGTGTCAAAGTGACTAATGGGGACGACAAGGTTTGAATTCGGTCCAGTATTCAGGGAGAGTGCTGCACCCTGCAGCCACTAAACAGGCTACAACTTAATCCTTGCTCATAATTGCACACCGTCAAAATACGTCCATTTAAAGTGTGAAGTCTGACAACATTATAGAAAGGACCCTACAGAAAAATGTTTCGCTTGATCCACTCTGCGAGATCTTGATACTACACTTACATTTGTACTGTTGACTTCCTTCACCTCTCCCGAGACTATAGAACAAGATTTCTTCTTGAGTGAGACACACAGCGCATCAAGCCAAAGGAATATAAAACGTTTCATTTCTCTGCAGGGTCTACATTCAAAATAACAATCTGAGCCGTTCAGCAGCAAAAACACACACTTTTAATGGATGTATGTTGATGGTTTGCAATTACCTGCAAGGATTGTGTAGTAGCATGTGTAATAGCTGTAGCACTCTCCCTCCACACTGGACCAAATTTAAAACTGTTGTCCCTATTGGCTGCCCTCATTGGGCGACTACGGCTGAGGGGGTAGAACCCCTAATCAGAAGATCAGTCATTCAATCTCTAAGTGTTCTTGGGGAAGCCAGTGCTGTCAGTGTATGAATGGGTGAATGTGATGTGTAGCGTAAACGCACCTTGAATGGTCAGCAGACCAGAAAGGCGCTAAGAAAGTCCATTCACCATTTAGTCATTTAGACACAAAACATGGTAAAATAAGATTGAAAAGTTTAACCCTTAGACTCAGATTTAGAAGCTGGGTACATGAAATAAACAAAGCCAGAACCCAACAGGTAGAGTATCAGAGTTTAGTCCATGAATCCACCTGGATAACCTCAGTTTCAGTGACATTTCAGGCTGACTGTGGAGGGTTTGACCGATCTGAACATCTGTGATTGGTGTCTGCCAATGTGTGGCTCAACTACTCCACATGCCACAGGTCGCTGCATTTTATGTGCAACTGACAACCTTTGTCAAAATATACACGATTAACATGTAGCTTGTTGACAAATTTCAATTGCGTCTGGAAGGGAAAGCAAAGCGAACCAAAATCAAATCACCTGCGTCGGAAAAGCTTAAATCAGTCAGAGTGCCCGACTGCATTTTAAACAGACATCTACATTTCCCAGCAATATGTAGAATACCTCCAGTCACAGAAAATACGCTAGTTTATATGTTCCTTCACACAGATGCTACTTTTTAAACCAATCTCTTTTTGGTTATAGTTGCCCATAACAATAGCACACATGATAACAGACATTACATATAGTAAAATGTTGCATATCATACCATGTGGCAGGTGCATTACTTAGTGGTATAGTGTAAAAAAATAAAAAACATGCTGTTTATAAAGTCTGGTTTATTACTCATTGTCATTTTTCAGCTTCCAAACACTGCGTGTGTTGTCCCAGTGTTGCACTGCTGGAATGATAATACCTCCCCTTTTTTTGTGTGTGTGTAACATTTCAGCACATAATGTACTTTGTTCACATTTTGTACACGATTGCACTAGATGCACCACTAGAATTAACAAGCAGAACCAAGGTGGGGTCTTTTTGGAAACAAATCCTCGTCCCTGGCACAGCAGGAAATGCTGCACCTATTTTTAACCACAAACATGCAGTTTTTCAGCCGGGACACATGGGAGGGCTCCAATTAGCTCACAGGAAACCCACAGAGGCAAACACTGAGATAACTAATAATGTGTCTTTCCCCGCATGCTGACACACTGCACCAGAAGGAGAGAGAAAAAAAAAACACACACAAGTCAACATGTCTTGAAAGAGCTCAGGCTGAGAGGAAGAATCTGATTCTGATTATAAGATGTTTAGTGAACATCAACGTTTCATATATTATGTGTTATACAGTGTGTTATACAGTGCGCAGAGTGATTTAGGCGTTCGTGTGTATTTAGTAGACCGTCAAGGCCTTCACGTTTTTTCAAAAGTAACAGTTTGACAGGAAAAAGTGACTTTTTGTTGAATTAATTGATTTTAATTTGAATAATTTTGTTCTCAAATTTTTATAGATGCATAAATACATCAAGTCTGATATTTTCTTTCATCCATTGTTTGACTTCTCATTTATTTATCCGCCCTTTATCTCATTCACACACTCACTGACTCTAATCCGTTCATCCATTGACTCCTTTCTCTCGTGTCCTGACTGACCCACTGATTCATTCACTTATTCTTTCATTCCTTCATTCCTCTCCATTGATGAGTTTTATAAATCTTTCATTCACCAGCTGATCTGTTGAAACCGAGTCATTCATTCGTTCATTTATTCACTGTTTATTTTTTTGTTTTTCTTCCATACACACATTCATCCAATAATTCTTCAGCTATATTTATTCATTTAATCAGTTATTCCCTGGTGGACAGATTCATGCATTTAATATTTACTTTGTTACGACCCCTCCCTTTCTGCCCACCATGAGGCAGGTGATTGGTTCCTGCAGGTGCTGGCAGTCAGGGAGTGGCCTTCCACCAGGTTATAAATGCCACTCACCATTCATTCTCTCTCTCTCTCTCTCTCTCTCTGCTCCACATTGCTCCTGGTTTTTGGGTTTGTCTTGGGTTTGTTTCCTTTTTGCATTCAACAGACACACATACATTCCTCACCCATCCATACATTACATTCACTACTGATACTGCCACTCTCCACGCCTCAAGTAGTTGTGGGTAATTTACAACAAACATTCTTTATTCTTCACTAACCTTTGACCTCATCGCCTTTGTCACATATCTTGAGCCAGTTTGTGACAACTTTGATACACAGACTCAACATTCATTCATTCTTAAGTTATTTTCATTTATATATTCACACATTTAGTCATTCATTCATTCACATTTATACAGACACACGCACACACATTTAAATTCACATAATATACCAAACTGCACCTGCATCACATACTTGTGTGGTGTCTAGGCTGGGGGTTGGGCTCCAGGTGCTCTCATTACAGGGATGGGTGTGGTGCTGTGGAGCTGTCTGCACACACCTGAAGCTGATCATCATCTCGAGCAGTATTTAGAGGCTGGCCTCCTGCATGCTGCTGCCAGATTGTCACCGCGTAATGGTAGATCAACCAGGCTCCTCATAAGACTTTGTAAACTAAGATTTATCTGAGTATTGACTTTTATTTCTGACTCCAGCTCTTCGCCCTCCTCACCACCAGGCTTCTGCACCAGTCCGCCCCAGCCTAAACCCCTTGACGGCCTCTCCCTACCTCGTCCCCGGCTCAAGCTCCCCCCGTGAGCTCCCCTGCCCCTGCTGCCTTCCTGGGGCCCGTGGCACCCCCTGCCCCTTTTTCCCGTGGTCTAATAAACGGCTGCTTATTTGGCAAACTCTGCTCCTCTGCATTTTTGGGTCCACTACCAGCGAGACACCACAACTTGGGCTGAATGAAGCCTGGGTGCTTAAACAAGCTACCTGTAACAGCATCCACCTGTCAATCAAAGTGGCCATGGTCCTAATTATTAAGGCACTTTAAGCCTTAATATAATTTGAACAGGGGGTTTTCAGACTCAGCACAGTTGTCATGAATGAGGAAATTAGCTATAGAGACCAAAACTGTTTTTTGTACCAGGCTGTAAACATGTTTATTTCTGCTGTGAAGTTGGACATTTTAACATGGGGACTTATGGAAGACTGACTCGTTCTGCAGCCAGCCTCAAGTGGATGTTTGAATAGTTGCAGTGCGATGACGGCTGATATTAGCAACCTTACATACAACCACTTTCATTTGCATACTACACAGTGGTTTAGATTGATATGAGGTTGCCAAAATATAAAAATTTTTTCATTTTAAATTAGAAAGTCGTTGGACGGCCACCTGGCTCCACCAGTTTTGGCCCCCAGGCCTTAAGTTGAGACTAGCCAGCCTCAAATGGACGTTTGAGGAACTGCAGTTTTTGGCACTTTGACATTGGCTTCACTTCACAGCCACGGAGGTTGCTGCTCGACTCCCATGGTTAAAATAAAAGACCGAACTTGAGACCACATCTTAAAGAGGTTAATCCTCCTATTTAACTGCTGTGAGCAAATCTACTGTCTGCTGCAATCCCAGTCACAAGAAACTGATGAAAAACACCACTGTCATAAACAAGGTAAGACAGCTAGGATTATTAATAATTACCAAGAATGATCTGAAAGAAGAGATTAAGTGAAGGCGTGATATTATCTGCACTGATGACAGATTTACTTCATTGTCTCAGTCACAGTTAAGAAGGCGTTTCACACCTCGAACCGTTAAAGGCAATAAAATTCAGTCTTATCTCAAGTGCAGAATAAAAAGATGGGCTCGTGGGCACATCTGATTATTAAAATGAGAGTAGTGATCTTCTTGATTATTAAAGTGTATTTTCACTCAGTCTGAGTCAGAAGCGTAATTTCAAGACACTTTCTATGATAGTGTTTGCAGAAGATCTCCAGCCCACACAAAGAAATACTGTGGCTGCAGGAAAAATCAACAAATCAACCATTTGTTAACAGTAAAAATTAAATGGAATTTTCCATCAGTGCTGTGGTAGCAATTTAAATCTGCCAACTGCAGAGTCTAACGTCTAATGAAGAGGCAGAAAACCATGACTGTATAAAACCAGGAGTTGGCTGCAGGGAGAAAGGATTTACTGTTAGTGGCCTGAGAAGTAAAACAAAAATCCTAAAAGAGGACGTTGTGGTTTTTCTGCATAATCCAACAGACGTCAGTGAAAGCCTTCCAAAATAGCTGCGTGGACCTGGCCCAAGGAAAATGAAACCGCAAAGTCCCTCGAACATAAAGATGTTTTTCACCCTCTGAGGTACGAGCGAAGCCAGTTGTCCACTGGGAGAATTATTTCCACATCCTGTTTTTAATAACACGTTGTTGCGTTTAAAAAAATCAACTGCCAAATATATGAAAACATAACTCTTTACACAAGCAGTCCTAGAAGTTATTGGCGCGCTGCCTTATCATTAACTGATGTCAGAGCCATGAAAGAATAACCAAACAAACCAAATGAGAGTTCAGTAAGTCATGATTGAAGCCACTGATGATGAAATGAGCCGAGCTGTTTATCCTTCTACTTTCATAACTCATAATATCATATTATAATGTTTGTCAAAGTGTAAAGGTCATGACTATTTACCTAAGACTTGCACAGATTTCACAGCGAAGCACCACACCAGGCACCACACTCATACGCTTAAAGATAACATGTAACAAAAGCCACGAAAAGCTAAATTTAACCATAGTTCTCACCTCGAAAGAAGCCATCAAGAACACACTAATTGGAACCAAACTGCATAGGATGAGCAGAGAGAGACAAGAAGCAGAAAGGCATGATAACAGATTATCTGAATGAGAGGTAAAGTCGCATAAATAAATTAAAACCGACCTGCTGCAGCAAATGAAATCAAAAGGAAAACACAAACTGTGGAAGCCGGTGGGAGGGTGTGTGTGTGTTGTGTGTACTGTAAGTGTGTGTGTGATCAAAGAGGGGAACGGAGAGGAAGGGAGGCTGCGATGTGCAGCGGAGGGAAAAAACAGTCGAGTAGTTTGGTTAATCGCACGGGTCTCAAGTTCACATTCGGCAGATATTTTGCAGAAGACAGAAGTTCTTTGAGCAAACTTGGCAGCTCATGTGAAACTTCAGAGGCATTTCGAGGAACAGTGGCTCAATTCGACCACCAGTCCAACAGTGTACCGTCCAGGTGCTTCATCTTGACAGTATGACCTCAGAAGGCAACATGTGGCAAATATGTTGGATATATGTGGAGGAAACATTCACAACACCACTTAAAAACTGAAAAACCAGCACCTGAAAACCTATTTAAAATGCCACGTCTCTTTTATTCTGTGTAGTGTGTAAAATAAAGTTTTTACTGGGCCGATCTATATTTACATTTACCATAGAGACATGAGGGTAGTCTCAGTCTCCTCGTGTAATTCTCTGCAAGAACACGAATAAACATACGAAGCATGGGAAGTCTTTTTCTTTGTTGCCTAAATCTAACCACTCACAGGACTCAAGACTCGGGACGGGAGTCAAAATGTTGCGCTTTGTACTCCTTTTCTATGATTTCTGTGCAAAAATGTAGCCAAAAACAAAAGTAATTGAACATATCCCAGGCAGCAATTACTTTCCCTATCACATTATTCAGAAAACAAATTAGTAGAGTACAAACATCATTTCTTGGAGACAGACATGGAGAGAAAAAAAAAACACTTGCTGGAGATAAATTGTGTAAGAACTGGTTGGTAGATATTTCAGTAGCAATGATTCACCCGTTGGCCAGCTGCTGCTTTGAATTAATTTCTATAAAACGCTCTTCCTTCCCCTCAGCTCCCTATTTCTGTTTACAGTGACAGTTCCCTGTAGAGAGAAGCGACACAGACAATGTCTAACACCCGCTGTGATGTCTCTTTTATAAAGTTACTCAGCTAACCAGTGAGCAATTACATTATTAAGGTGTTATGCAAATATGAGGTCCAAGATATCAAATGCAAAAAGACGAAATCAGCGAGAAACAACTTAAAATTTCCACATAAACACATCACAAAGACAGTTAACCCTCCAGTTCATCAGAGAACTGTCACTCAATGAGCATTTTACTCAACCTACTCAACCAACACACAGCTCTATCTCAAAAACCGAAAGGAATTGACAATGACAAGCTGCTTTCATTTTAAAAAACACAACCTCCTCTTAAATTTAATGCCAAATATGTGTCATTTATAGCTTTTTAGTAGTAAGTAAGTAATTAAATATTTGCAAAAAAAAAAACAAAAAAACATCTAAACTAAACTAAAAACTAAAGCCGTCATAAATAGTTATTTTGTTTATAGGAATAAAGAACAGCACCGCTCCATGAGAAAGATAAACAACACCCGATTTATATGTGGAAAAGTCAACACGAGCCGCCGACTCTTCTGTGAACCTTCCCCCAGAAAACAGCCGGTTAAGTCCCGCTCTGAACGGATAGTGATTATGTGATGAAATTTCAAGCAACCCACATTGTTGTAATAGACAACAGTGATGTGGTAATGGTGTCTTTGTGTCTTTGGCAACTTTTATGAGAAAAGACCTGGTCAGTTCTCTCTGCCGACTCTTTGGCGAACCCAGGTTATTGATGAAAACTTAAACTATCTACAGTATAAAACTCAAAAAGAATCAACCTGTGGATGCAGATTTGGGAGAAGACACAAGGGCTCGGGTACTTGGATGTAAATAACAGCTGCACCACTGGATCTCAGAGCACGTCGAGCCTGAAAGTGACCGCAAACGGATCGCCAGGAGCTGTCCTCACCAGCAGAAACGGGGGCACTTGACTCAAACACCGGTAGTGGTGTAGCTAGGACTCAGGGGATGTCGAACTCAATGGGGAACGGAGGGATACGGAAAGAGCAACCACAATAACCTTTCAGAACTTTATTTTCAGTGTTTTAATACTCTGGGAATTATTTTTAAATGACGAGCGCTCCCTTGTGCTTTAGAGAAATCTAAAATGGGCTCTCCGAGGGTTAAAACACATGACCACAAAACCAACACAAAAACACAGTCGCTATGTTGCTCCAGGCAAACCAGTAACTGCTGAGTAAATCACCCACATAAGAGTCCATCCATTCATTATCTGCACCCAAACCAAAGACCTTCTTGCTGTGAGATAATAGTGATAAACACCGAGCCACTGTGCCTTCCCACATACATAATGATAGCTACATCACACACAAAGAAGAACCGTGACACTGAAGGTGAGCATCATGAACAGGTGCTTCTTAAAATGAAACTAACAGAAGCAACGGCAACAATAAAGCCAATAATCTTTGTAATAATTACAATTCATTTATCTTCAAAGCCAAAGATGGCTTCACTGTGCCACTGCGCTCTGCATCTTTCATCATTACCGTGCACACAAACATCGTGATTCTCCAACCCTTTCAGTGTAAAACAGGCACACGGTGAATGTTATTGTTTGTGGCACTCATCAGTCTCACCTCCAACCTCCTGCCCTCTCTGTAACTCCCATCGGAGCGTGTGAATCGGCACTAAGGCGCTATGGTACACAGTCACTCTTGTGCACAATTACAAATCAAACCATTTGCATGAATCGAGATGAAGTGTGTGTGGGGGGTGATCTCGGGTCTTCGCAGGCCATGAAACTGACTCATCTTCATGTAAGCGAGTCAAGCTCCGGCGTGCTCATTGGTTACGTACAGCACTGGCGTGTGCGCATACACAACTGCACATCCCTGCACACGTGCACACACTGTGAGATACACCCCAGGCCCTTTTTAGAGCGAGCATTAGTCACTCCACATAAAAGCACAGAGTCGCAGCAATACAGGAGAGCAGAGAGAGAACGAGTGGGAGACAAGGTCTGTAGAGGTCTGGTCGTGGCAGCCATTTTCCAACACGCACAATCGCTGCTCGACCAGGACAAAAGCTGAGAGAGCTTTAACATTCGAGGGCCGGCTTCAAGTTTACATAACGGTGATCGATACAAGAGGAGACGCCCCCTGATCCAGGCTCATCTAGGATTTGTGTTTTCCATGTCCACGCCGGCCTAGACTGACCATGGGGTGAAACTCGAGGTCATCTGACGGTAATAGATGTTGACTGCGCACGTGGCACTTACATAACTGGATATTACCTATCAGCGTTTAACATTAACAGTTGTCAGACTGTGTAGAACAAGCAAGGAGAACTATGTGTACAATACACTGAATAATGCTCCGATCTGATCTGAATTCAAGCCAAAGTTGTCTTTTGTCGAACAGCACAATAAGTGAATAATATACCATGCGTCTGTAATGTCTGTTAGATAATGGTGATATACTGTGCACTGACGGTGCTATCGAAGTGTGAAAGATTGTAATCGTGGAAACGTTTTGTCTAGCTGCTGATATCGGACAGAGCAAGGGGAAAAAAATGGAAGAAAAACAACCAGATTTTGGATAAAGGCAGGAGAGGGATTGTCCCGAGTGTTCTCGGCTTTGCTGCATGATATTGTGCGTGACGAAGAATCAATGTAGAGTTCAGTGCGCTGAGACTGAACTGCAGACAGAGGTTTTGCAGAAAAGCAAAAAGTGAGTAAGATAGAGCAAACAGAGTGCAAAGATTTCCAGTTAAAGCACAGTATAAACCTACGTTTTAAGGTGGTTTGACAACTATTAAAAAATAAATATGTAGCTCACTGAGTTACAAAGTTACAAAGTTACAAAGTTACAAGCTGATGTGAGTGAAGTTGATCCCACACTGCACCACAACAGTTAAACAGATTTCTGGAAACATCCTCAGTGGATAATTAGTTTGATGAGTGTGAAAAGTGGTTAAAAATAGTTTGTCCCGTGTCCATCATCTCGCATGAATCACTCAGTCAAAAAGAGATTATGTGCGCTGACAGCGAACACTGCACGTCACTATCCCGACTGCTCAACTGACGAATCTTCTAGGAGGAACTTAAAGCTGCAGTAATTGATCCGTGCATTAACATTTAGTCATTTAGCTGACGCTTTTTACGCAAAGCGACTTACAAAGGGAAACAAAAAAGGATATGTTAGTGCAACAATAAGTAATACTCGCATAAAAACAAGTGATCGTTCCAGAAGTCCAGTTGTTGGTAGTGTCAGGAGAGGAGATGCCCTGTGACGAGATGGGTCTTCGGGAGGTTTTTAAAAGTAGAGAGGGACTTAACGGAACACATGCCTGCATAAGGGGAACATTATCATTCAATTGGAGTCATGTATCTGTGCAGCTGATGAAATTAAGTCCATTGTTTTCTATCCTCCACTAACTCCAGAGAAATATCTGCCTCTGCTGTTTGTTGTAGGACACATAGTGTACAGTGGGTTCATTAGAGCTTGTTTGCTGTAAATAGGATTGATGGGAGCAGTCAATTTGCAGCCCAGAACTCTCCACAGAGATGGTCATAATGTTGTGCAATAAATACACATTGCATTAATCATCATTAAATGAAGTAGTCTACGTAAAAGGTGACGGTCCCCTCCACATTGCTGCTGTGACACTTTCCAGGCCGGACAAAAATTAATTTTCTACAGGATGTTATGTTGCTTAAGTTAAGGCTGCATGAGATGTATGCTGTAGCCTAATATAGCAGAACTACATTAATCTCTAAAGGCGACTCCTGGATTATATTATTCAGCAGAATTTTACAGTTTTTTTTTTTTATAAAACTTCAAGTATATAATGCTCAACTTAAGGCCTGGGGGCCAAAACTTCATATCAATCTAAACCACTGTGTAGTATGCAAATGAAAGTTAAGAGCAAGCAGTAACCTCCAATGGCTGTGAGTAAAGCCAGATGTGTCAAAAACTGCAACTACTCAAACATCTACTTGAGGCTGGCTGCAGAACCAGTCAGTCTCCATAAGTCCCTATGTTAAAAATGTCCAACTTCACAGCAGAAATAAACATGTTTACAGCCTGGTACAAAAACAGTTTTGGTCTCTATAGCAAATTTTTCAGTTCATGACAACTGTACTGAGGGTGACGAGCCACATTTTTGCCGATTTTTAGATTAGCCGGGAGGCGGAACAGGCAGGACTGCCAATATGGCGTCAAACAGAGCCAGAGTATATTAGTATTTGTTTATTAACTGGCCCATGGCCTACTGTCTTTTTTCAAATGTGGCCCCCAAGCTCTATATTTATATATACAGCATGCACACCTATTGTATTCCCCTACTTGTATGTATACACAGTGATAATTCTGTTTACTCTGACCTGCCTTTGTTCAGATTTGTTGTAGCTGTACGGCTTTTTATATTTCCATTTCTTTTAGAACTCTGTGTGACATTGAGAGCAACCAAAAACCAGACTCAAACCCCTTGTCTGTGTGCCTGTTCCGTTTATGTAATATGATGTAGACAATGACAGCACATTAATGTGACACCATCCCCATGTCATCAGGTCTTGTTTGTCCTACACGAGTCCTTGGTGCGCAGGAAAAGGAGAATTTGCCTGTTGTCTAATCTAATCGTGGCGTAGCTTCGGTTATTTTTAGACAAACTGTTTTAAGAGCACGCTGTCTGCATTTAATTGCTGTTCCGACCGCCACCGATCCAACGAGAGATTATGGAAACAAACACCGAAATCAAACGAATCGATAACTGATCGATCCTTTTGTCAGGCAAAGACGCTGACAGTCAGAAGACATAAAGTTATACAGACTACAAAGTGATTTCAGACAAACTGATGTGACCATAATGTGACATTACGTAAGCAGGAACAGGATATGGCCGCGTTCTTTCCAAACAAAGTGAGAGTTTGTGCGTGTACAGTGTCATGCCTAAACCCACTATTTGACTTTTATTTAGTTCATTTCACTGCTACAACTAGCAAACTCTTTCCAAATAAGATATGTACATCAAACAAATCCAATAAGCAGGACCATACGGCCTGTTATTTAGAGAGCAGCAGAGGTGAGACAATCAGAATTCAAATACAAATACAATGAAACGTTATTTATTTATTTATTTGTTAGTTATCTCATCTGTTCTCAAAGCCAATTGTTCAGGTCATATTTCGTGAATTTGAACAAAAGACAGCGGCACCTTAAGACCGTTTAATCAACTTAATTCTGTTTCACAAACTCTTTGACACTTCATGGTGACATAATCCACCAACACCATCTGCTTTTCTCTGCACTCTTTATCACCTGCAGCGACCAATGTAACAGTCAGTGAAGCTGCAGTGTTGATTTTTAATTCTTGCTTTGCCATTTTCCGTAATCCTTTTTTCAAAACACTTTATTTTTGACGGTATAAAAAATGGAACAGCGTTTCTGAGATCTGTGGCTCTGGCTGCCGCCATGTTGGCAGTTCTCCCTCTTCAGCCTCTCAGTTAATCTAAAGATGTGGATCATCAGCGGACCTGAGGTGGCCCGAAAGATGCCACCTGTAACATCACTATATAGAAATTCATACTCAGTACAGTTGTCATGAATGGGAAAATTATCTATAGAGACCAAAACTGTTTTTTGTACCAGGCTGTAAACATGTTTATTTCTGCTGTGAAGTTGGACATTTGAACATGGGGACTTATGGACATTGACTCGTCCTGTAGCCAGCCTCAAGTGGACGTTTGAGGAACTGCAGTTTTTGGCACGTCCACATTGGCTTCACGTTTCAGCCACGGAGGTTGCAAACCACTTATGCTGGTTCAGATCAAACTAAAGCAAAGACTTTATTTAAAAACTATATAAGTCTTTATGAGCTCGATGTTTGCCTTACATTTTACCATCGATGAAGAGCATGCACGGCTATCAAGTTCACTCTGCAATGATTTTCCAGACACATACTGATGTATGCATGTGTGTGTGTGTGTGTGTGTGTTTTGACTCCCACAGCGCACTGCATCAGCATCTGCGGCCAGTCAAAAGTTTACAGGACCAGCAGGACGCCTGCCGTCCTCTGCTCACCAGCTCATCTTCACTGGGAGCGGAGCAGAGAAAACTTTTTTATGGTTGAGCAGCTGCTCCATTTAATCAAATCTCAAGCTTGTTCATAAAAAGCTGCAGCACTGTGGGGTTTTAGGTAGCACTCTGGAAAATGAGAGTGTTGGAGCGGGGGGGCGGGCAAAACTTGATATGACAAATCTTTGAAATGCTTACTACCTTTCCTAATGCCATAACAAATCTATAATCCTCTGTTGCCTCAGGTTGTCAGTGTGACAGCAAACTTAATCAATATTTTGACCACAGAGACCTCTGTGTACACTAACAAAGAACGATGGCATATTATATGGAAAATACTGATTTTGCAATCTATATTTTATTTTAGATTTGCAATCATTTTGGAACCTATAGATCAGAATTATTCTTTTAAATGCAACATCTGCTGTTTTTTTTTTAAGCTTACAAAAGCAGCTGATTTTTTTATGTGGGTGGAGAAACCCAACACACAGACATACAGTACGTGTAATTAGCAATTCAATCTACACGTCTAGAATGAAGTAACACAATAAAGCCTGGGATACTGTCAGATTAATGCAGCCAATTAGAAAGCGAGGATACAGTGGAGGGTGCAAAGAAGAATCAGGTTGCTGTTCCTTCAATAGAGGGACATTATGTAACCGCTGCATGGAAACCGTGAGCTGGTTTAAACTTACCGGGGCTGTAATCCCAAGAGTGTTTTATTAACTGCCCTTGTGAACATTTTGTTTACGTGGAAAATGGGAGGTGAGAAACAGACTCTGTCAAGTACATGATAGCCTGGAGCAGGTAAGATGTTACCGTGTGGGGAGTTAATTGGTCAATGAAAGGGCAAGTTGTCCAATTGATGGTTTGTTGATAATAAATTTAAACTGCTTGATCTCAGACAGAATTAGAGAAAACCAGGTTTCTTGTTTTGGTATCTGTTGACTGAAATGACAGCTGTCTCTGGCAGGTTTTATCACCTGTAGCTCGCTTGTTAATTAAGCCAACGTCAGATCCAAACGCTGTCTCAGGCTGACTTAATGTTTCCAGTCGACATGTTGTGAAAAGATCATTTTACCATAACAAAAATCATTTTATCTGCAAGTAGTTTAAAAACACAGAACGGGCAACCGTTTACTGCATACTGCTCTTAGAAACGGAACACGATTAGCTGATAATAAACCTGATCAGCAAAACACAACCATTAATCAAACCAATAACCAACAGCAGTCAATATCCAGCAACCTTATCATACTATAGTATAGTAACACAGTGTTTCTGTAGCACTGACAAAACATTGATGAACTTTACATTTAATGACTTTACATTGTCGATTTTGTTGCCTCGGCGAATCAAGAACTCGCTACGTTATTTTAGTGGTAGACGAGCACAAGAATAAAAGAAAAAAATGAAGATTTCTCACTAAAATACGAGCGGCTTGGAGGATCAGATACACGCTGAATTAAACGCTGATTCAAAACACTCTAAATTCACTGTCTGTTGTGTGTGTGACGGTATTTTAGAAGGATTTCTTTTGCTCGTTGCCAAAACAGCTACCTAGTTTCCTGCTTCATGTTTACCTGCGTACCTTCTGATAATTTTGAACAGGTTTGATTTTATCAGAGCGTTGAGACACGATACAAAGCAGCTGGCCTGTGGTAACATGTAGACCTACACAAAGTAGCTCAAATAAATGTTTAAATAAACAAACAAATCATGTTCAAATCATCTGTTGTCGCTTATTACTGTTAAATGATAAATGTCACTTGTAGAACTGTTGTATAAAAGCAATACCACACAAGAGAGAGCGCTGTTATACTCGATATTAGCACGGCTGTGATTATCTCCGGCAAGAGGCTGCACAACCGTGCAGATATTCAGTACAAGAGCACTCCCTCTTGTGTGATATCTGCTTTTTTAAATCCAAAGTTTGACAGGCCTGCAATGTCTAACTTTGCTCAAGGGAGAGGTTTATAAATGGTCATGTTTTCTCTCCTGGTTTTAAAAGCCTGTTATCTTTCTCTCACTTCCCACTGCCTGGCCTGGACAGCAGCTCATCAATAATCAGAGTCAACAGCCTTCTTGAGTTGAAATTGATGATTTAGTCCTGTCTCCTTTTTGAAGCATTAGTTAATGATTTTACAAGAAGGTAGTTCGAACCGTCTCATTTTTGTTTAAAGAGGCGTCAATTATCGTAAATACTCACATGATGACAACAGCTGGGATTGTGTGTTGTGAGTGTTGGCAGCACAGCTAGCTGACTACCCTTTATCAGGCCCGATTAATGTATTGGCGAGACAGATGAATGTAGACACATTCCAGCCTCATGAAATTCCACTCTATTGCTTTCTTTTCATGTCGCTTTGGTTACTTCCAAGGGAAAGATTTTTATCACTGAGGCATGATGGCTCATCTATGAGTAGATTATTTACCATAATTACTTAAAATACTGTTTACATGTAGAATTATCTTTCCAAACAATCGGGCATATGTTCCAGTCTATGTAGTTTTGCTTGATTAATGATTTTTCCACAGAATAATTATAATTATGAGAAAATGGCCAGCTGGATCAGTGGAAACACTGTGAGAGCACAAAGAACTTTCCTTTACCTTTATTTTTTGGCTGATTAGACCTGTCCTCAGGACTGTGCACACTGCCTCATCTCTATTACACTTTGATAATACTGCTGTAATAAATATTGAGGTAATGCATATTAAACAACAGTTATACAACAGTTTGATTTGGACAAAAGCAATCCATGACACTTGGGTGAGATACTGAACCCCAAATTGCTCCCAAAGGCTGCGCCATCAGCGTGTGTGACTGTGTATGAATGATTACCTGATGAGCAGTTGGCACCTTGCATGGCAGCCAACACCATCAGTGTTTGAAGGTGAATGAGATATGTCTGTTTAATATAGACTCTGTAGCTTTTAACTTAATGTTATATTGATGTTCTTAATTTATCTTGCATTGTAACAAACTTTGCAGCACAAAGATAAGATATAACTATTTCTAGTCTGAAGTTTGAACACACTTACTTTACTGCATACCGCGATTAGAAACTGAATAAACCTGATCAGCCATTGTCAGTAATCAATACACACCCATTAATCAAACCAATAACTAACAGCAGTCAGTGTCAGACAAGCTTATCATACTTAACGATTACCTAATGTTTCTGTAGCATTGACAAAACATTCAAAAATAAATATATTAGCAGTTTAAATTCAACTAAAGCTCCCTGCGTCAAACTCCCTCTAAGAAATACAATATTTAACAATTCCCTACAGGTCCATTAATAACACATCACTCTAGAGACACGAGATTAAGGACGCCGCATGTCGACAGTCTTCTCGTCAGTTCAGCATAAAGATAAACTTCCATCCAAACTTTACATTTTGGATTTTGTCTCCTCAACAACTCAAGAAGTCTCCACCAGGGTTATTTTAGTGAGACTGTTGGAATGAAGTTCAAAAGATTTCTCACTAAAATAAGAGCTGGTTGGTGGATCAGATTCACGCTAAATTAAACACTGACTCAAAACACTGGTAATCCATCGTCTGTCATGTCTGTGATACTATAGTTTTTTGGGGGTTTTTTTTCACCCGTTACAAAAATAACTGTCCGGTTTTCTAACTTTCCGCTCTCCCTTGAGTGGCAATGACACAACAGCCAACATTGCCATTATGCATTCACTTGAAAAGACAAGAAAAACACAGCAGAAGTGAAGTGCTGTTGTTCAGCTGCCTGGGGAAACAAATTAAATTACAATACTCATTCATAGACGCAATAGTGGGTTTGTTATTCCCCTTATTTTAAAATACCCTGCTGATTTTTTGTTTTGTTTTTGACCACTATGGAGCGGTGTTTTTATGTGAGGGTGCCACGCGAGTGCACAAGCATGCAAGTCACGCAATACACATTCCTTCTATTGGTTTCAATCCACTGAATTCTGGGTGGTGGTGATGTAGCAAGAAAACCACCAGCAAGCTAGCGAACATGTAGGTTTCATATTTCTGAATAAAAAAATAAAATAATGAATGAATCAAACACTGAGTCAGCACTGTAGGTGATAGCAACCCATCCAGGTAGTTTGCCCTTGTGTCATGCCCCTGCCTCCAGCGGTAAATGTAAATTCTGAGGTCTTTACTATTTAAAAGCAATAAAACAAGAATACCATATTGTTTTAGCTATTATGAGTTAATATCCCAAATCCTATGGCCACATAAGCGAACACTTATGTCATTGCCGATTGACAATATAGATTTAAGAAATCAGGGGTTGATGATGCATCCTTTCAGTCTGCCTCTTCCTACTTCCTTCCACTTCTCATGTTACTTAATGCATGTTATATAAGATAAGTTAGATAATTATTACAGTAATGACCTGGCACTAAATTTCACTGTCAGTTCTCACCTCTGGAAACAGAATATTATGTTTCATCACTTCTGGTTCCATACTTATGATTATTGGACACTGCTGCATACACATTTCCAACAATTGCACCAAAAACATGAACATGTTATGAAAACGTGGTTTGAAAAAACAAACAAACAGAAAAAGACTTAAAGTTTGCAAAGGAGCATCAACAATCAAGTTTATGTCATGGCTGTTTATTAAGTACACCTCGCTAAATATGCATTAAATCCTAAAGTTATAGTCGTATGTGTAAATACTGTAAAAATCTAAGGCCAATTTGTGATTTTGGCTATATAAATAACATTTGTTTGACTTAAATATTCAGAATTTGGCTTAAAAATGTTTTAAAGTGGTGTTGATTCAATGTTGTGTTCATTTTGGAGGCTGTAGTTTAGTTGGATTGTCTTATACTGACAGGTGTTTCCAATATTTACTGATCTGCCAAAATGGGACAGACAAAATATTAGAAACAACCCTCTAAATATTTCAACAGGGCAACAAACTCCAGCCTTCAAAGTAAAAGTTCTCCACTGCAGTTTCATCAAAAGCTGAACATTACAACCTTTGCGAAGGTCGGATCTGTTGCAGGGCTGTTGCAATAGACCGCATTAATTAGTTTTAGCCCGGCGTTTAGGGGTTGATGTGATGTCACAGCTATAATCGAACACTTGTAGTGTTGTCATATCTGGTCGAGTATTGATTGTGCATGTTCTCCTTGTCTTTGTGTGCGTTACCTTTGGGCGCTTTAGTCCAAAGACATTCAGGTCAGGTAATCTGTGAACTTCAAATTCCCCTAAGGGGTGTAAATGTGTGTGTCTGCGTTTATGGCTGCTCTGTAAATAACTCGCAGCCTGTCCAGAGTGTTCTCTGCCTCTCACCCAGTGTATGCTGGGATGGGCTCCAGCACCACCGTGACCCTAAACAGGTATTAGAGGATGTAGAAGATGGATGGATGTCTTGGCTGCAGGTAGAAGTCACTTTCCGAGGAGCTAAATTAGCCATTTGTCAGCAGGGTCAGACGTGACTCCGACCTATGGCTGTCAGCACAATTTTGCTTCTGTTATGCAGAGAAACTCTTTACAGTCTAGACAAGTCACCACCGCATAAAATGTGGAGTGTGTGAGGAGCCTGATTCAGTGAAACATTTGTAAATGTAGACGTCAGTGTGATAATCCCACAATGGGAAACCTGGATACTGTTCTGTTGAATCGTCAGTTTGAAAAGATCTTATTAACCCTGAGACATGTCGGACAGTTTAGCTCCGGAGCTTCTTTTTAGTCGTTGAGCTTTTTGTCAGCTTATGACCATTACAGCTGAGTGAAAGGGTGAATGACATACAGGTGTACAGGTATGCACTCCTGTAAATCTGAACACAGTGCAGTCGATATTGATTCATTTTGATTGACTGACTGATTGATTGCAGGACAAACGGTATGTTAAGGCCAGGCCATGTTCAGGTCCCTTATTCAGCCTGGTCATGTGTACATGGTAACCCTAGATTTGCAAAACTCTTGTGAGTTTTATACATGTTTTCACTTCAAAATAAAGACTGAATTTGTTAAATTTGTTGTTTTTCAGAGCAACAAAAAAATTTAAAGCCTTTGGCTAGTCAGGTGACGTACTATAAATAGTGAAAAAAGACCATTTAAAGTCCCATTATGTAACTTTTCTCCCATAAAATATCAGGTTGATGATTTTGAAGCTACAATGATGTGTAATCAGTTTTTTTCCTACTCTGCACCCTCGTCTGTTTCTTGCAACATGTAACTCTTTGCTCTGGGTACGATCACCCGTGAGAAGTTTGTAACACGTTACGGGACAAGTGTTACCATTTTGGTGAAGCTGGATCATATTTTATGGAGAAAACAATGTCCTCTGGCTGCTCCAACAGATCGCTCCAGTAAACCGCTGCGATCTGTTGCTGCTGTTCGTTAATGTTGGCCCAGTTTGTTAGCCGGGCTGCCTGGACTGAGAGCTTAGAGCGTTAGTGTGTGTATCCCAGGCGTTTTGGACCACCAGGGTGAGGAGGTTTTCAGGCCCGGAGTGCAGGGGACTGCTGACGGGAAGCGGAGCCGGTGTCGCGCCAGTTTCTTTGGACATTACTTTATTGCACTCTGAAAATTAAGGGCACTAATTCTTAAAAATATCGGCTTCTACGCAATGTTGCTTTAATAAGATGGCTACTTTAACTACTCTCTGCTGCCATTTTGGCCAGGACTCTCTCATAAAGGGAATATAAATACATTCATTCATTTTCATTCATCTTCCATAAATGCTTATTGTTATCAGGGTCACGAAGGCCTGGAGCCAATCCCAGCTGACCTGGGCGGGAGGCTGGGTACACCCTGGACAAATCGCCAGTACATTACAGGGGTGACACATTTGCACACTCACATTCACGCCTACGGGTAATTTAGAGTCACCAATTAACCTGCATGTCTTTGGACTGTGGGAGGAAGCCTGGAGAGAATCCACTCAGACACGGGGGAACACGCAAACTCCACACAGAAAAGTTTAACAACGTTCTTACTGTGACGCAACCGCACCACTGTGCCGCCCGGGTTAAATGAAACAGGAATACATTTTGACTTATAATTGGGTAAAATGTATGAGCTACTGCAGGGTCCTTATCTTGTTAGTTTAGAACTGCACCAAGTTATTTATTACCAAACAAATCTGTAATTAATTAAAGTACAACAAACTAATTGCTACACAGAAAACCTGAAGCTTTTTGGGGGACCCAGAAAGTCTGGATACAAACGTGACCCTTGGCAGTCGAGTTCACTTAACAAGAAAACCTGAATCACTGTGGTTTACTACTGTCTGTACTAGAGTGGAGCGTTGTAGTCGACATTTATTAATGAAGAGTCCATCCACAAGAGTATAATACTGTAGCTGTGTCGAAACCTCTGAGAGCTGTGTCTTTATTTATGAAATGATTAATCAGTTAATCCAGAGTCCAAATGAGACATAAAGTGATGTCTTCAGCTGTCTATTTTGTCTGACCAGTAGGCCAAAACTCAGAAGTCGAGCAGCAAAACGGTCACACAAGCAAACATTTGATGTCTTTAACAGATGAGCAACTCAAGCTAATAACTGATTAACAAACCAGGCGATTAATTTCCTGACGACCAGCTCGACTCGTTTGCACTCTGTTCTTTGTATTATTACATAACCCAGTCTGACACTATGTGCCGCACACTCACTTTCTTTCTTTCCACCTCTCCTTCTTTGTCCTTTGACAGACGTGGAACACTTTTTTAAAAGAAATAACCATAAATAACTCTCCCTTTGTCACATGGCGCGGCCATATGTTCTAAATCTGCACTACAAAGACTCACCGTGCACGTGACGACGGGACGCTATGAGCAGTCAGAAGCATTCGGATCTGCTCGGGATGATACAGGCTGTTTTCACAGATCAGCTCAGCAGCTACAGGCCTCAGAATATGCCTGACCCACACACTTTGCTTGAAAAATGTTTTGGATTGCGCCTCTTGCCATAAGCCACATTATGTAAGTGCAAAGTGTGAGGTATCAAGAGGAGCTGGCTGTGTGCCAGGATGGTGCCTTGTGTGTGTGTGTGTGTGTGTGTGTGTGTGTGTGTGTGTGTGGTTGTGGGTGCAGGTGTTGAAAATACCGTGTATGAATAGGTCTTCTGAGGATATAAACACACAAGTGTGATAAATTATTTGGCCTATACGCTGATGCAGTGATTATGTGCTGATGAACACTGAGAAGCACTGATGGAGTGACAGCGTGTGTGTGCTAAAGCTGATATATGTGAAAGTGCAGTATATAGTACATATAGTAGTATGTATATATATATATATATATAGACTTTTCAGAGGGCAACAATTACGTTTTCTCAACTTTTTTTCCAACATATGACAAGTTTTTGTAAATTATAAAGAAATGCTGACATATATTAAGATTATAATTTTATTTTCTTGTCTTGATTTATTGAACGTATTCTGTGTCTATTAACCAGGTGACCCCATGTGGGACCAAATTTGCACAAGCTAAAGACCCCTCCACACCTGTTTTAAGACTCAAAAATACTCAGTTTTCAATAATAATGAATTATTTGTGTGGTATGTTTTTACCACAGACATTTCATTTTTAGCATGTAGCTTTTTAGCTATAAAGACCAGAAAGAACAGAGGGAGAGCCAGAAGGAGGTGGATGAGTACTTTCTGGCAGATGGTGGAAGCACCCCATAACCCAAATGGCACTGGCAAAGTTCAATTACCTCATTAAAATTCCTAAATTTACATCTGCTCCTTTTTCATTGAGAAATCCAGAATCTTTGATGGTGCAAATATTTAAAATTTCACAAGTTTAACTGCTGGACACAAAGATGTCTCCTTTTTTACTGGAAAATCCATTCTCAGAGTTTGTCTACTGGAAGGTTTCAGGTTTCTACATCTTATTTGTGCAAGTTGCATATTTGACCACAGATGGCTGCTCAAACTGAGATTTAAGGTGAGCACAGATCAGCTGACGCATGTGAAAACAGCCTTCTGGTGTCAAACTGCAAACTGAAGCTCAAACATCCAAAAAGCAGGACAAATTTTTGAATGGATGAGGCTTTAAGTTTTTCCTGGGTGCCTGTAGAACAACATGTTTTGATAGATTTGATAGTACAAGTCATGGTTTAGGATGATAAATGTGTGAAACAATATATTCTGGCTTCATGTGTCACAGTGTCTTCTTGCTACACCTGCTGTGGAAGCTGAGAAAACTATCAATAAGACGACTGGACAGCAGAAGAAAGACTAAAAACAAATCAATTATATTTTCAATTATGATTTGAGACTATCCACCAAAGAAGGGAGTAAACTCTGAGGCGCTTTAACAGATCAAAATAACTGCTGTCCTCAGGTTTTGGCGTTTGACACTTTTAGACACTCTGTGCACAGCAGACTGACCTGATGTCACCTCAGATGACATAATTACAGCTCTCATGAATAAGAAGCTGCTTGTTAAGTGACTGGATGTTAAATCTGAGCGTAGCATAAACAGGAGAAACATTAACTGACCACATGATGGCTGGCATGTGCGTCATATTCGGCAGCGTCGATCCACACAGGATTTTACGCACTGTTACGCACGCGTAATCACGCGTCATTCTTTGGCGTTGAGAATAAAAGTCAGGGTGTGATATTCTTAAATATACTGTACGTCTTAATAAGGTATGTAGTGAGTGTTGCGGTTATCATCTTTGGGATATTCCTCCAAAACTCCCATGACACTGCGTTGTAAACACTATCACACACGAACTGCAGGGCTACATACCTTGGAAGACATCCACATCCTGGAGATCCTCTGAGCTCGGAGATAATCATAGTCCTCTTGGGAAAAAGGAAAAAGAATTGTGCACGAAGTCCAGCGGACAGGAGAGGAAGTTCCTCACAAGCTCCTCTCTGGAGGAGTTTTCCACAACAAGAGTCATTTTTGCTATAGCTTTCCATCTGCGTCCTTGTAAAGGGATATTGTCATTTTGAGGTGGTTTGAAATGAGAAGTGGGGAAACTTTTTGTCGCCAAGGCCCCCGAGCCTGTCCATAGAAAAAAAAAAAGAAGAAAAAAAAAACCTGGGAAGTCCAGCCACTTTTATTTATTTATTTATTTTTAACTCTGATGATTCCTGTGCTTAGCTCTCGTGGTGGCTCAACGACACAAGGCTTCTTTTGGCCTGTTGTGGAAAAGCATATAGATGCAAATGTCGTAGAAATAACTCTAGCCCTGGTTTATTTGATGACTGCTTAATGTTATGTCTTATCGATGAGCTTTTTTTTTGTTGTTGTTAATATTAATGGTTGGAACAATAACAAAAAAGCCTTTTCATCTTTTATCTTCAGCTTTTCCCTTTAATGGAGTCCAATTTTTACTGGCAGCGTATGAAAGAGGTTATTAATATCCTTTCTGAACATTCTTCAGCTAAGTGGTCAGAGGATGACTACAATATTGCCATTTGCATGGCCTACAGTTTCTGTCTCTAAAACAAAAATCAGCCAAACCCAGCGCAAATTCTACATTAGTGCAAACAAATGTTGTTGTTTTTAACTTTATTGCATAACAGCAAAAACGATCAAACCCTAACCCTTTCTGTTGTTGACAGATGAAACTCATAAAGTGCGAATGCATAGCCTGTCTTGTCACCAATTTCCTAATTGTAATGTCTAGATGTTTTGAAGCACGCACAGGTTGGATGAAACCACTGATCAACCCGATTGAAATATTTGTTCCTGAAGGCGTGGAGAGGATTTTTTTTTTATTGGAGAGTTCTGAGATGGAGAGGATGAAATATTTAAACATGCCAATTGATGTGTTTGTGCGTGTGTGCGTGTGTGTGTGTGTAGGGGGACGGGGGGCTCTGATGCGTGCGTAAAAGTTGTGTGTGTGTGTGTGTGTGTAGCGAGGGGGGAGGGCACCTGCTCTTGGGCGTACAGTGTCTTTATAGGGCGAATTCTTCCTTAGAAAAAAACGAAAAAAAAAACAAACAAAAAACGAAACTCTACTTGTAATCACACGTCAGTCTGAATGGATTTCGAGTTAGTACTGTTTTTTCTCCCTATGTCTGTGCCGTTTCCTTTACTTGGGCTCTTGTCCAGCCCGCAAAGCGACTCCGTCACCCCTTCCTCCATCTCCATATACTCCGCTTTGTCACCCAGCGAGGAGCCAGAGGGCGAGCCTTTGAATTTCCTTAGAAAGTCCGGGAAATACGGGCACCCCGGGGGCATGCTCTCCACCACCGGCGTCTGGTCTTCGTTATCGGTCTCCCTGTGGTAAAAGTAGTTGAAGTTGGACACTATGACCGGCACCGGGAGCGCGATGGTTAACACGCCCGCTATCGCGCAGAGGGAGCCCACTATCTTCCCACCGACGGTGATGGGCTTCATGTCACCGTAGCCCACCGTCGTCATGGTCACCACGGCCCACCAGAAAGCGTCGGGGATGCTCGTGAACTGAGATGTGGGCTCGTCCGCCTCGGCGAAGTACACCGCGCTGGAGAACAGGATGACACCTATGACGAGGAAGAAAATGAGGAGGGCCAGCTCCCTCATGCTGGCGCGCAGGGTATGACCCAGGATCTGCAGCCCCTTGGAGTGTCTGGACAGTTTGAAGATGCGAAACACCCTGACAAGGCGGATTATTCTCAGGATGGCAAAGCTCATCGCTTGTTGCCCGTTGCCTTGGTGTTGCGCCAGGTCCGTGCCGAGAGTTATGAAATAAGGCAAAATGGATACAATGTCTATTGAGTTCATAATGTTTTTAAAGAAAGCCGGCTTGCTCGGACTCGCAAAGAAGCGGACTATAATCTCAAAGGAGAACCAGATGATGCAAACAGTCTCCACGATGAAAAACGGGTCGTTGAAAGGAGTAAATCCGTGGTCAGGTTGAGTGGAGTTTTGTCGTGGCTGTAGATACTCTTTTTCATCCCTGAACTCCGGCAGCGTCTCCAGGCAGAAAATGACAATAGAAATAACTATGACCAGGACGGACACGACTGCGATCCCCCTGGCGGGACTCGAGCTCTCCGGATACTCAAAAAGCAGCCAAATTTGGCGCTTGAACTCGTCCTCTGGAAGAGGTTTCTCCTCCTCTTTGACAAAACCCTCATCCTCCCGAAACTTGAGTATAGCCTCTTCCCCGAGTTCATAAAACTTCACCTCCTCGGAGAAGATGTCAAACGGGACGTTGACTGGTCTTTTCAAACGCCCCCCTGACTGGTAATAGTAAAGAATGGCGTCAAAGCTCGGTCGGTTCCGGTCGAAGAAGTATTCGTTCCTCAGCGGGTCGAAGTACCTGATTCGCTTGTCGGGATCTCCCAGGAGAGTGTCCGGGAACTGAGTGAGAGTCTTCAGCTGAGTTTCAAACTTCAGACCCGACACGTTGATGACAACTCTCTCGCAGCAGCCGCACTCGCTGTAAACGTTTTCGTACCCGGACTGAGGGCGCCTGTCAGTGAGCGACACGGTCTCCTCCTCATCATCCATGTTACACAGAAAACTCGACCTCTTGCTTCCTCTGTCCCCCTCCTCCTCCTCCCCCCCCTCCTCTTCCTCGGCTCCCTCGGCCTCTTCCTCCTCTATCATGATGTCTTCCTCGGATCCGAGCAGCGCCAGCTCCGAGTGGCGCAGGTCTCCGCCGAGAGTCGTCCGGCTGCGTCTCCACCGTCCGACGCCGCGCTGCTTTTTCCGCTCTCTGAGAACTCTCTGCTGCTGCTGCTGCTGCTGCTGCTGCTGCTCGGGCTCCTGCTGGTGCTGTGGCGGCTGCGAGGAGGAGGTGGTGGTGGAGGAGGAGGAGGGGCGCGAGGCGGTACCGCCGCTGCTGATGTTGGCGTTTGTGGAGGAGGAGGCGGCGCGACACTGATGCTGGCGGTTGTTAAGGAGATGAGCGCTCGAGGAGGTGGAGGTGGAGGAGGAGGAGGAGGAGGAAGAGGAGGAGGAGGAGGAGGTGGACCCCCCAACGCCGCCGCTGTTGCCACCACCACCACTGCCGCCGCCACCGCCTCCCTCCGCACCGGACCCACCTTCGGCTGCAGCCGCCGCGGCCGCCGCCGCCGCCGCCGCTCTTGACTGGGCAACCTGGCGCTCCCTCTCGCGCTCTCTCTCCCGTGCGCGAGCTTGGGCATATCCGTAAGGCAGGTGACTATTGCACCCGCCGTCCGCACCCACCATGGCAAACTCCATTTTAAGTCAACGAGCGGTTCGGTCCGTGAGCGCTACGGTAACCGCCTCAGGGCGACGTGGATGCAGGCCAGAGGATAAAAGTTGCAGCTCAGAGCGCGCAGAGAGAGAAAATGAGGCATCAACCGGGTTCGACCAATCAGTTGCGAATATGTCAGAATAACAAACACACCTCAATTAGGTCCATGTTGAAGTGCAGTCCATGTGGCTACTTACATGACAGGAGATATTGATCAGCCTGTCTTCCCCTTTTAGGCACAGGCCTCTCCAATATTTTATGACATCATTACCATAACCGAAATGTGTGTAAGGGCCGGTGTCATAGCCTGTTACGCAGACGCTCTGTGTCAAAAAACTTGCAGCGCCCCTTTTTTTTGTGTTGTTGTTGTTGTTGTTATTATTATTTGTTCAGCATTATAAATCACCAAGTCAACAAGCGACCCCGAAACAGTCTCTCCTCGGTTTCTCCGGTGCCCATCAGGTGGTTTAATTTCTCCACGGCCTCGGTTTGCGCCCAAATGCGTCTTTTGATCCACAGTGGTCACTCCTGGTTGCCATTTTATGTGATGAGATTTTTTTTTTTAAAAGAAGAAGAAGAAAAAAAAAGCTGGATCTTTGCTGTTATATTATGGGAGCTCCGGTGAATGTGAAATGACTTTATTCCTCTGACGCTCTCCGGAGCTGCGAGAAAAGACAAGAGAAAACAGCAGTTGGTTTAGGCGAGAGAGAGAGAGAGAGAAATAAATTATGTATTCATATTGATGTGCGTTGTTTTGGCGAATGCATAGTCCAGGATACCACGCATCCTTTGTAATACAAGGGCGGTAAAACTTGATTAGCACATCATTCTTCTCATTATTATTGTTTTTTTTTTTTTAATGATTATTATTGAGGGTAGGCTCTCTGAGATGAACGCATGGAAGACATTCATGTTTAAAAACAGACATTACGCACGAAATTTTCCCCCAATAAAACATCCTCCCTTCATTCTGACATTCATACTTACATGTGAAAAAAGGGGGCCAAACGAAATCGCCTCGGCCCCCCTACAAACAAATCTGCTGAAAGAAGAAGAAGAGGAGGAGGTGGTGGTGGTGGAGGAGGAGGATGTGGAGGGAGGCTACGTGAGGATGCAGTTCTGTTGCCCAAATTGCCTCTTGATTTTGGGGGGTAATATCACAAATCCCTCGTCGTATCCAAGCAGCGACCATATCATCCACTATATACATCCGTGCTCTGACGCACTCTGAGGAGGACACTTTTTTTGGCTGCGTCTCGACGCCTTGTCTCAATTCAACAGGATCTATTGCCACTTCAGCCCCTGTTTCTGCTGCATCGCTCCTGATATCAACCCGGCAGCAGTGATCATTGAGGGGAAAGAAGAGGAAATAAAGAAGAGGCAGGTGTGCAAACAGCGAGTTGGCATCAATGACAGCTCCACACGATCACGGCGAAAAGAGGCGAGGGTGGGTAAAAGTTTACCTTCACGCAGGCGAGGCGAAATGGCCCCATGGTTGAGTCTGAGCATCACACATCTGTCTGTCTGCCGCTGTAGCCCTACCTATACTCCGGTATCCTTCCCATTGTGTGCATGTGTGTGAGTGTGTGTGTGATGATGGAGAGCCTCGGTGAGAAAGTCGTTCATGTACTGCAGCGCATGCAGGCGGTGCTCGGTCCTCCCCCAGTGGATGCAGCCGGTCACTGCGCACCGTGCTGCAGTCTCACACCCGAACCTCCTCTGCCCTTCATCATTACTGCTGGGTGGCAACCGGTGTCCTCACTTAAAAAAAAAAAAAGTAATGCATTACTCTCCATTCATTCTAAAGTAACGTTGGTGCTTGTAACTCACAGGGAGTGGAGCGTAAAATGCGTAAAGTGTTCAGTTAAACCCATCCACCCAAACACACCCAAACAATGGCTGTTTCACCTTTGAGAAATGATTCTAGAAGAAGCTGCCTGCACGTTAGAGCAATGCTGAACACATTATTCTTCTCTACACCAGAACCTGCACAAGTGTGTGTCCAAAATCAGATTTCACACTAAATGTGTGTATTTAAAGATTCATCCAGCCCCTTTTCTCTAGAGTTAAACACAGATTTAGCACAAGGCCTCTCCATTCATTATCACATTTACAAAACAGATGTTCAGCTCCTTGTATACCTGCCCGTCTGCAGTGAGTAAAGATCATTGATGTTCTGTTTCTGCCCTTGCTTTAATATTTCTGTGTCACCCATTTTGGAAGTGAGTCCATTTATTTGTTCATTATCTTTTTACTGTGTCAGAACAATTCAGTCAATAGAAACCAGAGAGAAAACTCCTGAATTTGTGTCAACGCTGCAGATGTAAAATCAATTACAGTACAATACGACTTCATTATGTACCATAGTGGACGTCCTCAGCCGTGTAAAACGTGACAGCAAGTTCAATAAGACATGAATGACATCAGATCTATGTGTACAGTCAAATGTTACACCAAGAATTAAGGGCTTTTTATGAATATTCTTTATAAGTAAAAATGCCTCGGTGTTGCTATAAACTAAAAGGAAATACCCTTTTTATGATGTTTCTCTCAAAGTCAAATTCCTGAACCTCCATATAAACAAGACTTCACCCACACACACCTCCACACCAATAATAACAACTTTCAGTTTAACATTCATCACTAAAATCAAATTAATTCTAATTTCTAATCTGTTAAAGGTTTGTTTACATCATTAATGTTTGCAAACCAGCGGCAACATCATCTTATATTTGTTAAATTACCAGCTGACAAACTGCAAATGCAGATTGTCGATCATTTATACAAACACTTTAATCACTTGTGTAAATTTAGATTAGAATTAATATCTGTGTGGAAAACAAATTAAGGTGGGGTCAAAGAAATGTTTTGTTGGTAACTGATGAAAATAGGAAACACAATATAAATATAACATCACAACGTTTCCAACACAAGGGCGACATTTCACAGACGTTTCAGGTGCGCAGCCAAAAGTTTTGAGCTTTTTCAGCTATTCCCTGTTTTCCTCTCGTCCTCGCCGGAGTTTCAAAAGTTAAAGCAGGTTTGTAGATTTCAACCAAATTTAACCATTTATTTCAAAACACACACAATTGTACTGTAATAAATACGGTGTAACTTTTTCCCATGTTGCGGTGAAAAGATGTTAGTACTGCTGATTTCATGTTAAAGGTTGCTGTTTTATTCCATAATTTACTGTATGAATTTTTTTTTTTTTCAAAAGAAGCACATTGTTGACATGAAAACACCATATGAATGTCATATAAAGGTTTTGCCATGACATATGACAGTGTTTTACTGTACAATTAACAGCCTTTAATATCAAGAAATTACTTTATTCTGTATAAATTCCCTTAAAATGCCACATTCCAGGAAATATGACCGTGTTTTACTGCAAGTGGTGAGAAATAAACATATGAAACATTCACTAATCCATACTTGAGGATAACAACAAGCCTTTAAGTGTCTAGACACTTCAGCATCCCTCTGCTCGGCCAACATCAGGTCTCTGGTAAAACCCCTCACAGCAAAAACAACAAAGTCTGTGTATAACCAAAAACTGCATAGTTCCACTATGCTGTACATGAGTCTACAGCAGCTTCACACACACTATAGTACACCATGTACTGAATAATTCAGTGGTCACCTTCTCACCATAAACAGCTTTATAATAGAAACAGTTCTTTATCTTCCATACGATACCTGAGCTAACATGAGTTTCTGAGTGTAGGTGAGAATGCAGTCATCAGTTTTGAAGACTGTAACACATGCAGTCTAACAAAATAGGTATGAGGTATTAATTAGTCAGACAATGCATTACTATTGAAAAAGCAATTAAGAATGCATTACTTTTTGGACTAATGAGTATTGAAAGTCACTATATTTAGTGTCATGGCGAGTTCTCATTAGCCACATTTGCTCTTATTCATGTGCATATGCCACAGTTTTATGGATATCTGACAGATGGAAGAACACAATAAACAATATGATGATTAGTGGCCGAGCAATTGCAACATGTGCTGAAGCCTGCAATGGACAAAAAATATAATGAATTGTCACAGTCTTTTATAATTATGGGGAAAAAAGAACTAAGATCTTATTGATGTCCTAACCCTCTGCTTATAGGTCAGCTTCTTAATACAACTGTTTTATTATCTCTGAGCCTGAATACACTGTAGAAGCAGAGTATAAAGGAGGCATTCATGTGACTCCTGTTTTATTCTCCCTCCTTGTGCAGCAAGTGTGAAAGGGTTGTGCTGATTGGGAGCTGATGAGCGAGTCAAAGTGGCTGCAGCCTGAGAACTAGCTGTTTGTCATCATCTAAAATGGATGAAATGAGAGAATATTTATACAGCTTCGGTTTCATCTAGAGTTTCTCAGTCCAAAAACCGAGGGCTGTAATTTTTAACATAACAAGACTTGCTGCTCATTTTTGGAAGCAGTGCTGGGGTCAAATACATGATATTCCTGGAATACATGTCCATGTTGCGTAGAAAGTTATTGAAGCATACTACATATTGTTTCCACCAAGCATTAACCTCTGTGTCTATGAAGTGAAGCCTATGTGGAAGTGCCAGAAAATGCAGTTCCTCAAATGACCACTTGAGGCTGGCTACAGTATAAGTCAGTCTCCATAAGTCCCCATGTTCAAATGTCCAACTTCACAGCAGAAATAAACATGTTTACAGCCTAGTACAAAAAACAGTTTGGGTCTCTGTAGATAATGACAACTGTACTGAGTATGAATTTCTAGATAATTCACTGGTTGCCAGGTGGGTTACAAGTCCCCCAGCCTGACAAGGCGGGTCTGTGTGTCCAGCACCCTCTGGCTGCAGGACCGGATGGCTGCGTGTCCGTGCTGGAAACTCAATCTCCCCATCCCCTATCCCCTGGTTGCTAGTGATGTGTCTCATGTTGTAGAGTGTATTGTATATGTGCTATAACTGCTGAGGTGTTTTTGTCCTGCTCCCAGAGTGTACTCCTTACAGGAGCACAGACTGGGGGTTGTTCTTTTTTTCTCCTCCCCTCTCCCCATGTTGTATCCCTTTTTTCTTTCTTTTCCTTTTGGCTACCATACACTGTCCTGTCCTCCCCTATTTGTCATATTACATGTATTATTTGTATGGACAGACTGGTCTGCAATTTCGTTGTACTGTACTTGTACTGTTACAATGACAAATAAAGCCCCTATCATCATCATCATCATCATCATCATCATCATCAAGTCTTTGTCCGTTTTTATATTAGTCTGAAGATGATGGAGGCAGGACTGCCAAGTTGAGAAATGGCCAGAGCCACCATAATTATTTTTTAGCGCCAATTCATAACAAAAGTTATCTCATGACACTCTTGATATAGAGCAGGTCTAGACCATACTCTTCATAATATTATCTACAGAGACCCAATTTCCAAAAATTCCACCAGGAGTAAGCACATGGCAACAGTGATTTAACAGAAATTACAACTAGCACTGTTGTCATCTTCGAGAAATTAAGCCACGCTTTGAATCGGACAATTTTGGAACCGGTTCTCGATCCCCATCCTTAGTCTTTTATCGTCAATACAGGTAAAGCAGAGATCTAACAGTAGTCAGTTAAGCAGATGTGGTAATAAGATATATTATCATATAATATTCTGTGATATTAGCTTTGCTTTATCATTTTGTAGCTTGGAACACAGATGTTTGTGCTGCGGGTCGTTCTCTGAGAAGTCAAAAGTGCACACATCCTTTTAAAAACTCCATTAAAAACAAACAGACATTTCAATATTGCTGAGGTAACTGTTGAGTCACTGTTATTGATCACCTTATTGCCACTACAGATTTATTTGGATCATTTTGCGCTCTGGGACAGTAAAGGTCTTATTCATTGCACCTTTGAAACCTCCCAGGTTTAATTTCATTGTGCAGATAATTGGCTTTTTCTGCAGGTAACACTGCAGGCTTCGTGTGGGGATACACAGCAATCAGTAGCTATAGCCTATTCAGTCCATTCCATTAGATTCAAACTATCCATTTGACTCAAAAACTCTAATTAGGACAAGAACATCCTGTTATTCCAGAAAAGCAAACTGAAGCCCCTAGAGAGTCTCAATCGCTCGCCTGAGGTATTTTTTAAATCTCTAGTTGTAATATTCCTGCAGGGATATTTTTGGTCGCTTGTGCTGTCTAAAATGAAATCTGAAACAATCTTTAAAGAGTTCATCCTCACACTTGTCTTCTCTGTGTACATCACATACTTACTTTAGAGGAGCTCTTTGCTTGTCTGCACAACATGTAGGCAACCTTCTGCCCACCACACACACACGCACACACACACACACACACACACACACACATCATGCACACTCACCTCTTGCACTCCATTGAACATCCACCTCAGTCAGCACCAGGGGGAGTTCTGAGGTCAGTAATAATAAGAAGTGATAGAGTGAAGCTGCATTATAAAAAACAAGTTTAGATGCATTTCGAACTGATGCCAGAGCTGTCCTGCATCTTATTCAAACACATATATATTCACAGTTCACTTATTTGTTCACCATGACAGGAATTTTAACCCAAAGACAAACCCTGCGTTTGAAAGTAATTATGAATGCTGTAAAAAACTTGTTATTTTTGCGTAAAAAACTGGCTGATGAAGTCAGAAAAGTTTGACACTTTTAACACTAAGGAGTAAGAGTGAAAGATGTGGTAATAACCTTTAACCTTGTCATCATGATGGAAAGTTGAGTTTTGCATGAGTGAATTGCAGGAAAAGTTCATTTAGTCGGGTACAGACTCCTGAGAAAAAATAGATAAAATATTCAGTTCAGTATCATCACAGAAGGAATATCTTTTCTATATTAATATATATCATTGAATGACAAATTGCACAGTTAGTATGTTAAGTTATTATCACATATGTCTAGTGCTATTTGTCACCTGTCTGGCCCAACAAGGTCAAAACAATGTTTGGGTATTCACATTACTATTCAAGAGTTATTTCCTGATAAATGATAGAAAAGTTATTGATTAATCATCCTGAACTCAGGGGGAATAATAAGAATAAAACAGAGTAATAACCTTATTAGGTCACCAACAACTGAGGTCATGTCCTGCATCATCTTTCTTGGAATTCGCTGGAGCTTACATCATATAAAAAGGGTTTTACATTCGATTAAAGTTAGCTTAAAGTTTGAAAGTCCATAAGGCCAAAACTAAAATTTAAGAGATTAAGTGTCAGAATTACCAGAATTACATATGTGACAGTGTAGAGAAGCAACAGAACTACTGTAGGGAGATAGAATGGTTAAATGAATAAATCAAATGTTGGACTTTAACATTTTTATGTAAAAATGTTGGCCAGAATTGTTTCAGTGACTAGTCTGAGTGAGTGAGGTTGTGTTGGGGACAAATTTAGACATTTAGACATGGTATTTTTCAAATCTTGGCTCTTATTATGGATGTTTAACAAACAAAGGAGCACAGACATGCTAATAAGAGAAATAAAACAATAGTCATGAGATGAGATTGGATATAGAAATGGAAAAGGAACAGAGAAAGTCGAGAAGAGTGAAGAATCATCAGCAGTCCATACACATAAACACACCTACCACCTACGTCCACACTCAGCCTGCACACAGAAACATCCAGCACAGTCACCAAACAAAAGTCTTGTCCTTGGCAGAGCTGTGGAGGCGTTTTGTTTAGACCTGATGGAAGGAGGGTGACAACGTGAGTGTGGGGTGATGCGGTGCGTTCAGGGTCTCGGTGAGTGTTTCTTTTTTTTCATGCGACAACATGAGTCTGTTTCTGTCAGTGACTGTGATCACGATCACTCGTACAGTAGCAGATGGAAACAGCAGAGGAGGCGAGGCTCTGCAGAGAGGGGGAGCAAGTTTTGACTGAGTGGGTTTGTGGATGCTGTCAGTCCTGTTTTGGCAGTATTTACAGTGCTTGGATAAAAAAAAAAAAATGTGAGAGGAGCTCAAACACAATGACCCATGACTCAAATCTGTGATGTCCGTAAGATGTACAGCTCTGAGCTGTTTTATGTGTGGCTTCATATAACTCTTGTTTGAGCTGCTACACCCAAATGAGCTTTTTCTTTACTGTGGTGCTTCAAGTTATGAACCAGAAAATCATCCCGGGCACTGAAACCATCACCTCGTCCATCATTTCCAAATTGATTCTCAGTGGACATTACAGAGAAGGCCTTCTCTTCTTTTGGCTGTGGGGAAGATAAATAAGACGCTCACTGGAATATCTATAATGCCTCTTCAGTTTTGTTTTCTTCCAACCTGCTGCGGCACAAATTGGCTATTTTTAGGACCATGATATTGCTGTGTACTTACCTGCCCTTTACAGTTTCCAGGTTGGAGTACATCTAATTAGCATATCAATGCAGTGCATGTGTGGATGTAATAGTTTCAGCTCCACGCTTAATAAATCAACTTTCGGTGCAGATGCACTCATTTTAAGAGGAATTACCAGCTGTTACCAGACTAGTCAGAAAATGACTGATGATGTGTTCTACTCTGAATACAAGATTAATCAACTATGACTGCTGTTCATTAAGGACAAAAACGCATGCTAACAATGATGTATTTCAGCTGAGGCTTTCCTAAGGGTAGTAGTGCCTTAGAGGACGAGGGCGACACTATAAAAGTCCTTGTTAGGCAGGTATGGCAGTTCGACAGGATGCTGGGGATACCTGAGTCCCTGGTGGCTGCAAGGGCAGACGGAGCAGCAGTTGGATGAACCGTGGCTGCTGCCCAAGTACTTATATTCTACTGTCACTGCAGACTGTCCAGCATCGTGGTGCAGTGCTAACTTTTTAGTGAATGCAGCAGACTACAGAATTTTCTTAAAAACACACAGCTGCAGGCGCTTCAGCTGTATGAAACAGAAGAGAGGCAGCATTTACTCAAGTACAACTGGTTTCATTGTATGTTACTAGCAGTAGTGGAGGAAATATTCAGATCCTGTACACAAGTAAAAGAACTAATACCACACTGCAAAAGTACTCTGTTACAAGGTCCAGTTTTTCAGATTTAGGGGGCTCTGTTTACATGCTAAACCTATCCCCCCTAGATCCATCACAGTACTTACTGATGCACTAAAATGTCCTAGGCATATTGTACCATGATTGTTTCCCTTTTTTGTAACTTGCTTTGGATTAAAGCGTCAAATAAATTACATAAATTACTCTAAATATAAATGCCATATTTCTACAGTAGCCCAGAACAGACAGATAAACAGTACCACTCCCCTGGTACTCTGAGCATACAGCCCGGCTAACACACTGAGCTAACATTATCTAACAGCAGCTGTAGTTTGCAGCAGTTCACTTCACTGTCAATTTGGAAACATTTCATGGATTGAAGTAACCATCAGTTTAGAAACATAGCTACACCTTGACTAGCTACAACGTGCATGCATTAGTGATAATGATCCAGGATGATGCAGTATCTAATAATATACTACCTCATTCTACATAACAAGCTGGCTTTTGACTTTTACATGAAACAGAGTATTTGTTCAGTGTGGGACGCTGCTTCCTGCTGGAACTAAACTGCACCTCATTAATAAAAGAAAATGTTGTTAGAAAGCCTGGAGTTAAATCTAAGTAAATTTATGATTCATACAGACAGATTATTCATACCGATTGAGCATGCCGATGAGGTTCCCTGCAGTTGTAGACGTTGATGTATCAGTTTTAGATTCTGCACTGAAAAAAACACTTAAAGCCACTGCAGGAAACTTTCTTGGGTTGGCATCCCACAGTGGTGGGATCAAAAAAGATGCTCTGGCAGTTTTTCCAAAACTACAGTTTTATATCTGACTCAACATAAGCAACATAACAGACTGTTCCAATATTCACTGGGATGGTCTCATTTTTCAACAGACAAAAATCAATGCTAGAATAATTTGAGATATGCAGTAATTGCAGAAAAAAGGTATCTTAAGATATAAAACACAAGTTTTTCAAATGTTTTATTTATTTTTTGGTCAATCTTTGTCTACCAACAGTCTCACACAACTCACTCTGTCAACATAATTCAGTTGACCATGAAGTTTATTTGATGGATGTTCAGTACAAAGTGGCAAAGATATGAAAAGACACGAAGCTTCTTCTTCCATGACTTAGGATACTCCAGTGAAAGAAAGATCACTTCAAATAAGTGTGGATATTGTGTATATAATGACCACTGGCATTCTGATTATCTTGTTACCATGGCACCTGTCCATCAGTGGGATATACTAGGTAGCAAATGAACATTTTGTCATCAAAGCTGACGTGTTAAAAGAAGGAAGAATGGGCAAGTGTACTGATTTGAACGACTATAAATTGCAGCTCTTGTCGGGTGTTCCCAGTCTGCAGTGATATCAAAAGTGAAGTGAACCAGCAACAGGGTTATGGGCAGCCATGGCTCATTGATGCATAGTATGTGGGGAATGGAGGCTGACCCATGTGGTCTGATCCAAAAGACGAGCTGCTGTAGCTCAAACTTTTGAAAAAGTAGAAAGAAAGGTGTCACACAGTGTTGCATTGGCCAGATTGTCCATGCTGACTCCTGTCCCTGCCAAAATCGCTAAAACATTGGGCATGTGAGCATTAGAACTTGACAAGCAAGCAATGGAAGAAGGTGTCCTGATCTGATGAATCATGTGGATGTGTGGGTGCATGTGCATTGCTGGGGACATACAGAACCAGGATGCACTGGGAAGAAGATAGGCAGGTGGAGGTAGTGAGATGCTTTGGGCAATGTTCTGCCAGGAAATGTTGGGTCCTGCCATTCATGTTGATGTTACTTTGAGACATCGACCTATCTAAACATTGTTGCAGACCACCCTTTAACAGAAACAATATTTCCTGAAGGCAGTGGCCTCTTTCAGCAGGATAATGCTGAAAGAGTTCAAGCAGTTCAAGGTGTTGACTTGGTCTCCAAATTACCCAGATCTAAATCTAATCGAGCATCTGTGGGATGTTGTGGACAAACATGGAGTCCCCAACTCACAACTTAAAGGATCTGAAACCACAGCACACCTTCTGAGGTCTGGTGGAGTCCAATTCGACTGGCTGTTCTGGAAGCAATATTAGGCAGGTGGTCATAATGTTACGGCTGATTGGCATAGACAACATGTTAATGCACTGGAAAAATAACACACGAAGCAGTGAAGACTGAGTGGTGCAAATTAATCACTGATGATTGTGTTAGTGTTTTCCACCTCACTGCGGGGGCTGATTGTGGTCCATCTAAGCCTTTCGCTCATGTAGTCTAAACAAGATCTTTGGAGATAGCATCTCATTCATCCTCATGTGTGGAAGGAAAGGCCTTGAAACACAGGCCATCCGTGAACTGTTGAGAGAAAGGGGCAAGGATTTACTTTGTATGTCCAAACAGGTCAGAAATACAACACCGAGCCCAAGGTTGAATAGATTTAAAGGATTTAGGAGCAGCACTATTTAAGTAACGGAGACAGGCCACAGGCTGGAAGCTGGTACAGATGTTCAGACAGTAACAGAAGAAACAAGGTTCAAAGCAACAAACGAGAAATACAGGTACGTTTTCGGTTCAAGATTTATTACATGCAAACTGCTGAAAATGCATAAATGACTCTGAATAATGAGATTATGTAGAGATATGCAGTTTTACTTTTCTCTGAAGTTTGTACAAAAAAGTTGCAGCACTACTTAAATCTCTCGTAATACGGTAGTTTGAATATCTTTGTGTATGTTCTGAGTAAAGGAAGTTGTTGAGGGAATTTTTTGTATTTGATCACACTGGATTGTACAAGTGTACCTAAAGAAGTTGGATTCATATCTATATTATATTCTATATATATAATATATCTTATATCTTATATATATATATATATATATATACTTTGAGCACCACAAACAAAATTCCTTCACCTCAATTATATTGAGGTAGAAATCTCAGAGCTGGATGTCTCAAATAAAACCAGAACTATCCGCATGGCTAGAGCTTGAACCAACATTTTAACACCCGAAGTCCTGAAGAGTTTTGAGTTTTACGGCTCGATTTACCGTACCGCACACAAAGATGCACATTTCAAATGCCCAGCTGCTCCGGATGGTGTTTGACGTTAACCAGCGATGATTCATTTTGTCCATGTAACAGAAGAGCTGGTTGAAGTAAATGCAAATTTAATGAGGCACAAAAGTGAAACATAAATATCTCCTTTGGATCTAAAACCACCATTAACCCACAAGCCCCCGATTGAATTTAATCACCATAATGTTTGCAAAAGCCACATAGAGATGATGACACAGCGCCTCACTTTAAACCACATTAACTTGTTGGGGCCAAACAGTCCGATCTGACCCACTGGATAACTTTGTGAAGATAGCAGAGAAGTCATTAATTTCAAATTTTCAATAAAATGTGCTGCTATTTCTGATTTGGTGACTGCACAAAGAAATAAAGAAAGGAATATTTTCAGTTCTAAAATACACGTGACTGAACTTTTTGTACCTTCGTAGATACACAGTGATCTGTAAATTGTAATGACAGTGGTCTAAATGAGGAGTACTGAGACATATTGTTGAACTTACTCTCTTTAAGACATCTCAGACTGTTCGTTTTTTATTCATAACATAACATTCTCGGTTTTACTGGTTCTGTGTGGCCTCTGATTGAAGGTATCCGACGTGAGACCTGATCCCCTCTTGTGGCAGACGTCTGTGCTGCACCCGGCAGAGGATGCAGCTGGTTGTCATGGCAGCAGTGTTGGCAGTGGCGGGGGCGTGGCAGGGCTGCGACTTCGACTGTCATCAAACCAACATCAGCATCCCCGTGGAGAGCTGTGGCAACACCGAGTTCATCGAGACCACCATATGTGCAGGACAGTGCTACCACGAGGTGACGGCTGATTCAGACTCTGAACACACTGCCTCTAATTTATTCTGTTTATATGCATGAATATGTTAAGCTCCAATCTGCCAGCTGATCTTGCTCCAGTCTGTAAAGCTGGCACAACGTGAATATTTTTATGTTAGAGCAGCTTGAGGGAGTTTTTCCATTTAACTGATTTCACCTCAGCTGAACTTACATAAATATAACTTAATTATGACTAACATTTTAAAAACATAGTGCGTATGCTTCTTGGCTGAGGAAAGTATAGAAAAATATAGATATATAGTATACATAATCTCAGGACTGGACTGGACTGGGTCTGCTTCTTAAAATATAATCTCTATGAACAGATATCTGCAAGTTAATGCAGAATATTCATTAATTAGTTCATATTTTATTTCAAACACAAGAAAACAAGACAAACCTGTACACAAATTTGATGATAAACTTCTCTTAAGCTGTGCTAATTAAATCTTATTTTGAAAAGAAGTACACTCATTTATTCCTACCCCTTCTCTGCTACTTATCTGTAGTCAATGGACTAAGATTTTGGCATTGGAAGCATGTTGTGGTTTTTGTCTGTTGTAGTAGTATTGACCAATTAAGTTTGTGTGGGCTTTGGTTGAGACAGTGCATTGCCCGAAATGCAATCAGCCATCATCTGACGCTGGTTTATCTTTTTGTTAGCCTGTTTTTTTAAATTATCTGCCGTCATATGCAGATATCTGTTTATAAAGATTAGTAGAGGGCGACAAGGTAGTGCAGTGGTTAGCACCGTCTCTAGAAGGTTCCTGGTTCGAACCTCGGCTGGGGCCTTTCTGTGCGGAGCTTTTGCATGTTCTCCCCGTGTCTGCGTGGGTTCTCTCTGGGTTCTTCAGCTTCCGCCCACAGTTTAAAGACATGACCTTAATAAGTTAATTGGTGAATCTAGGTGAACGACTTGTCCGGGGGTGTACCTCGCCTCTCGCCCTGAGTCAGCTGGGATAGGCTCCAGCCTTCTGCAACATCCCCTGATGAGGATAAGTGATTATAAAAAATGGATGGATGAATATTAGCAGAAACGTGTGCCTCTCATCATTCAATTGACTCATATCAATTTGCTAATTAGACTACAGAGGAGGTCTTGGTCATTATCTGTTCTCCAGTTATCTGCTGGCTGCACTAGAAGCCCAGAAACAATGGCTGAGATAGTTTGAAATGGCCTCTAGGTTTATAGTTGTGTGGAGTTATGGTTGCATTTAACTGGTTGACATTTACTGATGTGAACAAACCTCTTTCAGGATCTATTAAATTTAGATGTGGTCAAGTCAATCAATTACACATTATAGCAGGTAGTTAGACAACCCTTTTGCCTTCACTTGAATCATGTTTCTTCTCTAAATGTTTGCCCCTGTGAGTTAAAGATCTCAAATGATCTATTGCATTCATGTTTTTCATTCATACACTGTTGTCTGTTGGTGTCGATGACAGGATCCGGTTTACATCGGCCACGACGACTGGGTTGAACAGAGGACCTGTAACGGGGACTGGTCCTACGAGGTGAAACACATTAAAGGGTGTCCAGTAGGTGTCACCTACCCAGTGGCCAGAAACTGCAAGTGTACCGCATGCAACGCAGGGAGCACGTACTGTGGACGCTTTCCTGGAGACACATCCAGCTGTCTGTCCTTTTAAAGAAACCGATCATCTATCCTGCATTTACTTTTGCTCTTTGTGTCACTAAAATAAATAGGTATGACTCAAATGTTGAAGTGTGTCTTTTATTCATACTGTCTGCAGATGTAACAGTGAGATACCAGAGTGACTTGAAAGTTATGAAGCACAACTGTGATTAAATGTCCCACCAATAGTTTCCCCTTTGGCCCTGACCAAAATCACTGACCCCGGTCCTTAATAGTCCTGAGATTCAAGCTTTCCTGCTGAGAACCAGAGGTCGTCCTATAACAAAAAGAGCAGGTCTCACCTCTTTTTTGACAGGTGGAAATGAAAATAAAGAGTTTGCAGTATATCCAAAAGCTCTGCCAAAGTGCCTGCTGGCTCTCTTCGGTAGGATACACTAAATTTAGAAGTGACACGGTAGGCAAAATCGTCCTCTCGTGCATTGTGTTTGGGTGTAGCAGATCCAATGTCAGGCAGAAGATGTTTAGGACATATTGTTACGCAGCATGAGTAATGAATATGAATATCAACAAAGTTCTGCACCGTGTTGATGATGATCTGCACTGTTGTTAAAGGAAGAGTTCGTCATTCTGTGAAATGTGCTTCATCACTTTGTAGCTGAATGTTACATGAGGGGATCCGTGCCAGTTTTATCCGTCCATCAAAAGTGAAGCTGCAGCAACACAACCTCCTAAAACTATTTGTCTTTAATTCTTTAGTTTTTCTACGCATTAGCTAGCTGTTTCCATCTGTTTCCATTTGTTATGCTAAGCTAAGCAAATCATCTGTAATGTTCATATTTGACAAACATGGAGGTATCAATGATTTCGTCTAACTTTAGGTGATAAAGCATCTTTCCCGAAATGTTAAAGTATTACGCAGTACATTCTGAATCTCGACACACTATATCACCTCCGACAAAAAAAATCCCAAATATCAGCTGTTCTGTCCTCATTAACACTTTTCAGAAACTATGCAATTGGCCCGGAGATACAGACTTATCCTTGGATAAGGGAGGTGACTGCTCATCAAGTTGTCTTCTACAACAAATATTCCTTTACTTGGTGCAAAAGTCAGACCACAGTGTGTGATTTCCTTACTTGCTTCAGGACTACATTGTTTTTTTTCTCTCAAACTGAGGATTTTTTCCCTTAAAGCTTCTCAATAAAACAACCAGGAAACTCTTAATGACACCTCTGGACATTAAATGAAGTATACTCAACATCCTCTTACTCCACAGACATGAACCAGCATCATTCTGGGCATCAGCCAAAAGTGATGATCGTTATTATTGGCTCCGCTAACCAGCTTGCCATTTGTAAATCACCCCATCAGCCAACACCATGAAGGAAAGTGACACCAGTCCCACACCGGACAGCCAAGCTACAGCCAGCCAGCCAACCGCAACTCTAGAATTTATTGTTGGCTAAAACTAAAACTATTTATTAGTTAATATCATGGACTATATTAGCTGGTGAAGAAATCTTGCAAGATATAAATAACATATTAACTCAGATAGTGTTTTGTTAGTGATAAAAGCCAAGACAGAAGCCAATTTACCAGCCAGACCAGCCCAATTGCTACATAAGTTAACTAGCAATTTGTCCACAGTACGTTGTCCACAGTATCACATTATATTTCAGAGGCTTTGAAGTAATGTAAACTTAATTTCTAAGCTAAACTTAGGTAGTGTTGCACACTGTTGGAAAGAAGAGACCACATAAATATCACATCCTTTTGATTTTCCTTAAATCTATTGTATCTATTATCTATCATACATGAGAAAGAGCTATTTTTTTTTAAGTTATGTAACAACTCCATTAGCACTAAAAATTTATTTAAATGTAAAATGAATACATAAAATATATATATAAAATAAAATTCAGTAGAATCCAAAGCTCAACAAAGGCAGAACTTCTGTGAACATCTTTGCAGAGAAATGAGAGGAATAATAAATCATCGCTGTACCCTGAAGTCCACTGCAGACTGTCATTGTTTCTACGATACAGCATCGAAAAAAGGCTTGTTTTGCCAAAAGTAGCACCTTCTGAGTCTGCAGATTGTTAACAGTAACATTTTAATAATCCAGAGACATGGACAAACCTCAGGCCCCTGTTAATGGCAGCAAACTCACTCATTAACAAGACAAGCTGCTAATTACTACCTTCAGTGTTGTGTCTTTGCAACGCACCAGCTTTTGCCTAATGTGATCTTATTAGTGTGGACTGCATCTAACTCAGTACAACAGTATTATGTGTTGTCAGCATTATTGCAGTGAAGGAACGTCATTGAGAAAATCATCGTGTTATGATTTATTTTAGGATTGAATGTTTGCTCTGAGGCTTAACAGCTATGGCCGCAGGACTACATCTCTTTTTCTGAAATGTGTGAAAGAGAGCAGCTCCAAATCATGAAATATTTGTTTTTATTGTTTGTAAAATGTAATATTAAAGCTCAGTCATGGTGAGCTATTGATAGACTAGTGATATCGCACAAGCAAATAGACTTGTCGTGACAGCTGAGAAACTTTTTAAGGACTGTGAAATAATTCTACCACCATGTTTGACAAGGTTTTCTCATAAACGGATACTTCAGTAATTCAGTATTGTAATTCCCTACAGTTTGGGGACTCACGAGAGATAGATTCAACAAATAATGGTCATGATCGAAGCCCCAGGGGCCGAGATATTCTGACTTTTAATCCCTAGTATAGCTCAAGTTTTGTCAGCAGTACATCCTAGATTTCCAATAATTCAACTCCAAAGCACCTTTCATTAAACATCATGGTTATTTTTCTTTTCAAACTATGTAAAGCTCTCATCAGAGCCAAAGAAGGCATACTAAAACTCCTCATAACATTCAGTCCTGAGAAGGACAATTAAACTGAACTTAAAACTGTTGGACTGCCCCTAATTACTGTTTGTCAGAAGGAAGGTGGTTAATTAGAAATCAGTGGGGTTTTTAACATTTCACATTTTAAATTAGTGCAACTGTGGAAAACTTGTATTTAAAGGCTATTAAGATTTCAGCCAACCAGCAGTGCCATGGTCAGCCTTTTATTTCAACAAGTTTTCACCAATGACTAAAAGTCAGTCCCAGATTTACTCTTGTTTAGTGACTTCTTGCTTGGTCACTCTCATTTTCTCTTCTTAGCTTCCTCCATCAATGTACCCTTCTGTGTTTTTGCCTCTGTCATTACGTCCATAGAAGCTGCTGAGCCCGGTTACATTGTCTGCTTGCCCAGCTCTGGTTCTGGCACAAAACTGGCTTCCCTGTTAGCATTCCTCCTTGCCCCAGGCCTCCTGTTTCAGGTGGTCCAAAACTCCTGGATGCTCACAGTCTGGATGAGCCTGGATAACAACAAACTGAGCTAACAGCAGCTACAGTTTGCAAATGTTTACTTTACTGTCCATTAGGAAACGTTGTAAATCATAGAGAGTTGATCTGGAGCAGCCAGAGGGCATCAAAAGGAAAACCAGCAAATATTTTCTCTATAAAAAATTATCCAGTTTCACCAAAATCAGTGAATTAGTTGGTGCTGTGTTAAGTGTTACATACTTCTTGTGGATGATCGTACCGGGAGCACAAAGTTACATCGACAGAGGCACCGCTCAACTGATTATACATCAGTGTAGCATCAAATCGATTTTAAACCTGTTATTTCATGGTAGAAAAGTTACATGATGTTGTTTTAATGATGGAACATAATAGAGCAGAATGATCAATAATAGAACAAGAGGCTGGACAAGAATGTGGGAAGGCTACAGGTATTTTTACACTTTAAGACAACAACATATTGAGGCGAGCTCAGGAAGAAAATATACAGTATGAGAGAGGGAGCTGAACTATTTATTTGACAGACAAGTGTTCTGCTTGTTCACAGGCTGAAAAGAGTTGAGACTAGATGGAGCGACGGCCGACCCTGCAGGCGAGGCTGATCTAAGCTGCTTGCAGTGGAGGAGTAGATCTGAACTGTGGCCTGAAGTTTACTGTGTGAGGGTGTTGCTCTCTTAGCTTGTACTATATCACAACATTTTTCTTTTATTTCAACACAAGCACCCGGAGGCCAACATCCAGCAGAGGGAGTGCAGGATATATGTGACATGAAGCAATCTTAGGAAGATGGAGATAAAGTAGTTCATCTGTAGAAATACTGGCAAAAAAAAAAAGTATTAGAAGGGCACAAACCTCCACCAGGGCTGAATATTTCCCTAAAGACACCATTTCTACACTTAAATTGGATGAATTGATGCCAAACTAATGTTTGAAATCGATCTTTATTATCTTTGTTATGGCAAAAGAAAAAAAAACGACAATAATAACGGGAATCTCATTTCTTACTTGATACCAACTTCTAATGAATCATTCTTTGGCCAGAGGCTGACCAGTAATTTCCAAGGATCTGATCTCAAACCAGCAAACTTACATGTGAAAACATCAACTTCTTGTGTGGCCCCTCGATGTGACATAAAATGCATGAATTATATTTTCATGTTCGTATCACAGGTGATACCATTTCAATACTTTCACTTTCAATAGCCTACATTTAATACATTACTGGGCTACTTTATCAAACTGCACCTGTCGAGTTAGGAATGACAGAGTTTGTGGAAAGGTAGTTGCATGGCAACTAGTGGCACCTTGTGATTGTTGCAGGAATTACATGCTGTTAGCTTAAGTTAGTGACTTAGGTGGACAGCTCAGCAGTTAATTTTTTTATTTTTTATATTTAATGCTATTATGCAACAAATTGCAAATCCTCCAACAATTGTTTCATCGTCATTGAGAGAACCCCTGGAATAAAGTAACATCTTTGGATTAGGAGACAGGCTTAGAATAACAGTCCAAACCCCAACGGGATGGAAACGATGGTTGGTCGGCCTGCCACTTTGGTCCAGACTCAATATCTCAACAGCTATTGGTTCGTTCTACACTTTTGCAGTCAAGATATCAAGTGTAAGTATCGGGGTACACAAATTAAGACACAGCATTGATGTTTGATCAATAGTTGAAATGATATATATGAATATGAATAATTGATTATCATGTTGACATCTTGTTTCAGCACTATTGAATCTATTAAAGCAAGAAACCTATCCAGTTTGTGATAGTGTAGACTTCTGTAGACTGCACACACACGTAACAGAGTGGAAAATGGTACAGCCCCATTACTTCATCTTCTGTCAACATCCAAGTGGACCTTCAACCTACTCATCCTCATGTTCATAGATTTTGTTTCAGCCTTTGACTCCGCACACTCGCAGACTGTTCTGTCACATCTCCAGTTCAGCATGAACACTGCAGGCTTGGATATACGCCGACAGATTTCAGTCCGTTCAGGTCATTGGTGTCCTTTAATAGCTGCTTGTTTTTATCCAGCAGATCCCTGGAGGTCTGTTCTCTCCTCTCACTAATGACTGCCGCAGCCGATATTCAGATAGACATTTTATCAAGTTTATAGACGAGTCTGTCACCATCTGTCTGCTAGAGGGAGGAAATGGACGTGCTAATGTTGTGGATGGTTTTGTGTCGGGCTATGATAGATTTTTCCTTGGATTTTCTATAATCTAAGGACAATAGATCTTTATATAAGGTTATATACAGTCCAGAGCACACTGTTACCACTACTATCTTTTATTAACATCTGTTAAAAGCACACAGGGCTCTGGATGGGCTCATGAATATACTTAATATGAATTTACAGGGGAAAACTGTTACTGTAGTTTGGATGGAAGTTACTTTGCTTGAATTTAATTAATATGTGATTTAGGCCAGTGACAGTACCGAACTGAAATGTTTGAGAATCAGAGCCCTTCCTCTGATACAACCAGTAATTTATTCATTCCCACAGCAACTGAGCTGCTTTGTGTTAGCAAATGAGATGATGTAGTCTATTAACAACACTTAGAATCTACAACCACGCTAGTGGCTCTGTGAGGCTCTGCTAAGGCACAGTGGTGCTTTACGCTGATATCAATACGCTAACATTCTATCATTAGTGGACAAATTAAAATTTGAACCTGGTGATGGTGTTATTACAGTTCATCCTGAGGGGAGCATGAATGTATGTATCAAATCTCAAGGTAATCTATCAAATAGTTGACAAGAAATGTCACTATGATTTACAAATGTCAACTTCATGGTGGCACTAGAGCAAAAGTATGGGACTCACCAAATTTATTATAATTCATCCCCTGGAGAGCATGCATGTCTGGACCAAATTTCATAGCAATGCTTTCAGTATTTGTTGAGATATTTCATGAATTGTTTAAAAAAAAATCTCACCCTCATGATGGCACTAGAGGAAAAGTCAGGGGATCACCAAAATCTTTAGGTTCATCCTCTGGGGAGCAATTAACTGAAAACCTAGTTAGCTCGATAAGTGCTGCCTGGGCTAGGACCTTAAAACACTGGGGAAGTTTTTTTATTTACAAAGCTAGCAAAGAAGCAAGGAGGAAGACGTTTTCAGGAACCAGAGAAGAATACTGACAGGAGGTGGAGTCAGTGTTGTGCCAGAACCAGAGCTGGGCTCAACAGCCTCTGCGGACATGGGATAAGAGACCCAAGAGGGCACTGGACACTCTGAAACTGAGGCCTCCACATCACAAAGAACACCAAATCTTGCATAATGTTGCTTTAATATTCCTGCTGTTAGTCGTCGTTTTCATTTAAAAGGTGGATATCTGGAGTATCTCCCGTACTTGAAGAGGCTGCAACACGAATTGTCCCACTGAGAAAACATTTTGACTTGAACTTAAATCGGAGTTCAGAGCAAAACTTCAGCTGCTTTGATGAATGGCTTGTTTGCATCGACTCGCTCTCCGCTCTCATCGACTAGATTTTTTATAAATATTAATAAGCTTCATTTATAAGTAGCCTTTTAAAAAGAAGAGCTATGAAGTGCATCGTGGAGAGAGTGGCGATGAAAATAATATTATGAATATTAGAACAGCACACTTTCATTAGATTTATTCAAACATGGTTTTTGTGATGTAATTGTAAGCTGGTTGCGCCCCCACTACAAGACAATGAGGACTACACTGAATTCACACTATTGCAATTCCTCAAAGTTCAAATTTGGCAGGACTTTGTTTTCCAGCATTTGCTGCCAATGTTTCCTGGAAATGAGCAGAGGATATGGAAGCAAAGCAACCCTGGACTGCATGACACTTGACCTAGAGCTGAGCTCAAGGACAGCAGGATGTGCATAAATGAGACATTACTGTCTGAGCTGCTCTGCAACTCTTTCTTTAGCCAGTGTGACGAACTGCTGTGTCATGCTGCTCGCCTGCTGCCTTCGGTCAGTGTATAGGGCGGGGAAGTTAAAAAGACGGGTCCTCTAGTGTCCAGTCTGTGATAATCTGGTGAAAATTAATTTCCTAATGGAAATAAAAGTTAATTACATTTCGAACAGGTGGATTACTGAGATGGCTCACACAGACAGACACATTAATGGATGTCTTTACTTGTAAAAAGGGCTTCATGTAACATCACACAATGGTATTGTGACTTTTAGCTGTCAAAAAAGGAGAGTATGCTGTGATTTAGTAAGTATAACTACACCAATGACTGAACACTAGACTGTGAGACTTAAGATTCTTTTTTTTTTCCACTGAAGAACTGGTCATCGTGGTTTACAGCTATTAACTGTTAAAACATTACATAGAAATTTCTAATTTGGGGATTTAGCGCTCTCAGTTTCAGAGAGCAATACCACTGGTGGAAATATGGGCAGCTGTACACGTATATTTGTTATGATGAGTCAAAAACTAGTGAGTCGACAGTCAAACATCAAGCAAGTGCAGCAACACAAGACATAGCAGCCAGCTAATATTATTTAATAGTCCTAGGACTTATTTTAAGATCTAGAATTTACTTGGTAGCTTTTATCTTTTAACCTCTGTTATTATGTCCATAGAGGCTGCTGAGCCCGGTTACATTGCCCATTTAATCAGCTCCAGTTCTGGCATGACACCAGCTCCATTCCCCATCAATATTTCCATGCACTCTGGGCCTGACAACCTCCACTTCCTCACTTGAGACAAGTTATTTCCACCTCTGCAGATGTTACAGCACTTCAACATCGCAGATAACATTGTGAAAAGAGTTTATTGACACAGGTAAGACACATTTTTAACACAGAACACAAAAGGAAAAAAAAAAACTTTTAAAAGGAGACAGGAACAACAAAATAAACATCCATGATCTATTCATCATTCAAATAGTTAAACTGTTTTTCATACTTCACTACCAGGGACAGTAGCTTTGTGATAAATATCATAACAACACAATCATGGATGATTCCTTTAAAACAAAAAAACATCAGTTGTAAAAAGGTCCGTGACTTTGCAGCTGAGTTCACATTTGGATTCCCACAAAAGTCGCTGCTAACTAAATAGCAAACTTGTTCCGGATGATCTCTCCACCCTCCACCTCCACCTGCTCGTAAAGCCACTTCCTGTCGCAGCGGCACTCCACTCCACATTTGCGCGAGCCGCAATCGGGGCACGGATAGAAGCAGCCCATGCAATCCACGTCCAGACAGTCACACATGTCCTTGCTGTTGGAGAGCAGTCGGCCTTTGCTGTCGTACACTCTGCTCTTGGCTCCCATGCTCTGTCTGGGTGATGAGATGAAAGGATGACATTGCTGAGTTTTCTTCTTTTTGTTTTTTGCCCCTCACTTTAATTACTGCTTCAGTTTTATTTATATTGACAGGATAAAATGATCGCAGCTGAATATGAACTCTCTCTGTATAAATTTACATCTTAAAAGTTGAGTGCAGTCAGCACACACCAGTGTTGCAATGACAATTAATATTATGAAACATCCACTGCGGGGTGAAAACCTGCGGAGAGTTTTGTCTTTTACATCATTGTTACAATGATCACATTCAGATTTAATTAATCTCAATAACGAGCATGGTGCCTGAAGGAAAACCAGAACCTCTGAAAACTACTGCAGATGTGATACAGTCAGACTGGGATGTTGGACGATTGATTCACTACATATGTCATAATTCGTTATTGAAAACTCGCACACTAATTGTTTCTAAATGACGGTGGAAGCCGTCTACTCCTCTTTCCTCCTTACTGCGCCCCCCTATGGTCAGCTGTGGTGCTGGACAAACAAGCAAGGGGGGTTACAGATAAATTGCACCGGGCACAGATGTGCGTTGCAGCTGCTGGAGCTAGACACAGCCGTTCTAGTCAATGTTTCAAACCACACCAGAGGCGCCACATTCTGTTCCAGAAGCGAGTGTTTGCGCTGCTCCACAGAAAACACACAGTTTTTTTTTAACAGACGTCGCAAGCAGCCCGAAAGTCAGGAACGGCATCGAGAATCCGGTCGATTTTCAAAATATAACACAAATCTGAGCAAGTTAACAAAGTCTGGTAGGCATAAACGCTCTGCTTCTCAAATACTCTTGGTGGGGTTTGAAGTCGCTTGGAGAAAACAGTGTTGTGGCTGTGACGTAACAGAGATGTAGGGCTCTAGTAGAAAAAAATGACTTTCCATAACATCCTAGCATCAGATAAAATACTGCCCGGGGAAAATAGTAATTACATAATTAGTCTTTTAAAACAGATTACTCATGATTTCTTCTTCTGGTATCTCTTGACAATTTATTTGACAATGGTTTTTCACAGCAGCCAAATGCACTAGTGTAAACTGTGTATTTAGCCATAATTTGACTAAGATATGAGTTCAAGAACAGACAGAAGCGAAAATATAACCTATGCATATACTGGCTGTGTTTGGTCAGGTAATATATGTATCACAACATATATTATTTCTTTTTTGTGTGTAATATCTTCTGGTCTGGTGATGGCTACGTTACGAGTCGGACAGAGAGGCTCTGCAATCATTCCCACACAAACCTGCCTAATGCCTGAGAGAAACAGCAGGCAGCAGGTTTATCTGGGATGGGCTACGTGATGAAAAGAGCTTGCCGTTTCAAAGGACACTCACTCAGTTCCGTGACTAGCAGAGATAAAGAGATGAAAGGTGGAAAGACATCCGTCTATTAGACAACTCATTATACACCCACACACCGTCTCACCTGTCAGACATTTGTTTCCCTCCACGGCTTCCACGTCCACCCTGTGACAACAAATAAATACACTTTATGACGTGGTAAATTATCCACAGTAGTTTATGTATATTTGATATAGTTGATCATAAAAAGAAGAGAGACATATGAAAATATGAAGAAGTGTGGTCCACTCCAGCCCTCCCTATAATAAACTTATTTTTGTCCTTCTTAGGGAGACAGCAGGTCAACAGTATATACCACATAGAAGTGGTACACGTTGTCTTAAAGTTTTCGGACCTGAAGAGTCACATTTTTAGTTTAAATATGAAATAAACATTTTGTTAAGCCACATATTTAAATATTAAAAGTGTATCTGGGCTTAGTACAATGTGATTAAAGTATATGATTGCCATCTTCATGTTCTGTTATGTCTCATAAGTTGTTGTAGCAGTTTTTGGGTTGATACAATTTATTACACAGGTTTGGTGCACTTGAAAACGGCTCCGTAAAAGTTAATTAAACAGATAAACATCCAGCTAAATTTACAGAACTTTGGAACTTTGTAAGAAACTTTGTGAACTGCTATTGTCATCGTCACTACTTTAACTATCATCACTATTATTATGAATATTGTTAGTAGTAGACGTAGCAGCAGTAACAGCAGCGTGAAGTTGTGATTGTGGCCTTTCAGCAACAGTTTGTTGTATTTGTGTTCGAATCATGACAATGAAGGAAGTTGAGGATTTAAGGTGTTTTTGCAGGTTTTGGCCCATTTACTATTTAAGACTGTCCGTATTGTATACGCAATTTAAAGTGAATGAGCTGTCTTGTAACATTAAAATGTAAACACAACTTTATCTACACACAGCAGTATCAGAACACTCACCCTCATCCCTCCTCTTTTCTCCCTCCGTACATTGATGGCATCTCTCTGTCGCTCTCTGTCTGCTGGTGTTACCATTGGAGTCACCACGGGTGTCTCCTTCGGTATCACCCCTCGTTTACGAAGTTCGATCTGTGAAATTTTCACAATTATCTACTGGAAAGTCAAACAGTCAAAGGATGAAGAATTGTCTGTTTTATGTTGCGAACCCACACCTTTGATGAATCCTGCCCCTGGGTGAATATGGTGGGCACGGCATCCTCTCTCAGAAACTGTTTGCCGTTGTAGTCCCTAAAGCAGTCGGTACGGAAATGCTCCGAGCAGAGGCAGGTGTTGGGGGTAGGGATGAAGTTTTTCATCCCCAGGCTGTTCACCCATTTGCTGGCAAGTTGGGGCTTGCTGAGTGGGAACCTGATACACAGGAGACAGAAGAGAGGACTTTAAATCATGCTGCACACCTGTTAAGACACTGACTACCAACCGGTGGACTGGTAGCTGGAGAGGTGCCAGTCCACCTCCTGGGCACTGCCGAGGTGCCCTTGAGCAAGGCACCCCCCCCCAACTACTCCACCATCTCTCTCCACATTTGCATGTCGATGCCGTTGTACTGCATGTGTGTGTGTCCGGGTTAAAATGCATGTAAAATAAAAAAAAAAAATAGAGTGAAAAAATAATTTCTCCATTGAGGGATTAATAAAGTATATCTTCTTCTTCTTCTTCTGATGGTTACTGTCTGCAAAGTAGATGATAAATCTTAAAACGCTGTACTATTCTGTGACTGGACACAGTTATAGTGAGGGAAATCATGGTTTATCATATACATAAAGAACATTTATCTTGTTCTGGCACTATCCAGTATGTTTGCATCTAATAGATTAATATTACTAAATCGGAAGAGCTCAGTTTCAACGAAGGGGAATTCACAGAACTACTTTCAGAAAATGTGACAACTGTTTTTGGCATCGCTGGATGAGACTTACCTGTCTGCCTCTCATGTCATGTTTCCGAGCATTCCCTGGTCTTGTACTCTTCTGATTTTTGTATTTATTTGCTTGTGTTTTTGTTTTATTTTTTCTAAAAAAAAAAAAACACTCAAGTTCACTGCGCTCTCAATTGTACATACACGTATAGACATACAGTTTAACAAGGAACATGACAGGTAGGTGCAGACATGAACATAAAACATAAAAAAGAACTATATACACATTTAAAAGGTATATATGCAATATGATTTTGCAGGTTACAGGTATAAAACTCATATTAGACCCCAAACGATGTATCCTTGGTATTTTTCCGACAAACCTTGACCTTAGCAAGGCAAATAAATCTATGATTAATTTTTGCACGCTACAGTATAGCCAAATCATGGAAATCCACTTCTAAACCAAGTATCAGTGTCTGGCTTGCAGGATTATCAAACTCACCTTCACTTTAAAGGGTAAATGTCTGACTTTTGACAGTATGTGGAGATCTTTTATGGCTTGTTCCCCCCCCATATGTAAGGAAGATGACACATCATTCACATGTTACTGCCCTGTAATGTTTATCTCATCTAAGATGTGCCTTATTGTGATAGGTTAGTTTTGCACCTGTATTATAATCTTGTTGTAGTGTGATTGTTTATTCTGAAAATTAATAAACACTTGTTTTTTTAAAAAAAAAAAGAGGTATATATGCATAAATACAGATATATATGGACATGTGTATCTATCTATAGACATTTGTAAACTGGGCAAACGACTGGTGCAGGTGGAGGAATGAATGTGGTTTCTACAAACGGTTGTGTTACGTAAATATTAATTTTCCAGCTCGGATATAGTTCAGTTTGTTCGTTTGGTCTCAAGAATCGTGCAAAATAAAACCAGAAGCGATGAAACATGAGGTGACTGTTTGATTTGAATGGTTCACACCGAGCTAACCTTCAGTTAAAAAGCAGCATTTTATTGTTTTAAAGCTGCTTCAGATCTTTCTGGAGGATAACTCGTGAGTCAGACACGTGTAGGTGAATTTAAAACAAACCTGTCCATGTGTCTGTGTGTGTGCAGTGACGGCTTTAAGGTGAAGACTCACCTGTAAAATCTGATTTCTGAGCCCTTCACGAACTTGTTGTTGCAGCCTATTGCGGCGCAGATAACGGGCATGGTGTCCGCTGTGTCCGAGCTTCACAATAATGACGAAAACTGAGCTAAAAACAACGTGAATGAATAATAATAATTTAAAAAAAAAGAACAACAACAACAACAAACTCCTCCGGTGTGATTGTTTTCTTTCCGCTTCTTCTTCTTCTTCTTCTTCGGCGGAGGTAACTTCAACGTCCGGTTTCGCCTTGAACGAGTCCGCCCTCCAGCGGCGGCTCGGGTAAGCAGAAGAAGAAGAACTACAGGTGTGTCTGTGGATAACTGTGAGCTTTTGTGTGTGGATATAACTGTGAGCTTTACCTCTCTCTCTCTCTCTCTCTCTCTCTCTCTCTCTCTCTCGCTCACACACACACTAAGAATATAAATGATTACACTATATAAATGATGATGTAAACAACAGTAACATTTGTAGACAGTCAGACAACAGGTGCAAAGGATGCTGAAATAATATATTTTATACAGCAGGATGTTTATGTACATGAAGGTGCTGTGATGGAAATGTAAACAGTGAAAATGATAATTGCTAATTATATATTTTTATAATTAATACAAATGATATATATATATATATATATATATATATATATATATATATAATATGTATATTTTATATTTTTATAATTATAATTAAAGTAAACTAAACTAAACTAAACTCCCTCTACCTGACTTTATTTGGGGATCTATAATAATGTGCAATATCTAGATGTAGCACCTTTTTCTTATTCTGCTTATTTATTTATTATCTGACTAAATTAGCTGTTAGCTTTATTTATATAGCAGGCAGACAGGCACGCACAAGATACAAAACAGCAGAAGAACCAACAACATTTAAAAGACAATATAAAACAGTTAAAATTTTTTAAAAAATATCTATCTATCTATCTATCTATCTATCTATCTATCTATCTATCTATCTATCTATCTATCTATCTATCTATCTAATAAAATATGGAAATATGAAGAACGGAAAAATAAGATAAAATAAAACAACACAAAACAAGATAAAATAAAATAAAATAAAGCTAAACTAAAACAAAACAAAACAAGATAAAATAAAGCTAAACTAAAACAAAACAAAACAAGATAAAATAAAGCTAAACTAAAACAAAACAAAACAAGATAAAATAAAGCTAAACTAAAACAAAACAAAACAAGATAAAATAAAGCTAAACTAAAACAAAACAAAACAAGATAAAATAAAGCTAAACTAAAACAAAACAAAACAAGATAAAATAAAGCTAAACTAAAACAAAACAAAACAAGATAAAATAAAGCTAAACTAAAACTAAACAAAACAAGATAAAATAAAATAAAATAAAGCTAAACTAAAACAAAACAAAACAAGATAAAATAAAGCTAAACTAAAACAAAACAAAACAAGATAAAATAAAGCTAAACTAAAACAAAACAAAACAAGATAAAATAAAGCTAAACTAAAACAAAACAAAACAAGATAAAATAAAGCTAAACTAAAACAAAACAAAACAAGATAAAATAAAGCTAAACTAAAACAAAACAAAACAAGATAAAATAAAGCTAAACTAAAACAAAACAAAACAAGATAAAATAAAGCTAAACTAAAACAAAACAAAACAAGATAAAATAAAATAAAATAAAGCTAAACTAAAACAAAACAAAACAAGATAAAATAAAGCTAAACTAAAACAAAACAAAACAAGATAAAATAAAATAAAGCTAAACTAAAACTAAACAAAACAAGATACAATAAAATAAAATAAAGCTAAACTAAAACTAAACAAAACAAGATAAAATAAAGCTAAACTAAAACTAAACAAAACAAGATACAATAAAATAAAATAAAAGATAAAATAAAATAAAAGATAAAATAAAACAAAACAAAATAAATTTAAATAAAAAAATAATAAATTAATACAAAATGAAAAAAGACGACATCACATAAAGGTAAGTCTGTGTATAATGTGTTTTATTAAGTGATTTATAATCTGTAGTTTCTTCCTGACTTGACTTGCTGGGACTACACGCTCAGGCTGCCTGTCAGTCCAGACCCCGGGCAGTGACGCTCAACGAGCCGCAGCCTGCGAGCCACAGCCCGGGGCCGCACGAGTCACATGACACGAAACAACTACGCTGCGCTAGCAACGAGCTAACCATGCTAGCCTGTCAAACCCGCTGTCATTAGCCGCGGACGGACCGAGAGAGGCTGAACTAACCCCGACTCACAGGTGGCCGACAAACTCGTTAAGTCTCCGGCAAGTGAAACGTGTTTTTATTAACCTTTTTGTCATTGCTTGTGGTGGAGTTAAGCTCGAGTTGAACTTGTTTTAAAGCGAGTTGCTTTCGTGTTGCGGGGGTGTCGAGGCTAACGACGCCGGCCTTGTTCGGATTGAATGTGAAGCTAATCTCACCCACACGTCCTCTCGTAACGCATCATCAACGACCTTTAACGGCCAGAGAGACACGTTACTAACGTCACCCTGCGCTCACTTAGCCGAACTTTAGGTAGTTAGGGAGTTAACCAACCGGGTTAACTAACTAACCAACTAACTTGGCTAATGTTAGCAGCGGCATAAACACACTGCTCCTTTCAGGTGTTTACATGACGCCATTGCGTAACGACGCTGATGGCAGGTATACCTGATGTCAGTTAGTGCCACTTGACTAGTTGCAAGTAACTCAGAGGCTGAATGCAAATGAGCTAATTGAGCTTAACAAGGTGTGTGTGTGTGTGTGTGTGTAAACACAACACACACAGGTGGTTTCACTTCAGCCCCTCTCTCTCTCTCTGTGTGTGTGTGTGTGTGTGTGTGTGTGTGCGCGCGCGCTGTGCTTGACATCTGTTGCACCTGCTGACTTCCATCTTTATCATTGTTTTAATTGACCTCACTTAATTACCAGCTTTATTTATTTCTATAGCACCTTTCGTACAGAATTGTAGCCCAAAGTGCTTCACAGAGCAGAGTAAAAAACAGAAATAGACAAAAAAAAAAGGATAAAACTACAACAATGAAACAAATAAGAAGTAATATTAAGACCTATAGGGTAAAAAAAAAAAGGAGCAGAAGATAAGACCTGTACAGTAAATAAGCACAGGGGCGCTGCCAGGAATTTTGGGCCCCATGACAAAAAAACAAAAAAAATCAAATTGGGCCCCCTCTGTGCAGCTGTTGTCATCACATCTCTAGGACCTAACTATCCCATCAAAAGCTTTACATTACTCTAATTAAACGCTTGCAACTGTTTTGCGTCTTGTAGTTCAATACTAGTGCTAGCACAATATTTACTGCTGGTCATTTGTACATGCATGCAGGTCTGCATACAGTATGCAGCGCAGTTCACTATTTGATGCAAGAGTAAAAGCCACAGTAATTTTTTATTTAACTTTTACTGCCTAAAACACGTATTTATTATATTTTATATTGGTGTTTACCTATTTCTTTTTTTGGGCCCCCTGTCAGTCGTGGGCCCTTTTGAATTGTCCTAACTTTCCCCCCTATACGGTTCCCGTGAATAAGCACCAGAGATAAAAGTAACAGCGAGTGATCAGGACATAAAAACTCAGAAGTTGAATGGCCTAGGACCAGCTCCACCCTGAGCAGTGAGAAGAAGTGAAAACATCTGGGTGGGTCTAGATGCACTTCTTCTTCTTCATCATCATCAGTGTGTCGGGGGGGTTAGCCTGAGACTCCCTAAAAAAAAAAAAAGCACTGACTCTTTGCTTTCACACCACGTTGTTGCTGAGTGTGGTAGTTCGGTGGAGACGGTTAACATCCGTTGGTACTCTGAGACTTTGAGAAAGGAAGGTTTCCCACTCGCGTGTCCTGCTGACTGGATCTCTACGCCGATGTTTGGTTTCTAGGCGTGCATGAAAGACAGCTTTCTCACAGTGGCTCTGTAGGTCACCAACAGCAACGCTGACAGCGACTTTTTCCAGGCTTTGTTAATGTCATAAGACAGGTTGGGTTTATTATTGATCAAGTCGTTGTTTAGTCAGTAATACAGGGATTATAGATTCCTAACATGTATGTTTTTTGTCCAACCAGTAGTCCAAAACCTGACTGTGTTTGGTTAACACTCTTAGAGGACAAAGAAAACCAGCAACTGTCATTTGAAAAGCTGGAATTGACACCTTAGTTTTTTTTTGTTTTTTTTTTTGTTTTGTACCTGACAAAACAAGTAACCGACTATCTGTCTAACCAGTTGCTGATTCATTTGCCAGTAACCGAGCAACTGTGCCAACAAAATAATCTCAAGACGGTCTGCTAAAATATGCTTCAAAGTGATGTTATGTTTACTTTTGTGGTAATCTGTGGAGTAACTGGTAAAATGTATATGTTCACTAACTCTTCAGCCAGTGAACAGAATTTCAAGTCACTTATTTAGACCTGCTTGTCTAATTTTGGGTGTCAGCAAAATGTTGTCTAGTTGGACTATAAAGTAGTTTAGTTGACATGTGTAAGATTTAAGCTGGTCCTGTGTCTTAAGTTTGAAGCCGAGCTATGATGTTGACTTGTGAGTTATGATTAGCCATACAAAGTTAAAATGCCTAAGCGGCCGTTTAGGTTTTATTCAGTGCTTTATTGATTTTTGTTGGCATTTAATTTCCAGGAGTGTATGAAAACATGCACATGGACAAAGGTGGCTGGCTGATAACATGCAGGGGACATTGGACTTGGAACACATCGGGGTGGGGATGACTCAGGCAGAGTGGAAATGTTTTACAACCAAAGAATGTGAATTCACCCAATAAAAGCTGAAACCTTTTGATTACCGGGCTCGTCAGAACTCGTTCTAAGTCAAAAAGCTCCAAGTTTTGTTGATGACATTTGATTTATTGATTTGTAGTTTTCTCTAAATGAGTGTTAGACTTGTTCTGAATCTCAGTACTCAGATTAGTCCTTCTTTACTTTCAAACTAGGCGTAGATAGGTATGATACTGTTTGTTTGCGTGGCAACATTTGGATCTCACGCAGTGAACGGTGACACTAGTCGATGAAAGAACTGGATCATCCTGAGGTGACTGTGTTTGATTAAAGTCTCAAAGAGGGAAAAGACTGGAGCTCCACAGTCGTCTAGGGATTTAAGAGCCATGCACATGAACAATAGTAACCTCTTGCATTCCCTCTTTCACCCTCCCTCCCTCCCTCCCTCTCTCTCTCTCTACCTCCCTCCCTCTCTCTCTCTCTCTCTGTGTTTTCCCTCCTATCTCCCATTGGGTATTGTAGAAAGGGACTTCTTTCCTACTCACTCTCTTCAAGATATTGAGTCATTAGACTTCCGCCCAGTAAGCCACCGGGGTTTTGGCATCCTCAAGGCTCCTCCAGGCAGACAAGCGAGTCCTCCATCAGCGCCGAGATATCGACAGACTCCGTTCGTGGACTCACATGACGAGATGGATAGGCGATAAATAAGACATCAGCTTCAGAGGTAAGGTCAGTCCGACACTGCACAGCCTGCCACAGAGCCACTGGGGCAGGTTAATGTGGGTTAAACAGGGCTTTGTATTAAAACGTTGTCAATTGGTGATACTCAGAGTGACTGTCAGCGGAAATGTTTAAGTTGTTTAGCAGAGAAATATTGTCTATTATTGAGTTATTATTGTGATATTGTGATATTGTGATATTTTTTGTGACGTTGCTGCTTCATGCTGACACGGATATTTTAAAGGCCATCTTAGTCACTGTCACACTTTGCCTCCCTTCAGTGTGATATTAGCCAACATGAACAGTCACAGCTCACATTATTATAAAGTCACCTTCTCGCACCAAAAGGTGTTGCCTTAATTCTTCCCTCCTGTGTGAAAGCTTTTATTTTGGACAGCTGCAACAAAAACAACTTTACTGCTCTACTATGGTATTTAGAAGCTCATCAAATTACTTCCATCTCCACTATAATGGCCCTTTTGATGTGTTCTGTTGTTTTTTGGTTTTCCCCTTCATCTTCTGGGGAACATAACACGACTAGAGTGATTCACTTTGAGACAGTGTTTTGTTCTTTTGTTCTTCTTTGTCTGTCTAGTGTTGAAGTTACTAACCTTTTATTATTTTGTTGTGAGTTTCATGGGTAACTTCTAATAATGTTGTATTGAAGGGCCCGACAGTTGAAATGTAGAAATGACTACCATGCTGGTAGTTTGCAGTGTAATTGTATCTCATATTTTATTGACCAGAAAGTGACATCACAGACAGGTTACATAATACAAACTTTGTTGTTTTTTTTTCACATGCACACAATTAATGGGACACATCAGCTTTACTTATTAGTTATATAGGCAGTTAGATTATTGGTGAAACCCCACTGGGCAACATCTTCGTCACATCGGTTCACCAGGCCACAAACCTCACCAAGAGCGTCTCTAAAGCTGGGCCTGACTTTAACTTGCTCAGATTTAGCAATTTTTCCTTTGTGTATGTGCATTTATCATGAATAAATATGCTATGTACTTAAATAGTTTCCCTTGACCTAATGGTTTTTGTTGAAAATCGCCTGGATTCTTTAGGCCGTTACTGCGTCTGATGTCCAGCCAGCGCCAGCTACTCGCAGCGTCCGTCAAAAGTTGTACAGCTGCGTATTCTCGACTTCTGGGACACTTCTGAAACGGACCATGGTGCTTCTGGTGGAAACATTGAGTTGAACGGCCGAAAAGTAGTTTGGGCGGCCGCAGTGCACACTGAACGCATCGCATCCGTGCCCGTTGAAGTTTAGTATTTAAAGAATTTACTAGAATTTATGTATTTATATCAAGTAGGTTGGTATATGATTTTTGCATCGGTGTGATTAAGTACCTTTTTTTTTTGTTGTTTTTTTTAGTATTTATTTAACTTTTAATTCACAGTCCCACCTGGTTACTGAATCCACCCCAAGTCTATTAAAGATGATTATCAGAAACATCCCTGAGTTTAATGCAACATTTCCACAGCACCAACAGCTACAGCCTCTGAAATGACCATCAAGTGGAATCAGCACCTGTAAAACAGCAGGACTGCATTAGTTTTATTTACCTGATAAACTTGGCAGTTGTTATAACAGAGTCAAAGTCACAGAGTGGCTAAACCTATTGAATGTTTTCTGTTTCTGTTATAACAGATTACAAAATCTATATTTTTAAACCAGGGTTTCCTTTTCTTCAGGCTGGTTAAGAATAGCTCAACATCATGCCTGCGTATCCGCTGAATCAGCTTCCTGAAATGCATCCATACATGGCACATGACAAACTCTCGTTTCTGCTTTTACAGCCCGTCGGCTTTCCTGTACGCTCGTCGTTCGAGGCACATATTTGAGTCCATTCCAGCACTTGTCAAAATTTGGATCTTTCTAAGAAGTGAATTATGCTGTGTAAGATCGTGATCGCCCTGCCATTGATGTAATTTAACCACATCCCTGTTTTGAATGTGTACACACCCTGCAAAGAGTTGATATACACAAACAGTGTCAGCAGCTTTCAGCAGAAATGTTTGCTGCAGGGAATTTCCTTTTTGCTTCAGAGCTATGCCTTGATTTGGTGTATAATAAAACATATAGCCTTTGCCTTGGTTTGCTTTATATTTGCCGTCATATGACTGTTATTTTTGTCACACAGGTAGGCGTTGATTTCGTTATGACAAGCTGCTGTGCAGAAGATGTCCACGCTGTCTGTGACTGATATCCCAGATGTTGGTCATGGTAAGAGGAAGCACCTCTGTGTTAGTTCAGCTGAGCAGGGATCAGTTCTCTCAGTACATCTGTTTGTTTTATAATGCCACAAAGTTTGCATACTGTTGTTGTTAAATGCTCTAGGAGTGGCCATCAAATCTGGTCTGTTAAATCTCATAAAATCAAGTTTGATTAAGTCTAATGAACCAGTTTGTGGTGTTGTGTTCATATGTGGCACATTTCTGTCATCTGGAACAAAACATAAATGCACAATAAGCTTCACAAAAGTAGTATTTATGTTGTTAAATATCGTATGTGTGTTTCTGTTGGGTACCAGCTTTTGGCTGACGGACGTTTATTTTGGACGCCTGTCACCACGGCTCACAGAGGTCGGTGCTTGTTTTGACTTTTGTTTCCTCTCCGTCAGATGAGAATAAGGTGTTTGATGGGGCCTCTGAGCTGCAGCTGGACTGCATGGTTGAGGAGAGCAGTGGAAGCGGCGCAATGAAGCACGACGGCCTGCTGTTGCTGGCCGACCTGTCCCACCCAGACGACTTCCCCCCCGTCCTCCCTCATAATGGCCCTTCACTGACCGAGATGAGCAGCCCTCTGGCGATAGAACCAAGCGACATAAAGCTTGATCCAGCTTCAGGTGACACATCTGCCAGCACAGGTGAGAGATAAGTAGTTCAGCTTCAGGACTCATTTTTAATATTTTCTCTCCAAAACAGACATTACAGTACATTTGTTTTATTCAAAGTTGATTAATATTGAACGTGTTGTGTGTCTAAATTAACCACTGGAATTCCCCAGGTCTACAGAAATACACCCACCAGGGGTGAAGTTGATTGTATGAGCCGTTAGACTTAAAACTTATATCTTATAGGTCACACATTGTTAGACTATATGTTACTAAGGAATTTATTTATTATTTGGCATATTTTTCAACTTTGTGTAATACTGGCCAAAACTCAGCACATGCTGGCTAATGTAAACCCTGTGTGTGTGTGTGTGTGTTCATGTATGCTTGTGTGTGTAATTGGACTTGTGTGACAACTTCCACAGACCAGACCAAACAAGTATTTTTTTCTCCTCTTAATCTCAGACATGTCTTGACCCTTTTTATGCCACGATTGTCGCCATGTTTATTTCAGTTTAAAAGGTTCTTTGCAGAGTAAGCTTTTTAAATGAACAACCTAATGCAGTCCTTTACAGTAGCCCTGCACTTATTCTTGTTTTTATGAAACTAGTGCACATTAATAGGGGTGTGGAGACGCTAATGCAGCTCACCACAAGTTACAGCCTTAAAAATAAATATGCATTTGAATGAATGATTACACACATACTGCGTTGTGGGGACATATTTCATGACTACGCTCATAAATACACACAATGCTTTCTGATGCACTACATGAACAGTTATAAAACATTATAGATGTAACTTGTAATGAAATTTACCCAACAAGAGGCTGGCTGCTGGGCCTTATAACAGATTATGACGACTTATACTCACCTATACACTCACCTTAATAATCAACTGTAGTATGGACTCATAGTTTGCTATTATAGGCTATACAGTGTCACTGGTAGGCACACAAATTTGGTCTTGTAATTGTCTTCCAACTTAATAATAACTTAAGACGCAGCTTACATTATTTTAAATGCATGAATATACGTCACACTTTACACCACCAATCAAACGTTATGAAGTATGCATTACTATAGATGCATCAATGTGTACTTCACTGTACTTCACACATACAATGATAAATTGTCTGGACAGTAAGCCTCTAGTTTATAGCTAGTCAAGAGCATTCATAGGTCACATTTGTAATGTTTTATGACTCTTTATATCAGAAAGCATTTTATGTGTTTATGTCATGAAGTCTAGCTATAAAGCATTATGAATGCCTCCATGACACTGGAGATGTGTGAAGAATTAACATATCTTACACAACAAAATGAAAGCCTTTGAATTGGATCAGATTGTTAAAGATTGGACAATTGATTGCAAAATAATAAATACACTGAATGTATTTGATTGTTTATTAGATACGAACTTAACGCTGAGCTTCTCAAAGGTTCACAGAACTCTTTAACTTTCATTTTTCTCAAAAAATGCAAATATTGTGAACTTGCACGGCAGGAACAGGATGTGCGTGACTCTGAATTTCCATTGTCTATCTTACATTATGTACTTGCACATTTTGCATACAGGGCTGTCTGATTTATCTCTGTTGAGATAAGTACTCATCTTTTCTGGTAGACAGACGTTACCGATCCTCCAGCACACAGCAAATCTCTTGAAACCTTCTGCATACAAGCTGCTGCCTCAGAGGATTTTCTTGACTGAAATTGTTGTATCGTTAATGCGGTTTATCCCATTTCATTTGTGTATAGATGGTCAGCCAGTGAAGAGAAAGAAGGGGCCTGCTCCGAAGATGCTTGGCAACGAGGTGTGCAGTGTATGCGGTGACAAGGCCTCCGGTTTTCATTACAATGTGTTGAGCTGCGAGGGCTGCAAGGGCTTCTTTCGACGCAGCGTTATTAAAAGTGCCCAGTACTCTTGCAAGAACAATGGCCGCTGTGAAATGGACATGTACATGCGCCGCAAGTGCCAGCAGTGTCGTCTGCGCAAGTGTCGGGAGGCGGGCATGCTGGAGCAGTGTGAGTGTCTGTATGACGAATAAATCCAAGATAGAGAAAAGTTATTTTCTCTGCAAATTGTCACGTGGGAATTTCAGCCAGAGTGAAAATGAAATGGAACATAAGTCAGACACTGTGTGAAGATGTGTGTCCCTTTTTGGCCTGTAGGTGTGCTGTCAGAGGAGCAAATCAGACTGAAGAAGATGAAGAAGCAGCACGAGGAGGAAACAGCCCGCACGTCCACAGTGGTCACCCCCACCCCTCTACAGGAAACTGCCGCACTGGATCCACAGCAGCAGGAGATGATTGAGAAGCTGGTGGCCATGCAAAAGCAATGCAACAAGAGGTCTTTCCTCGACCGACCAAAAGTGACAGTAAGTGAATGTCTCAGAGGATAGATGCGGCTTATTTTTGACCACTGTACTGTCTCTTATCTAACATGTAGTGGTTGGATTGCTGAACTCAGTAGGCCTACTTAACCTCTGACCGTAGAAAGAATGAGTCTTAATGGAGTTACTGTGGCTGCTGATGTGTGGTAGGTTTATTTAGAGTGAGATATTCTTAATCTCTGGGCAGAGTGTATTTGATTCGCTGTTCAGGTTTAAGATATTCTGTGTCTGCCGCTTTGCTGTGTCGAAAACATATTGGTGAAATGTTTACTCTGTGCTAACCAGTTCATACGTTTGCGTTTGCATCCAACAGCCGTGGCCACAGAGTCAGGACTTGCAGAATCGTGAAGTGCGTCAGCAGCGGTTCGCCCATTTCACTGAACTAGCAATCATGTCGGTCCAGGAGATTGTGGATTTTGCGAAGCAGCTTCCTGGTTTCCTCGAGCTCACGAGGGAGGACCAGATCGCTCTACTGAAGACTTCTACCATTGAGGTTTGTCATGGTGCATCTCCGTATTGTTTCTCGTAGCTGTAGCTTTAATTTAGAAATGTTTACAAGTGAATAACACAGTAAATAACAGTGGAGTTGTTTTATAAAAATATGGCAGTAAGGACATAATTCTTCTGCAGTTTTAGTAGACAAGAAGATACGGGGAGTAGACATTTTACTTTTCAGCAATGCTGTTGTGAAAACTTAGTTGCTACAATATAACTTTGACAACTTCTTTGAATATTTCTGTATCCGTTTGGCTGTATATTTAATATTCCACTCACCCTGATGTGTTTCCCTTCCTCAGATTATGTTGCTCGAGACATCTCGGCGGTACAATCCTGCTATTGATAGCATTACGTTTTTGAAGGATTTCAGCTATAATAAGGAGGATTTCGCCAAAGCAGGTGCACTTTCTTTTTTATGGAAGATATGAATGTTCAGTGTCATTTGAGCAGATTTCCTGTATTCCATTTGGTTTAAATGCTGTTTTAAGTATGAGCAGACTTTCAGAGTGTCAGATGTTTTGTCTCAATGTAAATAGATTTTTTTTGTTACCCATTAATATCTTAAACTATTGCAACACCAGATATAAATTACATCATATGAAACTGTGACAAAAAGGTATATAAAAAGCAACATTTGCTGCTTTCTCTTCACTGTTCCCAATAATTGCGCTCCTGCTGAAGAAACCCTGAGGCTGCACCACATTCTTTAAAGTAACTTTTGTTTCCTTGTCCCTCTCTCATCTCTCTTCTCAGGTCTTCAGTTTGAGTTTATCAATCCCATCTTTGAGTTCTCAAAAGGAATGAACGACCTGCATCTAGACGAGGCCGAGTACGCCCTGCTCATTGCCATCAACATCTTTTCTGCAGGTCAGATTTCAAAGTGAATCCTCAGCATACAGAGGTCAAAACGAAAACGTAAAGAGATTAACGGTTTTGTGTTTGTTTCGTTTTGGCAAACTCTGTTTAGATCGGCCAAACGTGCAGGATCATGATCTGGTTGAGAGGCTACAGCAACCTTATGTGGACGCCCTGCGCTCTTATATCATGATAAAGAGACCAAATGTAAGTGCCCGACAGCGTGTCAGCATAACCTGGTTGTCGTCGTCACAACAAGCACACTGGGTCAAGAGCAGTCCATCAAGAACTAGATTAGAAAAGCCATTAAAGTTTTTATTTTCCTGCAGCCTCTGAATATGTGAGCCACATAACTTGAACTGAAAAAAGAGCTACAGTTTGACATTATAAATCATTCCAGACATGTTGCAGAAGCTCCTCACCTAGTACTGTTTCTAAAAATGTTTCAATGGTTTCCTCAGGATCACTTGATGTTTCCCCGTATGCTGATGAAGCTGGTGAGCCTTCGTACACTAAGTAGTGTCCACTCGGAGCAGGTTTTTGCCCTTCGCCTCCAGGACAAGAAGCTTCCCCCGCTGCTCTCTGAAATCTGGGATGTCAACGAGTGACTGCAAACCTGATGTCACGCACCGGTGGCTTTATGAAGCCCGAGACAGACACGACATCGAGCAGGGACACTGACTCCTTTTCTGCCCATCTGGTCAGGGATTGGTTAAAGCGTTGAAGTTTTTTTTGTTTGTTTGTTTGTTCCCTGGTGGGAGGAGAGCGTCATTGCTCTTCGCTCTCAGACTGACTGCTAAATGGTTTCGTGTTCATAAGGAGAAACATGAACACCTAGTTTTCTTTGAGCATTTTTGTTCTTTTCGTGTAGATGCTGACATGATTATGGCGATATTAAATACCAGCATCCGGCTCTTTAGCCGGTTATCTCTGATTTAATATTTGTTTAAAGTTATGTCGATCTCTAATGCGGTTCTATACTCATCCTCTTAAGAATTATAATGAGAAATTTCTGTGCAGGTCTTGTCTGCGGCTGTGTCAAACATTAGAATGACAGCTGCATATTGAGTTGAAATAGTGATTTTTGCAGTCATGCAACAGGAGGAGATGGATAAGCATGAGTGGACCCATATTCACTTTATTGATGTTAGGGGTTGGACGGTAGGCCATCTGGTTTGTATTGTGCATTGTGGTATGGCAACACATAGTTTGTGTTCATGGTGGAATAAGTGCAGAAAAGGTTGGTGTAGTCGCTCAGGTAAAGTAATGTGAAGTAGACCTCTGGGAATTGGAGGCTTCTTTAATTTCTATTAGATGACTTCTTCCATTTTGCATAAGGGACCCTTTTGGTCATTTATAGATGCCCATTAACGTTCATGTAAATTGTATATTTATTTTCACGAGAAATCTGTATAGCGTGCACACATAAAGCTTATCCACGAGATTGTACAATCACATACTAACGCACAAGAAAGTGAACCTCTGCAGGTGACTGGCAGACTGCGCCCTCATTTATAGGAAATGGTGATGTGACTAAATATCTTTTTTTTAATTATTATTATTTTTTTATTTACTGGCTGGCACTGGTACCTTTTTGAAAAAGAAGGTGGTGTCTTCAAATTCCATGTAAAGATTAAACTATCACCTGTGCCCCTCCTTTTGAATGAATAAAAACCCATCCAGACAAAGTTGTACTCTTAAATCAAATTAGAAAGATTGTCTCATTCACATCTTATCCGTCTGTGACATGTCCTTTTGATTAATTTCATTTCAAAGCAGCACAGTTATTTTTTATATTTTTTGTTCTTTAATAAGCATTTTAAAGGTGACAGATATGTATAAGTAACATACATGTAGTCTGGACAGGATGTAGAGATGTCACAGCCTTTTATTTTTGATAATATACTGTATGAATGAGACTGAGGAAAAGCTGTATAGATGAATATCCGGTGGAAAACTTAACTTGATTTAAAAGTCCACCATAGTCCAGAGTTTTAACAAGTCCACAACAACAACAGCTTTAACTGGTCAGACTCTGGAAAGCCTCACAAAAAAAAAAAAAGCAAACCAAAATCTTTATTAACAGGGAGCAGAGAACGACAGGAAATGACACATTAACATTGTATGTTATGACAAACTTAAGAGATTTAGATGTTTATATTCATGTTGTGTTTTCCATGCATTTTCCTGTGCAGTGTAAACTTGAAATGCGTTCATGGATGATAAAGTAACGTCGATGCAAATTCAGAATTGTGACGTTTTATTCTCTCTTCATGCTCTGAGGGCTGAAAACTGGACGACACAATGCCACTGCAGCCCTGTTTTTGTTTTTTTAATTTAAGAAATTAAAATCAGGCATTTACACATGATTGTAATTCTTTAAACCCTTCTCAGTTGCAATTTCTTGGCTTTTAATTAATAAAATTTTATTTAACAGCTTACATGTTACATGATTCTTCACATAAACACTGATATACTTTGGATTCCTTCACATTTAGATGAAAGCACTCACTCAGTTATGGATCTAATGTGTTTTTGTATTTCTGTGTTGCACTTGTTTTTTTTTTTTTGTTTTTTTTCATACTTCATCCACCACCATGTCTGTATTGCGTAATGTTTTTGTTAAAATGAATCACCTGCTATGGATCTCCCAGATGGTCGAACCATGTTTTTAAAAAACAAGTCATGTTTCACAACAGACATTTTGCCTTGTCACAGTAGGAAAAGCACAATAACACCTAACACTTTATTATTATTATTATTATTATTATTATTATTTTAAAGGTCCAGTGTGTAAGATTTAAGAGGCTTTCTTTTTCAGGACTTTCTTTACTGGACTATGTTTTCATTATAATCCCCTGAATATGAAAAGTTTTACAGTAGCTCATAACGGATAAACCACTGGCTCCAATATATCTCTTATGTTTGTTTTTATTATTTTTTATTCTTCGCATGTAGTTTCTCCCTCACGTTGGAAAAGGAAATCCTACACGCTGGACCTTTTTAATGTCTCGATTGCATTCTAGTGTCACAGTAAGATGTGGAGGCAGTTAGCCACCATGCACAACAGCAGAAACGTTATTAATTGTATTATTTACACATGCTTCTCCTATTGTGACATGTTAAACGATCTTACATGATTGCACAGAAGAAGGGGTACAACAGTACTAATGGTAAAATTATAAACTGGTAAGTTTAATACTGAGGCTGTATTTGCCATTCATTTCATGATGTATTGATGAAATTATTACAATTTTTTTTATGTTTCATTGTGTTGATTAAATGATCTAACTGGAGCAGTAGACTATAATTTACAGCTCCTGCCTGGTGCATCTTTGACCTGGCTCGATAAACACTGGTGTGACCTCTTATACCATAAGATAAAAGACAACACACAGTGAGCTCCACCTGTTGGTTGGTTGGTTGAATGAATACAAACAAATGGATGTTTTTCTTCCACTTTCTTCATTGTGTTAACAGTGGTACAGTATGTTCTTGAGTCTGCAGGATCATCACAGAAACAATAGCAAGCCAGGGTGTTTTTCTTCCTTTCCCCCGACAAAAAAACAAAACAAAAACCTTGACAAAAAGCTGCTGTTATGTAATTGTTTTCTACTACTGGAAGCAGTGGTGGTCCAGTTACACAAGACAACATGAAGAGTGTACTCTCATCTTTAGCTGTATTGTGTTGCGATTACTGATTTCAGACTAAATTCACACTCAAGTTAAACATTTCCTGACCATGTTCTGTATCTAGCCTTTTCCCCTTCCCTCTCAAAATTTGATTTACTTTTTTATTCATGCTTTAAAAGTGGGAACATTTCTTAATGATTTTTTCTTCCGACCCTTTAGTAATGTATTTGATGCTTTTCTTTTTGACAGATGGATCGATATTAAAAAGAAGCAGATTAATGAAGGAAGTGTGCAGAGGTTTGAAACCATACCAGTCGGGTTTTTTTTTCAGGTGCAAAACTTTCTTTTGGGGTCCCTTTTGCAATGAAATGTGAAGTTTGCTTTTGATACTTTTTTGGCTTGCTGCTTGTAGGATATCTTTAGCCAAAGGCTAACCATCGAGTTTGAACGTTGCCTTTGTAATATTGGGGTGAATTTTAACCGAATCATCGGTCAACTGACAGATATGTGCTGAATGAGCAATCAGTTGTTGGCTCTCAAATCTTTGTTTCTTAGTGTACATGTCATGTTAATGCCGTAGGTATCAAGTTTAATTGTATTGTATATATGGTAGCTGTCATCTCTGATCTCACTTAATTTCTCTCTTCAAAGGGTGACACTGTAAACATTATTGATATATAGAAATGCAAACCTATTTTAATACTTGTAACTCCTGAAGACCTTCTGTTTTGTATGTACAGTATAAATTAAAGCTATGCCGTAGTGCTGACATGTTTGGAATGAAACTCGTTTGTTGGCCCGTGTTCTTTATGTGCTGATGTTCAGGGACCTCAGTAATTGTCTACACTCTCTCTCAGATTTATTTGATATTTAAATGGAAACACCTGCCAGCCTTGGTTTATTTGTTGGAGAGTGAAACATTTCTATTACTGATTCAGCTCACTTTGCTTATTGAGGCTATTAAACTATCAATATATACATATTTTATAAGCTGAAATAATATGTACGCCTAAGTGTTTGGTAGATTTTCATAGATGACGCGTTCAAGTTGCCCCTTGAAGTTATAGTAAGAGTTCATAGAGGATGATGATACGAAACATATGAGATACTAACACAATATATAGCTTTGAATCTGTATAATAATGTTAGATAAAACACAGAAACATCTGTATAGACCACATTTTACAACAACAAACAAACATTTAGTTCGGATGGCTGCATAGTGTCTTCTAACCACCACAATGCAGCAGAATCAGTAACACATGGTATTTTATTCCACGCTTTCTTCTTACTTGTCAAAATGTGGAGCCTACAAAACAGAGATGAGACGTGGGCTATAAAGTCATTTCATTTCATTTTCAAACTTCAAAACTAGTCTTGAGTCCTAAAAGATGTCATGCGGCTTCCTCTGGAGTCACATAAGGTTATTTCACATTATTATGCAGCAAGAGTGCATGCCCTGACTTTGATGTGCAAAATCAGTGGAGGTTAACCTCTAAATTTCCTCTGTTCCTGTTCCTATTTTATTTTTATTTTTTTCATCATTTGAGCACTGGATTGAACTAATGTCCAACGTAGTTAGCTCTGAATGAGTCAGCACACAAAGACTTATTGATGAAAACATGCAGTCCATTCTTGGACCAGATCAACAACAGACATTGTCCAAGAACTGATCTCATATTACACACTGCAATTGTCAACTGATACACCTGAAATAATGTGAGTATTTTTAGAGTATAATGGTTTATGCTGCACCGAAAGCCCAACTCTAAACTCACAGCTACTTTTGACAGAAACACTGGGTGTAGTCGAGCTCTTACAGACATTTTAAACCATGTTTCATAGTGAAATCTGCAGTGCACGGTAGATGACGTATTTGTCCTGTTTGGCCATTTGTCATTGTTTTATTGGGCTGTTTATACACGTCAGATTCGACTTGGGTTCACTGAATGAAGAGTATTTTTGGTTTACGTTGCTCTGAAAGCTCAACTCCAAACTCACCACTACTTTATTGACTGTGAGTGACAGAAACACTGGGTGTAGCTGGGCTTTTACGGACATTTTAAACCATGTTTAATAGTGTAGATGTTGTATTTGTCATGTGTGACTATAAGTCATTGAATTAATGGGCTGTATATACACAAATAAAATTTTTATTTCAGGCTCAATTAAATTGATTTCATCTTGTTTTGAGTCATGATTCATTACAACATCTGGCAGCAGGATGATGTGGGCTTCATTCATTCATTCAATAACTCCTCATTGTCCCTTTACCTTGCACAATGGACGACCGTCTCTTCAGTGTTACATATATATATATATATATATATATATATATATATATATATATATACATATAATGCAGTATCTATGTACTGTTTTTGTCTTATTATTTTCATATTCTAAATATTTATTATTATTTATTCATTTGATTTTGAGATTGATAAGGATGGGGTGTCAGAATGGTGCTCAGAATTGTTCCTGTAAACTCTGATGAAATATTGGACCCACATATCTATTAAAACAAACAAACAAAAAAACTCTGTAATAATAATATCATGCTTGCAGTTTACTCAATACCAATTTTGTCATATTTTTTAATTCTCACAAATGATTTTGATGAAAAATGTCAATTATTATGACAAAAAATTGGCAGACCCCCTGCAGTACCTCTGTGGACCCCTTAGGGATCATGGACCCCTGGTTGAAGACCCCTGGTCTGTGCTGTGTACAAATACTAGTCATAATCTAGTACCAAATTTCAATCATTTTAGGTAATTTTAAATGTCATATATCAGAAGAATAAATGTAGTATTGGTATTTATTGGTATTTTTGTTTTTTAAATGTCATAAATTAGAAGAATAAAGGTAGTATTGGTATTTGTATTTGTATTTTTGTATTTATTGGCTTGCAGTTTACTCAATACCAATTTTGTCATATTTTTTAATTCTCACAAATGATTTTGATGAAAAATGTCAATTATTATGACAAAAAATTGGCAGACCCCCTGCAGTACCTCTGTGGACCCCTTAGGGATCATGGACCCCTGGTTGAAGACCCCTGGTCTATGCTGTGTACAAATACTAGTCATAATCTAGTACCAAATTTCAATCATTTTAGGTAACTTTAAATGTCATACATTAGAAGAATAAAGGTAGTATTGGTATTTATTGGTATATTTTTTGTATTTATTGGCTTGCAGTTTACTCAATACCAATTTTGTTATATTTTTTAATTCTCAGAAATTATTTTGGTGAAAATCGTCAATTATTATGAAAAAAATTGACAGACCCCATGCAGTACCTCTGCGGACCCCCTAAGGGTCATGGACCCCTGGTCTATGCTGTGTACAAATACTAGTCATAATCTTGTACAAAATTTCCAAATTTCAATTATTTTAGGTAATTTTAAATGTCATACATTAGAAGAATAAAGGTAGTATTGGTATTTGTTGGTATTTTTGTATTTATTGTCTTGCAGTTTACTCAATACCAAATTGAAAATTGTTAGGACAAAAAACACCAAATTTCAATTATTTTAGGTAATTTCAAATGTCATAAATTAGAAGAATAAAGGTAGTATTGGTATTTATGTATTTATTGTCTTGAAGTTTACTCAATACCAAATTGAAAATTGTTATGACAAAAAACACCAAATTTCAATTATTTTAAATGTCATAAATTAGAAGAATAAAGGTAGTATTGGTATTTAATTTTGACAGGGTTGTTTTCCTTTTAGAAACTTTAATGAATTAATACTTGCACAGTTTTGGGGTGGTGTAGAGGTGGCTATCAGATCATAACCCATGGGCCCCCACATATGTTTTGCACGGCCCTGTTGGGCGATAAAACACGGTCAAATACCGCAAACAGTTCCTCCTGGTTACTGAATGAACTCCGAGCAGCACAGACGCAGACAGTATTCCCTGTAGGCAGCATTAAGTGGTTTTTCGTCAAGGCTTTTTTGTTTTTTGTTTTGTTTTTTTTGGTCGCTTCCGTCAGCTTGAGCTCCGAGTATGCGGAACTCCCTGCAGACGGTGATGATGAAGAGGATGTTGTGAAGGCAGGTTGTAACTGACCGAGCCACCGTTCATCGAGCACGGAGAGAGAGAGGCGGACGAAACATTTCGCATCATTTATTTAGGAAACTGCGAAGCAGTTGAGACGGAGAAGCAAAGCAAGCGAAACCTTTTTTTTTTTTTATTCTTTCCTCTTTCCTCTGTCGTCTAACGTTTCCAATGATAACACCGTGAGAACATGAACACCGCTGCCTCCCTTCCTCTGTGACCGAAGCGGGCGCACACCGCCCGGGCCGTCATCATCAGCTGCTGCGGGGCTGGCTGACGGTTGACGGCGGTTAGCGGTTAGCGGCTAATCAGCTAAAAAAAAAAAAAGCAGGTAAGGATGTTATCGCTTCGCACGCTTGTGCTATCATATACTATAATCTTAATATAAAATAATGTTGTGTTTTTAACTGTTTTTCGTCGCCGTTAACATTTGTCGGTTATTATTTAGATAAAACGGTCAAAGCTGCTGTTAGCAGCGGCTAGGTGGCTAACAGTAGCTAATCCAACCGTGACGTAGGAAACCGTGAAGCGAGAGGAGGATTTAGAGAGGGGACATGACGGCCTGACAGCTCGGCATACATGTAAAATATGATAACACATCCATAACATACACGACCAGCTCTTTTTTTTTTTTTGGAGGTGTTAATGTTATCCTCTAAAACTCCCTCCCTTCACCTTCGTTAGCTCATATGTGACACCGTTAAAATCATCTCTCACCCTCACCGCCTATAGCATCAGGTTTGCAGTTTGTATTTAGTTTCACACAGTGTACGAAAAGCACGACTCGTGAGCTAAAAGGCAGCTGATTTAATTGTGCATGGGACTGAATGACGGTGAATTCATGAGATGGTGGGTCATGACATCAAGGTGAAGGGACATGGATGGATGAATGAATGAAGCCCACATCATCCTGCTGCCAGATGTCGTGATGAATCGTGACTCAAAACAAGATGAAATCAATTTAATTGAGCCTGTAAAGTCAAATTTAATATGTATATACAGCCCATTAATTCAGTGACTTATAGGCACACGTGACAAATGCATCATCTACCAGCTACACCCAGTGTTTCTGTCACTCACAGTCACTAAAGTAGCAGTGAGTTTGGAGTTGAGCTTTCAGAGCAACGTAAACCAAAAATACTCTTCATTCAGTGAACCTGAAGTTGAATCTGACGTGTATAAACAGCCCGATAAATCAATGACAAATGGCCAAACAGGACAAATACGTCATCTACCGTGCACTGTGAGTTCCTTTTCCGTGGTTCAGGATTACAGATGCGCAGATTTCACTATGAAACATGGTTTAAAATGTCTGTAAGAGCTCGACTACACCCAGTGTTTCTGTCAAAAGTAGCTGTGAGTTTAGAGTTGGGGCTTTTGGTGCAGCGTAAACCATCAAACTCTAAAAATACTCACATTGTTTCAGGTGTAGCTAAAAAAAAAAAAAACACTGTCACACATATGCATTGAAATATTTTGAGTAATTTCACGTGTTTGAATCGCATAACGACAGCAACAAAGCAGAAGGAGGAGTATGGGACTGTTTTATAAATGTAACACTCACCAAAACTGCATGTAATCCTCTCAAGGGCATGACACCTTCATGACAGATGTTCCCAGTTTCGTATCATCGTCCCTATTATTTCAATTTTTCTTTTCTTTTTTTTTTTACTAATGTGATTTTATACACACGGGCATCATATTGTGAAATGAATTATAATTGTGAAGCCGGGACTGAAATCCTCCTATGAAAATCTAAAATCGTTGCATCCTTAATCAAGATCTCCCGGGGGCATATTATTATAAGATAAATATGATTTATATATGATTTATAAAACATAAACAAGGTGATGAGTGTCAATCTTGTCGTGTTAGGTAATACACATTGAGCAGAGCTGCCGCACTCGGTGTGATGTGACAGCCTGCGTCATGGCACATGACCCGAATGCAACCTGTCATCACACCACCACACCCAGCCACGCAAGTCAAGTGGAAAGTAAACTGATAGGGACGAATGCAAATTATAAAATGCAGTTATGGACGATGTTGGAAGTGTTTTATGTTTTGTGAAGGTCACAGACTGATCTAGAAACCTCACCGTGCTCCAGGTGTCTTTTTTTTTAGGAATTAAAATAGAGAGAAGAGTGCTGTGCTCGGTCAGTTTCAGACTATATTTCTGTGCTGATTAGTTTTATTGACGAGAATAAAAATAGTTCTTATATCTGTTGTACCATTGATCAGCAAGAAAGATTGTAATCTCGAAGTGAGAACGCGGTGATCGATGCTTTCTCAATCTACGCCACTCGCTGAACACAGTCGTCTCCATCGCCGGTTAATACTGTTTGGTTGTGACTGGCAAGAAACGCTGTCCATGTTGGAGGTCTGTGAATCATATCTATCTCCTCTCCGTGCTTATGTAACCAGTGAGTGCTGCCTGCAGACCACTCTGACCAGATTCATCTGTTGTGTTAACCTACATCATTACCCAGCCTTTTAAGATTACAGAGAGAGAAACAAGGTTCAATACGAAGCTCACTCATTAAACACAATCGGCGAAGTGGCGTAGTCCTCTCCATCGTTATCTGAAAATAACGCTGTGGTCCTTGTATCTTCGTGTGGGATGAAATGAGTCCGCCTCCAGCTCTGCGTTCGGCTCTGCTACTTCATAAAATAGCCATTTTGGCGTCGCACCAGGAAGCGTTGATGTTGCCAGACCTGCACGTTGATTCATTGTCCTGATGGTTTTGTAAGATAAATAGATAGACTTCTGCACACAGCGAGCACTCACTGGTGGTATATATCTCGCTGAAATCGTTTCCTCTCTGTAATGAGGAAGTCATGCGCCATGTGTGTAGAAACAGGGAGAACTGTGTAAATGCGTTGTTTCAACACAAGGCTGTGTATTCTTACCTGTCTCTCAGAGCTGATGCTTATTAATGTTAAGCGACAGTTAACTTTGGTCTTCTTGTTCATTAGCATGCAAAAGCATGTAGGAGACTGTCAGACTCGGCAGTGTATTTGAATAATTTTCACCAAACGGTGATGAGCGCTGACACTAAGCTGACTCAACAAGACACATCTCAGCCCACTACGTAGTGCTGTTTTGAACCGAGTCGTCTTATGGCACTGCTACACATTTGTTATGTTAACTCTGTCCAGTCCAGAGCATAAAAAACACAATAATGTTGCATCCTGTAACAGGTGACAAGGTCAGGGACAATTTTGACCATGCGTGCTCCATTAACACGTCCCTCTGCGAATGGCTGTTCTACTCACAATTAGAGCTATTAGACATAATTAGACCTTTAGTTCTTCTGAAGCCTGTTGGCCTCTGGGTACAGCTGCTGGGCTTAATGACAGTCCGTGTCAGGATGTGTGACGGTAGTGCTGCACTCATGACTTACTGTACACGCCAGCCCTGTTTTTCTTTGTGTGCCTGGTCTGCTTTTACCAGATGAGCAACGCATCTATAAAGCTTTAAATCCACATGTGAAATGTCAACGTTTATTTCAGTTGATTCAAGTGGAGGGTACAGAAGTTCAGACAGAAACCTGTACTGTTTTTTTTTTTTTTTCCATTTATTTTGAGTGGGGGCAGCCCGATGTCACCCTGTGGCTACCAATCGGACAATCAGACCTTTACAGTCAGCCTGAAATGTCACTGAAACTATCCAGGTGGATTCATGGACTAAGCTCTGATACTCTACCTGTTGTGTTCTGGCTTTGTTTATTTCATGTACCCAGCTTCTAAATCTGAGTCTGGCTTTGCAGTTTACACTGCAAAATACAGACCGATATAGACTGATCGTTTGAGAAAGTGAGCATTGGTCAAGAGACAGAAACAGTGAATGAAAGCGAGTGAGCACCGGCATCTCGAGAGACAGAGCGGTTATGTTCAGCACAAATAGACACGTTTTCACATTACATTAAAGGTTGTTGTGGTTTTGATGTAACAGTTTTTTCCTGCTGATATGATTAAACATATGAAACAGGCTCAGAATTTGTCTTAGTCTTATGTTTTACATCTGTGATGTGAAAACATATGAAACATAAGATAAACATTCAAAGCTGTTTTAAAAAGTTGTGTTTTTGTCAGTGATTTGAAGGTGGGTAGGGCAGTTTGTTTCAGTCAGACAAAGTAAAAGAGTGTGTCCTGTTCAAAGTCGGTAAAAAAAACATCCCAGCGCAGCACCGAGCGTCTCCTGCCGGGGCTGCTGACAGCGCTGTCAGCCCACGACTCAATCGCAAGTAGAGGAGGTTTTACCACCGTCTGGTTCACTGACGGGCATCACCGGAATAGAAAGTGCCAGAGCAGCTAATAGACGAGAGTCACTCTGCCCTCCATTTCTGTCACTTTACTCCACTTTGTCACAGTTAGTTTTTGTGGTTAGAGACTCAAACAGCCAGCCTTTATCAGCGTTTTGAAGGGAGTCGTACATAACACACCACTGGGTGTTAATGAGTGTTTTTTGTCTTTAGGGGTAAATTATAATGTGGTATTTAAAGCTGAGGCTAATGAGACAGAAACATATTGGCGACACGAGTTCAAAAACTGTGGAAAATGACAAAATCTAGAGATCTAAGATCCTCTGAAATGAGTCCAGTGGACACTGACACCGCTGTGGAAACGTGATGCTGCAGCTGGACGACGGTGACACCATGTCCGTTCAAACAGCTCCTGTAACAGCACTGAAACGGGACAACTGAACTGCAGTTATTCATCACATGTTAAACTGGAAGCCATTTTCTCCACCACAGGGCTGTGGGATGCATAAATGGTCTGAAGTACTGTATGTATTCATGAATCACTGGCTGCATTATAGATCCATTAGCTTATCAGTGACAATGAAAACTGCTCTGCGTGAGGTGTTTGTGTTTCAGGGTGGAGCTTCTGAATCTGCCATTGGTTGGTGTTGGAGTAAAGGCTCTTATGGCATGACGCTCTGTCACTGTACATTTTCTTTTGCAGCACATATGTATGTCGCTGCTGATGTGGGCTCAACTTGTTACATATATTTTAACACCGTGGCAGCTTTTTTCATTATCCCTGCTTCAGTGTGATAGATGTATATAGAAGGCTATATAATATAATCATATGTGTGTGTGTGTGTGTCGTTTTCAGCGTCATGAGTTCGACAGGTTCTGACGCTCGTCCCTCAGAATGAAACACCAAAGGCTTCTTTGCAGAGCCGCCATTTTGTAACAACATTTAACAACCATGCTGGGAGAAATCTGTTGTGGAAGAGGCAGAGATACCAAGTTCTCCTCCGACTGTAATCTCCACTGCAACCACAAGCTGTTCTTTGTTATTAAAATGCCCATTATGCTCTTTAGATGCCGTTTGTATCACTGTAGTTGTAAAAATACAACAAGCAGTTAACTGACAGACGTAGACGTGAATGGAAGCGGGTGAGTTTGACCCTGAACTCCTCGTGTGTAGAGGAAGTGCTAAAATCTTTTTGCATATCATTGACGTATCACATTATAGCAGCAAATGACATGACATGAAATATCTGTGAGAAAGTGATCACATGCAAGTTCACTACGACCAGTGTAATTAATACACTAACAGACTAGTAAGACTAGTAGACCAGTAAAGAAAGGATGTATTCTTAACCCATGTTCCTTATTAGAGAGAAAAACACAACCATACACCTTCTGAGTTTCTCTCTTTGAATGAACTAACATGTCATTGCCTGTTAACTCATTGTAAAACACACGATTGTGACAGAAACAAAATAAGACTCACTAAAACTTGTGAACTTGATCAGTCTTTCCACTCCTCCAAAAATCATCAACTCTGCTTTGGACGAAAGCTCTGCTTTTAATGGTTATTTATTTATTTTTATTCAGAAACGGCAAGTATACAGAATATTAAGCATCACCTGCTGCTCTTCTTACAAAACAAAAGCCCTTTTCTCATTTTTACATACATACACGTACGGATGCATATATACAGAAAAGTTTTGCATCGAACAGATCCTGTGGGCCATAACCAGTCCATAAAAGAAAACTAAAAAAGATATATATATCGTAAATATCCAATTATTTCCTTTATATATTTATCCCAGTGTACTTCTGCTTAAAACCCACCGTTCGTCTCCGGGTAAGTTACAAATAAACTATATACAATAGAACGAAGGGAGCTTATATTTCTGTTATTCACATCAAAGAAAGGGAAGAAGCATTAAGCCTCAGTGGAGTCATCCAAAGTCTGCTCGCTGTGGGGTTATTAATTTGATCCTTTTATTCCAGATTTGGTAGAATTTGTCCTTTTTGAATCTGCAAAGAATAAGTAAAGTTTTCCAAAAATTGCTGGAGTCTGGACTGGTGGATTCAAAGAGTGCATAGATGAATATAATTGCCTGTCATAAAGGGCTGTCTGATGGCAAAGTGGAGTGGTTAAAATACATTTTGCTGCTGCTTCGGTTCACAGCACAGATCACACTGTGATGTATTCACAGTGTGATCTGCCACGTCTACACACTCTTGAAAAATGTTCCATACAGTTTTTAAACTAGGCTTTCTGATAGTTACTTCTTGCCAGAGGTGTTTATGCATTATTATCTTACCTTCATTGTTCTTTTTAAAACGTGGCATAGCTTTGTTTGACTTACACGCAGCCTGCTCGCATGTGATGTCTTGTGACGAAGCAGCATCAATATGTTTTTTTTTTTTTTTTTTTTGTAGAGCTGTCGAGGTGTAGAGATGAGCTTTATGTTGCCATGTAAGCCTTGTTGTTTTTTTTATTCTGCTGTTTTTAAATTCATAATTTGGAGATTACATTATGTTGAGAACATGCCAGAATAGAGCTGTATGTGGCAACAGCCATCTGTAGAGGTGCTGCTTTATTTTGCTGCAATTACCTGTCAGTCACCGAGCTATGAAGGCTGTTTATTCCACCAAGGCCCCTAAGCTGCTTACTATATGAGCAGGCCTCTACTGAAAAATCTTTATCCTCTCACAAAAAAAACAGCCAGCTGACATAATTGCGATAACAGAAAAATCAATGTGGAAACATTTGTTTACAACATTGTTAAGGTTTTACAGTATAGGAAATATACCACGTGGACGTTTAGAGAGATGCTTTGGGGCAAGATGTAAGAAACGTTGTTCTACACTGGAGATGCTGATGTAGGCTTGTCACGCCTGACATCTTTTGTGCTCCTTCTCCAGCTTTGTCTTATTGTCTGCCATGTACCCTGTCTGTTAGAGATGATCACACAGTAAAAAATGTGAATTTGTAATGTCACCGTGTAATAATTGTTGTCTCTCATTTCCTGCGAAGTAACATGTAGACGAGACATTTCCAGAAGAGCGATGACGCCGTTTGACAGCAAGAAAACATCTTTACAAAATGAACTATCGCTGCTGTCATGTTCAAGAGCCTTTTTCTCTCCGCCAGATTCAGATTTAATTTTTTTCATAAATGATGAACTGCCAAACAAAAAGGAAATGAGTTTTAGAAGTGGGAAAGAGTTCTAGTTTCTTCAGTGGCAGTAGCCTCAATAAACCAGAATGCAATGGGATGTGGCAGGCACAGGGAAGTGGGAGACTACTGCAACCTCGAGTAGACACTGCACAACTTCTTTATAGTCCTTGACTATAAATCATGATCCCATATTTAGCCTAACTCTGAAATCACATGGCCGGTCCGTGTTATGCAGTGGTGGTGAACCAGATTTCTTCATAATGCATCCTCATTGTTTCTCGTTGATGTTTATTTGACTGTGCCCATAGAAACACATAACCTAAAATATTTGTTTCATCTGCTTTTTCTGTTTACAGGTTTGACTCAGTGTTTTTGTTTCTGCACCATCACAATGATAATCGAGGAGCTGTGTTTCGACTTCAGGCCCAAACTTTCCTAAACTTTCTGATGGAAAGGCTCCACTGACTCAAGAGGGAACATAAATCCTGTATGCCGTGACATACAGGACGGCGTCAATCCAAAATGGAGAAAAAGAAAACGTGCCCTCGCCTTCTTGACTACCTAGTGGTGGTCGGAGCAAGGTAAGAAGTTCGCCCGACTTTATGTAGTGTTGGTTTTAAGGAATATCTGAGTCAATATGTCGTAAAGGGAGGCTTTAAAATTAAAGTTTAGTGATGCCAGTTCAAGAAATTTTTACTGTTTAACAGCAATTCATTTTCCTGACAAGCCAAGACATTTTGGCACTGTTAGACCAACAACTATACTGTGCCAAAAACTCATTCATTTCAGTGACAGCGTGCGTTGCTTCCAGCAGAAAAATTAATTTCAGAAAATCTTGTCGCAGCTCTACTTTTTGCCACAGTACAAGGCGACGTTATCAGTCACAATCACAGTATAAAATACTGCATGTAGAAAGCACACATAGCGCTCTCCCACATGATTTTTAGCATGCATAATGAAGCATAGTAGCACATTGTTTGAAGCACAGCAGCCACGGGCGGGAAAGGATGATTCACATGAACACAGTTAAATTAGAGAACGGTCCAGTCTGCCGAGTTAGCAACGGAGTATCTCGACTGGGATGTTGAAGGATTTAAGAGTTGCGCTTGAGGGTAATTTCAGAGTTGTGCAGTTGGATAGGTGTTACTTGTTTACTTCCCCTGACCAGATTTTAAAAGTTTTTTAGATTTAAAGAGCTAAACATAGTTAGAAATTTTCTTCTGTAGCCACCAGACTCCTGTCAGGGCTTTGATAACCATTGCATTGTACAATCAAGTAGTCGAATGCTTTGGTTTCTCCTTTATGAAATTCTTCTCTCTTCACTTAACCACCCTTTCAAATTAAATTTATGTTTCTACATGAAGGGAAATGGATTTTCAGGCTCATTAGATGCATAACTCATACAGTAGCAGTAACGATTGGCTGACCATTTTGCTGCTTTAAAATCAAAATAAAATGTTTGTCCGTCTCCCCTCCAGGCAACCAAGTAGTGACAGCGTGGCACAGACGCCTCAGCTCCTCCGCCGCTACCCGCTTGAAGACCACCACGACTTCCCGCTCCCACCAGACGTTGTGTTTTTCTGCCAACCAGAGGGCTGCCTGAGCATACGCCAGCGTCGGGTTAGCCTTCGCGACGACTCCTCGTTTGTGTTCACGCTGACCGACAAAGACTCAGGAATCACCCGCTACGGAATCTGCGTCAACTTCTACCGCTCTTTCCAGCGAGGACATCACCGTACTCGAGGGGAAAAAAGTGGCCACGCGGCAGAGGCGGCAGCGCAGGCGGCGGAGTCTGCCAGCGAAGGGTCGGACGGCAGCAGCGGAGGCCCGGCCTCCACGTTATCTGCACCTAACAATGCCGAGTTGGCGCCTCCTCCGTCCTCCGGAGAAGAGAGCGGACAACCGGGCGCCGAGCCAAACGCCGGCAAGTCCCCACAGCACAGACGGAGCGCCGCTAAGATGGCAGCCAGGAACCGCAACAGCACGCTGACCTCGCTGTGCATACTCAGCCACTACCCTTTCTTCTCCACCTTCAGGGAATGCTTGTATATTCTCAAGAGGCTGGTGGATTGCTGCAGTCAGAGGCTAACCCAACGAGCTGGGCTCCCTCGTGCTACCCAGAGGTGAGGCATCTATGACCATTTTATTTTGGTTTGAAGGTGGTACTATGAGTTCTTTGGGCCACTATCTAATCATCAAACCAATGTCTGATTGATTGCATGCTTTCCCGATGGCAAATACTTATTGCTTTTGACACCGTGACCTTTTTTGTCGTGTCACCCTTCGGCCAAATCTCAACTTTGATCACGAGATCTCGTTATCTAACTGGCAGATCGCCATGAAATTTGCTGAGTACTCTAATAGTACCAAGGGGATACAACCTTTGATTTTAATAAACCCGTGGTATTTACTTTAACAGTATGAATTGTTAGTTCTCGACTCGGTTGGTACAATGTTTATCCCTTACAAAATGATTGTATTGTGCAATATAATGAACTTTACAGCCGGAGATTTGAACATGCACAGTTCCAATTAATTTAAGAATGAAGAGCACTGCTTAAAAACACTTTGTAAGCTGTCTTTATCATCTCTAAGCTGTTGAACAGCATCAGTGCGTTCATGCTCATTTGCCGTCACTTGCAAATTATTAACCACACAAACAGAGTTGACAGTTTCTTAAAATCCTTTTTAAGGCTAGTTGACAAAGATAGCAGAAAACGTGTCTTCCTGCTGATGTTTTCTCTCTCCGTCTGCTTCTCTCATTGTCCACCTGTTCTGTGTATGTTTGTGTTGCAGAATTAACACAAGAGCCTTTGTCTGTGGCGCCATGGATTTTTTTGCAGGCCATCTGCGGCTTGTGTCATGTTTTCACAGTGTGGGTTTATGCTATCACACTCCACCTTAATAATAAATAATAGTAACCAAAACACGCAGCTCCTTATAGGATTGTTGAATGATTTTATATTACAGTTAATTGATCCAGTGTTATAGGTTCATCTGAGGTGCAAAGATGTTTTTTTTTTAAGACTGATAGATGTAATTTCTTATATTAGACATGAACAAGTGATGGAAAGACTTCAGTTGGGTACAGCAACATTTTTCTTTGATATTTGAGTTGTGCACATTTTCTAGAAAAGGGGGGAAGTTATAACCCTAAACCAGAAAATAAAACAAACAAAAAAAGCACGATTATCAGGCCACATTCAGACACGATCCGATGCTGTGGTGAAAACGTAGGTTTTTCCCAATAATTTGAGTCGGGTTGTGCTTTTTGGCTGTGGCGGTGCGAGCCACAAGGGTGTCCTCCAAAATACGCAGCGACCTGCAGCGGAAAAAAGCTTCCAGTCATCCTGAAATGTCTCTGAAACTGAGGCTACACACACACTAAACTGTGGCTTTGCTGCAAAATAGTGACACGAAGATGTTTAATTTGTTCTGTTCTTGTTTTGTCCGATGGTTTGAGAGAGAGGGAGAAAGCGAGTCCTGGTTGGGTAATATAGACAGTGAATGAGAGTGAGCGAGCGCCAGCATTGATGAAGTTGGTTAATCAGCGCTATAAAGTCATTTCCTGATTGTTTTACAGCGGGTACATTCAGCACAAATAGACACACACCCCCGGCAGCTCTCCCTCACCCTCACACACAGCCGGACATCCCTGCGGCTGAATGCACCCTTAGACTTGAAGCAAAGAGTTGATCATATTGTATTTCTCTTAATAAACCACCAGGTGTGTTTGATTCATATTTTACTTAAGTTGTGGAAAAACACCCACAGCCGTCCACTGCATCTTGTTGTGATGTAGCAGTATTTGCAGAGGTCTTTTGGATATTCTGTTGCCATGGGTGACACAATAGATTGCAATTTTGGAGTGACAAAGTGCTAATTAGGCTGTCACTTCACACTGGCTTAGACCCAGTATGGTTGTTGCTCACCCAAGGTGCACATGTTTTCCCCTCTGTCACCTGTTTATAGCGGAGGAACCAGTGCAGCTTTCCCTCCTTCTCATCACTACAGGGGATTGTAGGAATGTCTAATGCACAGTTAATCTCACACCTTGACATTATTTTTAAAAACATACCGCAGTGCATCCACATTTATCAGTAAAGAACCGTTGGTTCTCTGACAACCTTGGAAAAAAGGCCATTCTAGCCAAGGGCTCGAAAAAAACTGCTACCTCCTGACATGGTTGGTTGAAATGCAGTGTGGCAATGACAGAGGAGGAGGAGAGCCATTGCATAATGGCTGCGAGCTTTGTGCTATGGCGGCTCTGACAGATTGAGGTCTCGGGCTGCCTTTGGGTAGCAGCTGCAGTTGGTGGGAGGGCTCCAAAGGACTAATGATTTATCTGCCTCCTTGCTGCACACACACTGAGCATACACTCCAGAAAGGGTTTAATGGCACCACGTGTGCGTTGAGTCGAGGGTTTTCACGTCAATATTTAGGCAATCGCTTAAGAGCCTCTCCTGTGTTTTCAATCTCATTTGCTCGTCATATTAGCGATTTCACCGTGTGTTTGCAGCAATAAAATGTATGTGTTATGTATGTGATCAACCAATTGATGCACATTAATTGTCACATAACATTTCTGATTATGTCATTGCTAATAAGAGTCACTTTGTATAATGTCAGTATATAATCATGCTGTTACACAATGTGCAGTGTTTTCTTTCCCACTGTTTTTTCAGTAGGCCTAACTGTTCAGTAATTTTAAGCTTGGCATTTGAGACACAATCAGTTCCAACGAGGTGTTGATATTTCTAAAACATTTTGCATTGTTTGTACTATTTCTGTGCATCCTTTCAGGTTTGTTTTTGGAGATATTTTTGGGATGTGTGAGAGGAGTTATTAATAAGACCAAACTGTTTTATTCATTCTGTGTTTTATGTTTCGAACCACTTCAACAAGTACTAAAACAATTCGTCTTCAAGTCTTTACATTTATCATGAAAAAATGTCAGATATTCACTCAGATTTGAGGATCTCCTGTCCTCAGTTTTATTGAATTTGTTGTAGGGAAGCCCTAAGCAGTCATACAATTAATTTCCTCTGTGACAATGAGTTAATGTCATTTGTTTTCTCGGTGTGTCATTATCTTGTAATAACCAATGTCATTATCCTGATAATTTTCTCGAGATCTCAAGATAACAAAACTTTATTTTCCAGAGATAACGACATAATTATTTTAAAATCTCAAGATAATTAATCATGCTATGCCTTTTATTTCCTCCATTTTCTCGTGATTACAAGATAATTCCAGTTATCCAGTTATTTATGTGTATTTATGTAATTAACATGTTGTTATCCTGAGCCAACGATCAGTTTCTTGAGATCTCAGGATTACCAAACTTTTCTCGAGACAATAACATAATTCATTTTGAGATCTTGAGAAAATGAAATGAAATTAACTCATTGTCACAAGAAAACTGAGGAAATAAAGTTTATGAATGCATGACCACTTTGTAGTTTTGGACTTGTGGTCGCACATCTTGAAATTTATTGAAGATGTCTTTATGTTGGGCATTTGGCCAGAAAAAAACAAGCAATTTGGAGACATCACATCATCATATTTGGTCATTTAGAAAAATTTCTGACATTTGACAGATCAACAGAATCTATAATTAAAATAATAAATGGGGTAAAGGAAACTGTCTGTGTGCGTGTGCGCGTGTGCTGGGACTTCTGAATATACACTGTTTATGTCCTTTCTAGGGACACCATGTGGCGAGTATTCACTGGGGCGTTGTCGGTGGACGAGAAAGGCAGCCAGCTGCTGGCCGACCTGCGGGAGATCGAGTCCTGGGTGTACCGGTTGCTGCGTTCACCGGTACCGGTGGCGGGACAGAGGCGCGTGGATGTGGAAGTCTTGCCTCATGAACTCAAACGAGCGCTCACCTTTGCCCTGCCTGATAACTCTCGCTTCTCCATGGTCGACTTCCCCTTGCACCTGCCCTTAGAGCTGCTGGGTGTGGACGCCTGCCTTCAGGTCCTCAGCTGTGTCCTGCTAGAGCACAAGGTAAGAATAGGCACAGCGAATCATCGCTTGGGCTCTTTGTATTTTTAAAGTCCACGAGTAGATGTGTTGATGTCTTTGAATGTATTTTATTAAAGACCCAACTGAGGAGAAATAACAAGCAAAGCTATATTTAGTATGTCATGATTGGTCAGTGGTTTTTTGGAGTGCAGCTGCATGTCCCCGTCTGAACAAAGAACTTTTTTCAAAGACCTCCTGAGAAATGCCCTGAGTGACCTTCATCAGACATTTTCTGTTAGATGTAGGCTCCCCGAGGCCATTTTACTGCAGCGTGGACAAAGCATGATGGGTAAAAAGAAGACACCGTGTGACTGAAAGGAAAGACTCTTCATCTGTGTTTCTCCTATCATGAACACTAGAAGCATTAGTAAGGGATGTAATAGAAATCCTTGGCTGCTGCTGGTGTAGTGTTCTGTCGTTGCTCTTGGTTTACAGTGACATCGATACACAGGCTCGTTTGCAGCCATCGCAAATCAAACCACAGCTTCAGTCGCACTGCAGAAAGACCACACTGTCGCTAAAATAACATTCTCCGAGCCAAAAGATTCAGATTGATTGAAGCATCTTCGTGAATGGTGCATAAGGCTGAGCAATTTTATCGATCCTGCGATATATATCGATATTTTGTATCGGTTTTTCACCCGCGAGTATCGATACATTAAGTCCCATTCAAATCCCCCGTGTTACGCCTGGCACTCTGCTCGCTGCCCATTTCCCCCCGTTGGCTTTGCAGGAAGAGCGATTAGGTCAGCCAGCCGTTAGTCGCGCTGTAGAGCAGTTCTATCAAGTTACCCGTCTAGATGTTCTCTTCACACAGACGCCGACGTCTACCTCTTCCTGTTTACGCAGTCAGAGTGAGGATTAAGGATTAATAATTCATTCCAAGTCAATGGAACACTCACAAGATGTTACCAAAAGCACACTGTCCCTTTTTAAAAAATCTTTCGAATCGTATCGTGATGGTGCATTCATTAGTTTAGTGTTATTTGCACCCCAATCCTAACCTTCTCCTCCTCCAGGTCCTCCACCGCAAATTCATTCTCCACCTGTATGAAATGCTACCATCCTGTATTCATCCATTTTTGAAGCTGAATTCAATACATCATTAAATTCAGTCAGGCTGAACTAAGTGCTGCCCGAAAGCTTTCAGAACGACTTTCTTTCAAGGACTTTGTGCTGCCAAATGAATTTTTCATAACAGTTCAGTTTTTAATACTGCAGTTATGAATCCAAGGCAAATATCTCGGACGTTCACATCTTTTTATATTACACAGAAAAAAAGAAGGAAATGTGGATTGATCAGACAGAAAATTGTGTGTGAGAGAGCACCAGAGCAAGTGTTTGTCTATTTAAATTTGACATGCACAAGTTTTGTATTGAAATATGCAGTAAAATAAAAGTTTACAATGCCTGCCATTTTTGTTTTCCTCAGGTCATTCTTCAATCCAGAGATTACAATGCTCTGTCGATGAGCGTCATGGCCTTTGTGGCCATGATCTACCCTCTGGAGTACATGTTCCCCGTCATCCCCTTACTGCCAACATGCATGGCCTCTGCTGAACAGGTGAAACATGTCATTTATTTTAAACGTATTTCAAGTAAGTGGACGCAGTTCTTAATTTAACACGCTGTCCATTGTGGTAACATTTCTTTTCTCCTCTCCACAGCTCCTCCTTGCCCCGACTCCCTACATTATAGGAGTACCGGCCAGCTTCTTCCTCTACAAAGCCGATTTCAAAATGCCGGATGACGTGTGGCTTGTGGACCTTGACAGCAGCAAGGTCGGTACAGATAAGAGATGATGACAGATAAAGTCTGATTCATCTATCTATTAGATTAACAATGTTTTTTTCCCCTTTCTTATCTAAATTTAGATTGTTGTGTCTTTGTCTCCAGGTTATAGCTCCCACCAATGCGGAGATTCTACCACCTCTTCCAGAGCCCGAAGCAGGCGAGCTTAAGAAACATCTGAAACAGGTACTGCATGTCTTTGTCTGATTTCCTCTTAAATTCCTGTCAGTGTAACCTTTTATTATTCTGCTGCACTATGGCAGCTCAGGGCTCGGCCCAAAGCCAGCGAGACCACTGGCACAATTTTCAGAGATGTTTCTGGAATCCAGGTACCGGTCTGGAGCCCGACCTTTTGATGTTTGTTCCTGTGACGTTTTAGTTAAATGAACTTTTATGTGAATGTAAAACTTCTCTTTCAGCAGTGTGAAGAGTAAGGGCTTCCTTCTTCAACACAGTTGTATGTATTGTAGATGAAGTGTGAGAGCATTTGAAATGGGTTTTGTGGTGCACTAACATAAACAAATGTTGTTCTTTTTTTGTTTCCTGTTTTCGTTGCATGCTGTAGCTCTTGGAGGTAAAATCAGATCCTAGGACCCTGCTATTGAAGCAAAACCTTTAGTAATACTGGTAGTAACTAACTTGCCCCCCTAACCCGATTATCTAACTTAACTTTAGAGTCTGGTTCTGATTCATGGACACAACTTTCTTTTTTTGTACTTGCGCACTGCAAGCAACACTAATCACCCATCACACAAGTCCCTTTAGCTGTGGCTAAACTTTCAGCTGTCATTGGCAGTTATTCGTTAGACTGTATCTTCCACAGTAATTCTGCAACTTTAATTACTGTCATTTCATGTTTGTTTATGCACAGTAATGGCACATTCAGACAGAATTTGATGCTACAATCAGGAAATTACTTTTTATATCGCTGCTTTATCGATGCAGGCTTCATTTACTGTCTATGTTTCTCAACAAATGTCATGTCACTATCTTGCAGCGTAAATTGCAAGTCAGACACAGATTTAGATGTTTAGTACATAAAATAAACAAAGCAAGACTACCCACACTCAAATGAATGGAAAAATCTGTTCCTGTCTGAATTCGCCCTAATGCTCACACATGGCAACAGTAGATTTTTCCTCACTGTGAAACACTATAAAAGGCTATCATAATAAAACTAACATTCACTTTTTATCATACATTTCAAGTCAAACATCACATTCAAATTATGGAGGTTTTTATAGAGTAGTGGTGGGCAATTTGATTATTTTAGGCGTCCACAATCTACTTTTCAGGTGAATAATAGAGATGGTGGTATTAATATCTTCTTTCTTCTGTTTCCAAACTTCACATTAACGAATTGACTGGCAGATTTGCACTTCATGAACAAACCAGTAGAGTGATGCTGATTGACAATGCAATTGAGTAGGAAAGTGATATTTTATTTATGTATCTTTTGGCTTCTACGGTAAATTAAATAAATCCAGGATTGAATTGCCGTTTTGAAACGTGTAGTATCTTTAATGCAATACTATGTAGCTATATATGATAGCACATTTCAGAATTAAGCAAAGGTTGCACAAAGTAAATCATGGATCGCGATTGTGGTTCAATATATCATGATATTTATTTGCCAGATTGCCCACCCCTAATACTAAGGACTTCTTAGGCATGCAAGAACAAATCTTTATAAGTTATGAAGTCGATTCAAACACTGAAGTTAATTCTCACATTGAATACATCCAACATAAACCTTTTGTTCATATGTTTCGTAAAACTTGTTTCTTAAACAGTTTTTAGGTCCTTACATCTTTTCAAATCCATCCATCCATTTTGATTAACATGCCTTGAATCAGAGCCAGTTTGTTAGCCGTGTGTGACTTGCAGCTCTCTCTCTCTCTGTCTCTCTCTTTCTCTCTCTCTCCCCCTGTGTGCAGATGTGTGACTGAGAGGCTGGTGTGCAGAAGTGTGCAAACCCCTCAGATTAGCAGTTGTGTATTTGGAAAACAAGCACACAATATTGATATCTGTGAATGTAAAAAAAAAAAAGAAAGTTGATTATATGAAGACTGTGATGCCAAAGCAAAATGCTGCTGATGTGAGAGTCACTGAAAATACTTGCACTTAACACTGAATCACTAAAAATAAATCGGTCCCAAAGGAGGGTCTGATTTATTTACTTTCACAAAATTGTCGTAGGTTAATTAGACGTTAGGTATATTTTATTTAGCTTCACTGTGCAAGTATTTTATCTATGTTTTTGAAAAGATCTGCTGTTTTTGTATCTGTCATCACCACTCCATCGTAACCGCTGGTCGGTCACCATGGATGGTCTTCATGTGTCTTTTAGTGGCTGGATTCTGGAGGTGAAGTCTGGTTTTTGGTCACATTGTTGCATTGTCTGCGTTTCTCACTGTCTTTCATGTTGAGCATCTCTTTTCTCCTCATATTCCTCTTCTCTCTCTCTCAGTCTCTTATCTTCACTCTCAGTCAGTCTTGCAAATACTCTTGCACGACTGGCCTTCCATCACCTTGTCAAGACGAACACAAATGTATCCTTTTTTTTATCTCCTTTCTTCAGTAAAATGCAGAATAGAAAATGAAAATGATGAAGCAGCAAGGAGCCTCCTTTATTGCACAAACAGATCAGCATATTTTTTTTCACATAGTTAGATCGTTTTTTGGGTGGCACCCATGTGCTTCATAAAGCTGTCAGCGAAAATTGGACAAAGAGGGAAGTACTGTTGAAAGGAGACAAAGAAAAGAAAGGGAAAGGGCCACGGTGGTGACCCTTCCATCATGTGCTGTTCCAGTGTCAGTCACAAAGTTATCATCCCAGGCCTTCATTTGATTCTCCTCGCATCTCTCTTATCCCCTTCCTAGTGTCTGGTTAGGTTGACCGTGATCACCCAAAAGCAGATCTTCTCCTCTGAAAATAAGGTTACTCATTTCTCCTCCTGTGGAATGTGTAATGCCCCTGCACGGATATCTTCTCTCTCACATTATTTTGCTTGTCACTACTACTTGTCTCCTGTTCTTCAAGACTTTATGAAAAAATGCATAAACAGTGTCACAGAATGTTGCGGATCAGTTTTTTGATACACTGCTTAGCTCTGGCTTGAGCATGACTGAATGTGCGTGCATCTATCTTGGCATCAGTGAGTGTTCTCGTAACCAAAACAAGATATGATGGAGCTAAAATCACTTCGACAGAGTTAACATTCATCCAGACCCAGCAACTAAATGTTCCATTATGCTAAGCTAAACACTGACACTTGAGTCTGCAGCAGTTCCCTCCAAGCAAATCATGCATAGTGACTTACTTCCCTTTGTGCTCCTCCTCTCCAAAATGACACACCCACCACAGGCATCAACATGCACAAATCTGCAGCTGTAGCTTTATTTGATAAGAGTAAAAATGGGGTAAAACCTGTTGTTAATTATCTCTTTCCTCCCGTTCAACATGCTGCTCTGTAGCAGAGATGCTTAGTAGTAAGAGGGATTACTATTTAGATCAATTTAGCAAATTGGATCATCCCATGAAATCCCTTTTAAACCAGATTCAAGCAGTCAGTCACTCTGGAACTAAACGTTTTCTCTCCACAGAGAGGGCAAACGTTTATATAACGTCCCATTTAAATGTAGAAATTGATATCATTCAACTAAATGTTGATGCCAATCGTGGGAGTGGTCCATCACAACGCTGTGTTGTTGTCTTTAGATCCACCGCTGTGTTTGTAATTTGTGTCACCGTCACCTGTTCCAGGCCTTGGCCAGTATGAGCTTGAACACCCAACCCATCTTGAACCTGGAGAAGTTCCAGGAAGGTCAGGAGATGCCCCTGCTACCGCCTGGACGAGATAAGGCGTCGCCATCCTCCACAGAGTTCAACCCCCTGATTTACGGCAATGATGTTGATTCTGTGGATGTAGCCACCAGGCAAGCCATAAATGTTTCTTTGTCCATTTGTCATGTTTTCATTTTATGTATGGAACTCCAAAAAGGGGAAAAAATAACTCAAGAATTATATTTAGAGATGCACTGATGTGGAATTTCAGGGCTATTAATGATAAGGTAGACTTTATTGATCCCACATCAGGGAAAAAAACAGCGGCTCACAATGTACGAGGTAGATAAGAAAAACAGTGTCTGTCTTCAGCTGTCCGCTCTCACAAGTTTGAAAACCGTCCAGAGTTTCCAGCGAGTCTCTGTGATGCTACTCTCTCCAAATTCCCTTTGTAGCCTGGTTAGCACTGTTAGCTTCTACATCTTTATTAGAGAGAGAGAGAGAGATCTTACATTTCCTGTGATAACAGATGGTACACCTGGTTCGTACCTTCTTTTCCACTCTGGGCGCTTAGATCCAGTTCTGCGTCCCTGTCATCTTCTCCTCACTTCAGCATGGATCTCCGGTCTTTCCACAGAGAGTGTGCTAGCCTTGCCTAGTGCTAACAGCTGTTCGAGAGCAGTAGCTTTTTTTAATCACCCAGATGTGTGCATGAAGTTGTCAGAAATATAACTTGTAAATATGTAGACAGAAATATTAAGCTAAACTAACTTTTTTTCCCCTCATTCAGGGTCGCCATGGTGCGGTTCTTCAACTCCCCAAATGTCCTCCAGGGGTTCCAGATGCACACTCGCACCTTGCGCCTCTTCCCCCGGCCCGTGGTGGCTTTTCAGTCCTCCTCTTTTCTCGCATCTCGTCCACGACGCTCCAGCTTCGCAGATAAACTTTCTCACACCCAGGCAGTGGAGTTTTATGGAGAATGGGCTCTCAATCCTACCAACCTCGCCTTTCAGAGGATACATAACAGTAAGACTCGGTTAAGATGATGGCAGTCTCTATCTTGATCAATATGCACTATAAGAAATGTGTGAAAGTCTGTATGCTTCTATTTCAGATGTGTTTGATCCCTCTCTAATCGGTGACAAGCCCAAGTGGTATGCTCACCAGCTACAGCCGGTGCTCTACAGAGTGTATGATGGAAGCTCCCAGCTGGTTGAAGCTATGGCTGGTCCCTTGGAGGACGAGGGCAATGAGTCAGACCCCACAGACAGGTGAGACATTCCAGCCTAACGATCCAGTTTAATCCGTTTAGTTGAGTTCTTGGTTTATTTTAGTACTTACTGCAGGTAGGTGGCAGGTGATAATACATTTCATTTGTTGCAGTGGTAGTGACAGCGAGGCATACGACGACTCCAGCTCGTCCTATTCCTCACTTGGAGACCTTGTGAGCGAGATGATCCAAGGTGACATCCAGGGAGACACCCCAAGTAAGTCGTCGGTTCATTACAAAATGTGCGTTGATCACATGCGTACACTTTCCTTCTTTGTAATCTTCTGAATTGACGTGTTAGGCTTGGACCCGCCTACCCACGCTGCACTGGGAGACGCCAGTGAGGTTGAGTTTCAAGACTTCGAGGACTTCAGGGAATGTCATGGCTCAGAGGGTCCACCCAGCGGGGACGGACCTGCCGAACCCTCCGATGGACAACCTCTTCGCTCAAGCTCCAGCACAACCGCAAGCTCGAGTCCCAGTACAGTCATCCAGGGAGTCAACCATGTGTGTGATCATTCTAATGAGTGGAAAACTTAATTTTGTAGAAACTCTGAGGAGACATTTACATATTTTCCTTTAACCTGTGTGCTCATTTGTCTAGGATCAGGGTGAAGCTCCTGAAATTGAAGCATCAGCAAGTGCCACTTTACAGAACCCTGTCCCTGCTTTGGGCAGTCAGCCATTCCTCAGACCTCCAGCTGATCCTGGCCTGGTGGACCCAGTCAACAAAAAGCAAGAGTATGACAACCCATACTTTGAGCCTCAGTACGGCTTCCCCTCAGAGGATGACCCGGATGCAGAGGAGCAAGTGGAGTCATACACGCCTCGATTCAACCAGAACCTCAATGGCAACAAGTGTGTTAAACTTGTTATCACTTGAATGAATGTGTTCATCATTCAAATGGGCTCTCTGACCAAACCATGCAATGTTCTCTGTCATAACCCAGCATGTCCAATTAATCTCTCCATTCATGGTGGTCTTGAATCTTTGGTGTTGTGATGTGGTATGAACGTTGAGAGTTTCTCATACAGTATACATATCTTCCTGTGTCTACCACGGTTAATGTCTTTTTGTTAATTACTTTAGGGCACAGCGTCCTTTACGTCCCAGCAGCCTGAGGCTCCCAGGAGAGTCTGACGGAGAGGGAGACTCTCGTAACAGCTCGCCAAACTCCACCATATCCAACAGCAGCAATGATGGATTCGGAGGACTAATGTCCTTTGCCAGTGAGAACATTTGAATTGCATTTGGTTTCTTTTCAGTTAAGTCAAAACTGTAAAACATGGAAAGTGGGCAGATTATGTGGGTGATGATGAATTGGAGCACCAAAAGCACTTGTCAGGCCCAATTCACCAATTCTTGAAGACTTTACGCCCAATTTAAGCTTGAATATGCCCACTCATGCCCTCAAATCCAGAGTGTGGAGTGTGAAATGGTGTTGCCTTTTCATGCAGTGTAGAGGACAGAATTACTTGATCTGCAACAAAGAGCTAGCATAGACTGTGACTAAAATCAGTGTATCGCGATATAGACACATAAAAACAGATTTAGTTTAAGCTTGCGCTTTAGGACAGTTGTAATCTATTACTAATTAAATCACTACGTGTATGTAAAGGGGTTACTTTTGTGACAAACATATAGAGAGTTGTGTGCTGATTTAGTTCCACTAAGTTACTGTGAAAGGTTTTAGTGTCTTTTAGCTCATTGTTTTGGTTCATTCTAACCGGTCAGTTTTCTTTTAGCAAAAAAAAACAACAGACAGCAAACAGGCCCTTTAGCTGCTAATAGCTTTACTAGCTGGTGAACATAGTGAAGCCATTAGCAGGTAAAGAGTTAAATATATACAGCAAATATAAAATACATACCGGTATACAGTACTCAGAAGTTAGTAGATTACGACTAAAAGGAGAGTGAGTGTTGGAACATCAGATGTTGTTTCCACTGTCCAAAGTTGCAAAAAAATCAGGTTTAATTCAGAGGTTAGGTTTTGTTTAAAATGAAAGCTTCTATTATAACGACTGAGTCTGCTCTTATTGTCCATCTACATATTTAATATGGGTTAGTTTGACAACTTATTTTTCTGTAGCTCAGTCAGTTCTATCACTGTTTTGATGAAAATAAACATGCTTCTCTTTTTTTTTTATTTTTTAGTGCTTGATCGTCTAAATTTTATTCCTGTTTTTTTTGTTTTGTTTCAGGCAATCTTTACAAAAACCACGGCACCAGTTTCAGTCTGTCCAATCTTGCCCTTCCCAACAAGGCGGCGAGGGACAAAGCAACGCCTTTCCCCAGCCTAAAAGGTAGAACAGCACAGCTAACCCGATCACTTTCACAAGACTGTCCGTTTAACGTCTTCATGTGGTGTTTTTGTTTGTCTGTCTCAGTTGTTCAGTGTTTCAGAGGTAATGAAAAAAAAAAGTTAAATGTTCTGTTGATGACGTAACAGGTACAGTAGTGAGAGAAGGGCGATACCTCTGACCCACTCTTTCAATATATTTTGTTTAAATCATTCATGTTTGCAGCCATGTACCTTCTTGTTAAGTATTCTTAATTTATATTTTAACATACTAATTTACATTATACACCAAAACCATTTTGAATCCCTTCTTTTAATATATATAAAATTCTAATAATTATTAACCCCTAACTCGTCATAATCACGCTTTTGGCCGGCACTGCTTACCAACTAAAAACCATAATTAATGTTCACTAAACAGAAAAGCGTAGTATTTTTATTAACTTTACTCTGACCTCATTCATTTACTGACTGTCCCTTTCTGCCTTTTTGTTGTCATTTCTTTTTCTAAATGTTATGTTGGTGTAAAAAAAAAAAAAAAGAATATTTCAATATTGAATTTGAGGAGGAAGTGGAGCAAGCAGGTTTGTTTTTTTTTAAATATAGCCTGACTTTCTTCCCACTGGTTTGCCAAACAGATATGGCACTATTTTAAAGGAGAATATTGAGGATGTATCAAACAATGTTTTTCTCTCACGAGTAATGGGAAAATCCACCCGAAAACAGACTTCACATTTGTTGTTGCCATGGTCACAGTTTGCTCTTCGTTTGTAGAGATGAGCAACTCTTTCTCACGTGCAGTTTTTCTCAGACTATTAATAAATTGCAATTATTAATTAAGCATGTTTGGAGCGGTTTACACGTCACATGTGCACCGTGGTGTCATTTGAAATGTGGTACGGCAGGTCTTTTTTCAAATAGAACAAAGAAAGAGGAAGCAATTCAAACCAGCTGCTCGATTATAAGGTTTCATGGGTAGTTGCACAGTTACACATGAATGGAGACCTAGACATAACAAAATTATTCCAAGCACAGTCGCAGCTGATGCTCTTATTCGGCTGTTTATTAAAGTCTTAACTGTTAGAAGACTGCTCTTAAATTGGCTAATAATTTAATATGAATTCTGTTTAGGCTGGATTTTAATTTCAGATGAGAGAAAAACCAGGCGAAGCATGGTTATTTAACTCAATAGCTCCACTCCACGTGGAATAGCTGCCATAGAAAATGTTCTGTTCCTTTTGATTATGATGTGTTTTGTCTTTGTCGTTCAGATGACCCCGACAGCCCGGGTATGTTCATGTGTGGTGTGATAGTTTGTTAGTCAGGGGGGTTAACCCCTGACTAGGCTTTACCCTTGAAGTGACCTTTCCCTACCTATCTTACACCCTGTTCCTCAGCATAGGACTAAGATAGAAGACACACCTCTTTAAAGTCATTTGTGTATCTCCATGCCTCCCCCTTCGTTCCTTTGCCATTCCTCTGTGTGTGACTGCTGGGAGTCTTTTTGATGCACTATGACGTGCACATTTTCCTTTCCGTGACTACAGACTGCACATCCTTACTACTACAAGAAGTAATGTTTTGATGCTAGTTACAGTTATATCTCTGGGTGATGTCCTCAGTGAATGAACTTTTTTTGCTGCCTCCCGACTCTCATGTGTGTTTTTCTTTATTTTTTTGCCTTGCTTGCTTGTGTGGTGGCTCCCATTATCGAGTGTTTCCTTCCCCCTTTCTGAGGTCACTCACTAAAGGTCGCAGGTTTTCTTACGAAGTATTTTACTGTGTGTCATGATTATCTTTTGTGTCTTTGTGCTCAAACCAAGATTTCTACCTCACATCATGCACAAATTGTAAAGAAACGACTCCATTCATTGGTCTAGATTTGCATTTTTCATTGTCGAACTGGCATTATTCACATGGCCCTTCAGTATATACAACAAAGTATGAGCTACACACAGCTCCTACTTGGTACAGTAAATGTTGAATGTGTGTGCAAACACATGGCATATTATCAAACACTTCCAGGGTCGAAACCATCATCAGTACATATTGTCTTCTTCTCTATTCTGTCTTGCCCCTTTCTCTTTTACTTTTGATTTTCTTTGTTTTGGCGCCATGTTGAGTGTGCATGTCTGTTGTGTTATGGGTTGATGTTCAGACTGGTTGTGTCTGGGCCGGTGTCCCTCTCTCGGTCCACCTTTTTCGCGGCACTAATTCTGGGTTTTGTGTGCAGTATTTGGGCTAAATTCTCTAATGGAGATTATAACAGAGGCCGGCCCGGGGAGCGGAGAAGGTGGGTTCTGCCCTTTTTAATCGAGTGAGCTGCATGCTTCTCCAAGCCAGTCAACTACATCTCCTAGCATTCTCCCCCTTTGTCTATCCTCATTTCAGTCACCGTGTGTGTCATCAAAGATCCAGTGGAGCATTAAGTGTGTTGTCTTGTCACACCACCATTCATAGTGACTGTTCTCCTTCTTCAGACTAACTCTTTATTTCACTGTGATTAGCTTTCTTTATTAAACTAGGCTCATCACAAGCGAGTTTCAAAGGTCTTAGGAGAAAAAGTATATTTAGGAAACAATACGGTACATAACAGATACAGAATAACAACAGAACAGATTGAGCTAATCTACCAGCATCCATTGTTTGTCAGAGTTTTCTCGTCCTTTATGCTCCCACAGAGTACAAATGGGGTTGGGCTCAATCATACTGTAATCGTGTTGTGCTCAAAAAGCAGTGACTACAGTAAAATTATGATGATTTCAGCCTAACCGGTGAAACATTAGCTAAATGTAGGCTTTTATAAGGTTGTCTATATTGTTGTCTTCCATCTTGATAAGTACAGCCTGGCAGATAAGTAAAGTTTGTGCCAACATTACTAGGGTTTTTTTTCTACGGCTATCACCGTTGAACTGTCTCAAGAGGCTTTGAATATTTGTTGGTTTAATAGTAGTGAAACATAATTAGTCTGCCAAAAGCAGTGGGAAGTATAAAATATATGAGATTGAAGTACAAACATTAATCTTTTTTTAATTAAAGATTTCATCTTTTCAATCTCCCTTGAAATGTCCCTTCACTTATACTGTGAGGTTTGTCTGGTAGTGTAATATTCATGAGGCAGTTGACCGTTTTTTATGTCTTTCTGTTTAAACAGAAAGATTTCATTAATCCCCCGAGTGGACGACAACAAACGATGAGTCAGACAGCTCACAACAGACAACAATACAAGACATAATAGCGCAACAGTAGTAACACCAACACATGAGGGCATTAACGGAGCTCAGGAGGCCGTCTAGGCACTAAATTTAAAAACAGGATATTAATACAGTCAGTCACTTAATGAATTAATAAAAAGTAGACCATTAGTGATTCACCTAAAAACAGGGGACAGGCTGTAAATGTTAAATAAATCCTTAAATGAACAAAGGCGCATAGGAAATGTATAAAAGAAGATATTGAAATGTTTCACAGCTATGGGCACAGAAGACGTGAAGCAGCTTGGCATCCTAAATCAGACACTGTGTAGATAAGCGTATCCGAAATCCATCTGACAAACACTCATCAAAACTAGTCATCCAGTCCTCGTCTGTGATGGTGTTTTTTGGGGGGGGCGGGGGGGTCCATCTGCAGAGCTGCCATCGTGTCATAATGCAGAATCATAAATGGCGACCGCCCCATTTAAAATCTTAAATCACTTCATTAAGCTCGACAAACTTAATAGAAGACTTACACATCATAACAGTTCATTTACTGAGTTTGCCAGCTCCGTCTCCCTGGAGGCTTTTCAGCTTTTTCTTTCTTTGTACCTGCAGGTTTACAATTAGGTTTGTGTTTCGGTGTAAATGGTTTCCTATCCATCAAGTTGACCAAACAATCTTAAGTTGTGCTGGCGTGCAGAGCAACAACAGAAATGATTAGGTTTTAGTCCATTAGAGAACTTAATTAGGCTCGCTCCATCCAGACAGGTATTTGAAGCCTCAGGCAATACTAGAATCACATACAAGCTCTCTGGTTTCTAAAAAGTTCTAATCCCCTTAAACAATGTTAACATTAAACTACGTTATGAAGTTGTATTTGTGATATTTCATTTTTATAACTGTGACTGTGAATGACTGTCTGATAGTCCGCTGGATTTATTAATGTCAGTTTCAACCCGGCTGCATAAAACGAGACTGTTGTCGACTTGTGTGCTGGTGATCTGTTGCAGTTCGGATCATTTAACAGCGTTTTCGAGCTTTGTTTGCACACTGACCTGTTTGTGCGGTTGCATTTAAGTGTTTGTTGGCTCAGACATTCAGGCTTCACTACAATCTCTCCCCTTGTAACTCAGGTTGAAAAATCATTTGACCCCTAAAGTCAAGGACCATTTAAAAAAAGAAAAAAAAGCTGCAGCCTCAAAGTATCCTCCACTGACATGCCTCCAGGCACTTCTAGCCACTGTAAAAAGCCATAGTTGGTCTGAAGTCTAGCCAAGACCTGCAGGCAGTCTGACAAAACATATTGACGAAAGCATCCAGCCAAAGACTCCACTGGAGTTACCAACAAACTTTTTCATTTAACCTGAGATATATGTGGCTGTATTCATGGTGCACAAAATCCATTAGCTGTCTCTGCTGTCTTCCTGCAGTATTTTTTTTTTTTTTTATCATACTCATAAAAAGTCTTTGGGTTCCAAGTGCTGTTTCTATTGCAATCACTTTTAGAATAAATCATAAAGAAAACCTAACAGCTGAAAGATTCTGCTTGTGCAATCAATGTAAAAGCTGATTTCTTGTCCCCACGACACCCCAGCAAACGATAATAAACAATAGATCCCCGCTGTCGCAGAACAGTGACAGTAAAGCAGCCTGTAATGACAGATGTCAGATCAGAAAAGCTTTCTGTCCTCGTCTTTTTGGAGAGCGCTCCACCCCCGTCCTTTCATGGCTTTTAGAAACAGAATCAGCAAGTCACAAGTCTGTTTTTCTTTTCTAGCTCATTACAGTGTAGATCCGTAGAACTGGGGATTAGTGTATTGTGCTGCAGTGAAAGTGAAATTGTCAGACTTGCTGAAGCTTGTTGGGCATGCTCTCTAACTGTGACCCAACTCGAACCTGATTATCAGAATCACTTTTAATCGCCAGGGTTGTGTACACATGCAGAAATCTGACTCCGGTGTGAGTGCAAAGGATGCTGAAATACACATGATTCATGTAGTTTGTTGGATGTCTGAGACTCAGGGTTACTGCACAGGATTGTTCATGACACTGTTTACTTGTTTTACTATTAATCAGCTGAATGATGGTGGTATAAAATTGGATCAGGAGCTACTCAGGAAGGAGCCATATTAGGCTGACTAAAGGAGTATCAGACTGTAATTCATCTCAGAGTTTAATCAGGTACCAATACACTACATCTACAAGTGCAAGTGACTTTGGCAGACACCGTACAGACATCAGATTTCTGCCAGATCGATTGTCGTTTGTTGTGCAGTCGGATGGGGGAACACCTGATTAATTGCCTGAATGATCAACGACCTGGCTGTTGGGTTTCCGGACTGTCGGAAATTTCGCTCGGCTGTCTTAAAATTCCAGATTTCCTGATTACCTCGCGGCTGCCAAACTGTTACAGACACTAGTGAGCTTAGTTTAATATGACTGGAGGAGTATTTTACACGATGTGTGACATACAGTATCTGTGATACAGACTCCATACTGTCTGCATCTTCTCACTGTCTGTCGCTCCACGCATTTTTAATGTTTTTCCTCTTACTTTCCATTTATTAAAAAGTAATGCTGCCTTTCTCTGTCAATATTGTTGAGTAAACAGTGGTCTTACTTTAATAAACTCACTAAGGGTTCTGGGTTTACATTGAGTGTTAGTACCATCGTACGATGTGAGTCTAAGAGGTTGCATGAAAGGCAGATCAAAACTTGCATCATTTATAAAAATCTGCATTCTCTGCCCAGCTTCAGATGGAATAAAAAGATTCACATCAGGGGAATTTATTTTGTCTGAGATGGGTGTGACATCTTTGAGATTATTAAGAGCAGTGTAAAAAAATCTCAGACATCTTTCAAGTATAAAAACAGGGACACTCATTAATAAGCAGCATCCAAACCTCCGTGCTTTGGACTCAAATGGATGAAGTCTGGGTCATATATTTTCATTTGAGTCAGTTGAATGACTTGCCTAAATATTTAATATTTTTATTCTAAGATAATGATAAAATGATTGACCCAACCCCCACAAGTGGTTCACTCGCAGATGCCAAGCATCACAGCACATCACAGCACTGCAGTGACATTTTAAAAACGAGTCAGCTTGTGATGTCATAGCGTAGCTCACTCTCCTTGCCATCCACTTTATTTTCTCTCATGCATGAGATCCCCGATGTAGTTGCCGTACACGCTGTCCTCCATCTGACCTCACATTTCTCTGCTGCTAATGTGTGATGCCACCACCAAGAGCACCATTTGGACTCCTCTGTGTGTGTGCGCGCGTGCGTGTGTGTGTGCGCGCGTGCGTGTGTGTGTGTGCGCGCGTGCGTGTGTGTGTGTGCGCGCGTGTGTGTGTGTGTGTGCGTGCGCGTGCGTGTGTGTGCGCACCACGTCCTGTTTGATTTGTCCTTCACCTCTCTTGTTGTAATAATAGATTCTAGCAGCTCCAGTAAATGTGTCTGTTCAGCTGTAGATAACCTTCAGTAGATCCCAGGTGTGTCTGTCCTCTCCACAAAGTAATGTAAACTTCTTTCTTTTCTATTTGATGTCGTAGTAGTTTGAAGACTAGTTCCTGGTGAGCAAGTGCCCTTTGTGTGTGTCCAGTCCAGTTCTACTGACTGTCTAGTAGTGTGCAGTTTTGTTTTGTTATTTTGGTTCTCTTGTTCTGTGGTGTTCAGATAACTTCATCGTTTTGGTTCTCCTTCCAGGCGCGCGTGCACCGCGAGCACTTGTGGACCAGAAGTCTTCGGTGATCAAGCACAGTCCAACGGTGAAGAGAGAGTCGCCCTCTCCTCAGGGTCGAGTCAACAACACGAGGTGATGAATCCTTTTTGAAATACACAGTCATACTGCAACTTGCATCAAGTTGTTGTCAGGGTGACTGAAAGTGTGTCGTTCTGCTTCAGTGAGAACCAGCAGTTCTTGAAGGAGGTGGTGCAGAGTGTTCTGGACGGTCAGGGAGTCGGCTGGCTTAACATGAAAAAAGTGCGCCGCCTGTTGGAGAACGAGCAGCTTCGCGTCTTCGTGCTGAGTAAGCTGAACAGAGCCATCCAGTCGGAGGAGGATGCCAGACAGGAGGTCATACGTGATGTGGTGAGACACACCGTGACAACAAAACCAAAGAAATAATAATGATTGTTTTAGTTTTATTCTTCTCTCTGTTTATAACATGTCAGAAAATACTAAAAGTTGTCTGTTATAATATCCAACAGCCCATATTTATTCAGTTTACTCTTATGTGACAAAGAAAAGCATCAAATCCTCAGACCTGACATGTTGAACCAAGTGAATTTTTGTTTGTTTTTTTACTTTCAAAAAAATCACAGAAATGATTATTCTGTTATTAAAATAGTTGCCTGTAGTTTAGCTTGAATGTGTATTAAGCATTTTACAGCCATACAATACTTGATAATCAACAGAAACACTCAAGAACTCAAGAAAAAATATCAAGTTAACATTTTTTTTTTAGCTCATACATTTGTCTCTGATTATAGTCTGTGCAGCATATGACACCCTCTATCTTTAAACCACAGGGCTTGTCATGTAGCTTGCATTTTTGTGTCTTGTTGAACTCATTATAAACCTTGTTTCTGTGTTTTTGTTTCCAGGAGGTGAGCAGGAAAGTGTACAAAGGCATGCTGGACATCTTGAAGTGCACAGTTTCCAGTCTGGAACACTCGTACACTAACGCAGGCCTCGGAGGAATGGCCAGTGTCTTCAGCTTGTTGGAAATAGCACGCACACATTATCAAACCAAAGGTACGTCCGCATGTTTGGCACAAGGGGGATGCTGTATTATCTGATTTTTATAAAGTAGGTTTTAAAAATCCTGTCAGCTGTTTTCTTGAGACTTTTTGTGCTTAGATGCATAACAGCAGTAGGCTACTAACACTTGTTCGTGCTCATGTTTATGCGAAGCTTTAAGCTGCATGCTTGACTGTAATTTTAAAGTTTAGTTCTTTGCACTGTCTTTTCATCTTTGTATAATACTGTTAGACTACTCCTCTCCCACTTTAAACCTCCACCTTTCTTCTTTCCTGTCATTTTGATGAACTCTGTCTTTGGCCCCTTGATTTTGGTAACTTGGTAGACCCAGAAAAACGCAAGCGAAGTCCGACAGACAGTGCTGGCAGCCCGGGGAGTAAAGAGAGTCCTTCTGGTCGTATGGAGACTGCCAGACCTCAGGGCCTCCTGAATGTTCCCCACCTGCAGCTGCCGCACCACCCAACAACAACAACGGGCAAAGGAGCCCGTCATTTTGATACCCGGAGTCTGAACGAAGAGAACTTTATTGCCTCGATTGGTGTGTACACCACTCCAACCCCGGTTGCATGTGCACTGTGAGATTCCCCCCCCACCTCGTCCCTCTACAAGCTCATCAACCTTAAATACCAGCCTCCCACCCCTCCCCTTCCTCCAACCGTCTCAAAAGAAAGATCCCTTCACTTGTCCCAGACAGATTCATACAGGTGTTATAATATTCCACACACTTTGACCTGAACTAGTGGTGATAATCACTGGGGTGGGGCTTTGTGAAATTTTTTACACACATACCAACATTTTAGTGGCGTTTCTGTGTCTGGTAATTAAAATCTAAATTCAGAAAGTGGTTCAAATATTCCTATTGAAGATATGAAGTAGCCTTGAAAAGTGTCTGGAATATTTCCCCTGTTTTCCAGGCTGGACAGTGTGTGTTTGTCTCCCCCTTCCTTAAACATCTGTGCCCCCCGTTTGCCTCCTCTGTGGAGTTCTGTTGTCGGCCTCTTAGCACCTTGAATGCATGTCTTTCTTTTGGTCTTCCAATACCTAAAATCTGCAGTAGTGGACGAGGGTAAACGAGAGGTATGCGCATCGATGGTCAAATCGGTGCTCGTCTTTGCCTTTACTGCAGGTTTCTGCGAGGCGTGCTGTATAGAAAATGGTTTGCTCTCAGCATGGAGGGTGGAAGCAACACTCCCCGGTAAACAGTCCCAGTAAAGAGACAAATTGCACTGCAGAAAGTGTTTTCTATTGGTCATCAAAACGGACTCAGAAAATCTCCTATTAATTCTTAATTTTCCACTTAATCCTCTGAGAATCATTCTGGGTCTGTATACGGGGGACACTTTCAGTCAACCACCCTGACACCTCTCCTACCTGCACCCCTTCTTTTCCTATTAGAAGTTGCACCTTCAATTCTACAGAATGCTGTGAGACTTGCATCCCGGCTTCTGCAACTGCTCCATTCCACCTGCTGGCTAGTCGGCCTCTCAACCCCCATCCCATGCTCTTTTTTTCCCCCCTCCCCCTCGAGTCAACCATCTCTCTAATCTCACCTTTTGCTCTGGAGAGCCAGACAAACGCAGTCAGTGGCCCGTGGTCAGAGCTGAAGCTCATTCTGACGTCACTGTGTGGCTCCCCAGGACTTTGGGTTAGCAGCTATGGGTGTGTTGTAATGTTACCGTAGTAGCTGTCACACACTGCGGATCCAACTTGACAACAAAAATACTTGTTTTCTTTCCGTTTTGTCCAAGATTGAAGCGCAGCTACATGCAAACACTACAAAACACCTTCTTCGATAATGACTAAGATTCTCAATGCTTCTTTTGTTTTGTTTTGATTTTTATGCTCATCCACCATACATGCCTTTTCAACCAGCTCTCTGACTCTCTCTGTCTTTCTCTCCTTGCTTGCAATGCATCTTGGGTAGAATTGTGGAGCAAGCACCAGGATAAGCAAAAAGCTATGGAAAAACCACAGAGTAAGAGACTTTTCACACACCAAAAAAATAAAAATAAATAAAGAAAAAGGATCGGGGTGTTCAGCTGTTGACCTTTTTCCACCTCCTTGTCTCCACCTTTTTTTCAAACTCACCAGTGTGTTTACACATGAATAAATGACAAGGAGTGCTCCTAATAACAATGTCAGAACACATAGGTATAAGAGTCTTGATGTGTCATCAAGATTTTGACATTGGATTGACGATGTACTATAAATAAGACGTGGATCAGGGTGATTACAGCTTCTCAGATAGTTTTGTACTGCCACGACTCTGGAATCTTATATGCAGTAGCATTGGTGTCCTATAGTGTTATTAAATTCACTGTGTTTGTTATATATGCCAACATCTCTCACAGATATATCACTGTGAAAGATTGCACCCTCTTTTTTAGTTGTGTGTTTAATCAAGATTTGAGATGGCAGCCAGTCTTTTGGTAAGTTTCCCAGCAGGCTTTATGACAGCGTGTGCTAGTTTTACTGTAATACAGTATGTAATGATACAAAAACATACGCAAATGTAGTGCTGTATTTTATTATCTTATTAACTTAAGATAACAAATGTTTATCTGGAACAAGGTCTTGTGGACTGTTCTAGGGTTTTTTTTTTATGTTTTAGTCACTGGCTTAAGCTCAAGCAGTGTGTCATTTTGTTTTCAAGTGTTTATTGTTTCCCCCTTGACACCACCATGCATCAAGATGAGAAGAAATGAATACCTGCTGCCCTTGTCCTGCTCTTTTAACTGTATTTTTTCCAGTTTCAAGTGGCTTGCTGTAAATTGTGTATCTACAACTATTCTCCACATCTTAAGGCTTTAATAAATGCTTCTGCAAACGTTCAGTGACGTAAAAAAAAAATGAAGGAAGTGTCAGGATCTACTTGTCACCACGTCTGCACCTACTGAGATGCTAAAATAATTAAGTCCAAATCACACTTGAAACAGAAAACGTCTTCCTTTTACCGTCCAAGTTTGTCTGCATGCCTAACTGCCTGTGTCTGTTTGTTGGTTTTGGTGTAACTTGGGCCACATTTGCAGCATTTTTCTGACAACTACTGTCATGCTCTTGCAGTTTTGTTTTCTTTTGTAACTTTTCCCCCAGTTTTATGGCACTTCCTGCTTGTCCCCTTTGTGACTTCTTTGTCTGATCTATTATTATTCAGTTACACGTCAATATTTTATACAGAAATGAAGCAAGTTTTCTTACCTCTTTAGATTAGATGTGTCATAGTCACCCTGTATTTTTAACTAGAGACAGTCTAAGGCTCTTAAACTTAATGCTCTAAGGTAGTGTTACACTGTATGCTTTGCTGTGTCTCAAGTGTAATGCAGTGTTTAAATGGAGGCTTTGGCACTTTAGATGAACGTAGCGTCAGTGTTGCTGTGCTGTGTTGGCTTTTGAGTGAGGCGACTCTCAGTAAGGCAAGAAGATACTGTCGCCCTATTCATGAAAAACGCTGCTCATAATCATGTCTGTCCTTCAGGGTCTGAAGGCGCAAAGCAGCAGCGCCCCCAGGTGGCCGATGCAGAGGAGAAGAAATCACAGATCAGTGCCGATAGTGGCCTCAGTGTCACGTCTGGATCTCAGGTTTGTTTGTGGAAAAGAAAAACAACCTGCGAATGGTGTGCAGCACAGGTTTTACCGTTCATCTTTTTGTGTTCACAGAAAAGCGACACAGAGTCTGTAACGAGCTCGGAGCCACCGATCCTGACGAGAAGCACCAGCCAGGACTCGGAGGCCAGCACAGTGGTAGGGCACAGCCAACTCAGATATTATGCACTCTGTTCCTTTCTGTTCCAGCTACTCAGCGTTTCACAACATTAACCGCAGTTTCCAGGATGATGTTTGTGGTTCAAACCATTTTGTTTTCTGTCATCCAGTCAAAAACTGAGAGGAAAATAAGAAAATGGGTAGTGTGTTGCATATTGTTATCAGTGTGTTCATGGATTGTGGACGGCTTCGGCACAGGTAGGGCCGCTCGTCCACAAGACTGCAGAAGATCAGTTGTTTGATTCCCGGTTCCCTCCAGTCAGCATGTGTCCTCGGGCAAGATCGGCAAGATCTAAATTTCTCCAGATGGACCGCAGTGTCTTCTTGTGATTGTGTGTGTATGAATGAGAATTACTTTCTGATGAGCAGTTGGCAGCTTGCATGGCTTTCTCTGCCATCAGCACGTGAATTTGTGTGTGAACGGGTTAACGTGTCTTGAAGTAAAACTAGAAGATATAAAATGAGTCAGGATGAATTTAGAGGAATTGTGTAAAGAAGCAGTCCTGCACACTGTCCATGACCTCAGACCTTCATCAGGTGAAGGTGATACAAAGAGCATTGTAGTCAAAATAATGCACATATACATGTGTTGCTGTCAGACCGTGTGAAATAAGACAATCACACGTGTTTATTAACCATGAATATGAAAATCAAAAGCTGCTTTTGTGCCTTCTGCACGTGAAATGCCACCGCTTGTGTATCCTTCTTACACCTGGGCTCTTGTTGTTTTTAGATAAGCAATAGCTCCGGAGAGACTCTCGGCGCTGACAGTGACCTGAGCAGCACAGCAGGAGACGGCCTCGGTGGGAGAATGGCCCCTCACTTAAATCAGTCCAGAGGGACTCTGTCTGACAGCGAGATTGAAACCAATCCAGCCACCAGCACAGTGTTTGTAAGTATACAACTCCCTTACAGTGAAATATGGAAACGATATAGTTCTTACTTTAGATCATAGCCAACATAAAATAAATGATTTAACTATAAACTCTCTCTATAAACTTATGGTACCGGGAGTTTTCAGGGTGGGGGTCGAATTTTAAATGAACAACAGTTGTTTATATTTCAAAACGCTCCAAATGCACTGTGGGTCTGGAAAACTTTAAGTATGGAAAATCTTTTCCCACTCCAACCTTCTCCGACCTGGTCTTAGGACAGAAAGACGTTTTATTGTCTGTTCTACAAGCGATTTCATCTAAAGCGGCTTATGGCTCTGTTACATATTTGAGAAGCGTGAACGGGCAGGTTCATGTCTCTTTTGTCAAGTCACCAATATGCAAACTCACTATTTCCCACCTAGAGTTGTGTGCTGCTCAATATTAGTGCCAGATTATTGTTGGGATAACAGAGTTAGAATCTACAGCACACATGATTTTAACATTTAAAAACAGATTTATCAATGATCAAAATACATGAACCTATTATTTATTGTCATTGCTGTTAGCTCACACACATCAACCTTTTCCTGTCTTTACAGGGAAAGACCCACACTCTGAAACCAAGTGCGAAAGATCATGTACTCGCTATGGCAAAGGGGCCGCCTGCTCAGCCCATGGAGGACATCAGTATGAGGATCTACCTTTGTGAAGGCCTCCTGGGTACGTCTTACTGTTTCTAGTTTCTGCTTCCTCTCACAGTTTTGTCACTTTTCTAACTTGAAGGTGTCCTCTCTCTGTTGATGAGGGTTTAACTTTGTCTGTCACTAGATTGTCCTGCGTTGCTTTACTAACATCGTTTTTGTTTGTCGAAGAAAAACAACTTTAGATATGAAAAGAGACTTCCGCTAAACGCCGTGACCTTTCGCTCTCCACAACTTGTGCAAGCTCTCACTTTTGGTCGCACATTAATGTAACTACAGTGAACTTTAAGTGATCGTGAAACAAGTTATTTTTAAAGGACAAAAACAGAAGTGAAACACGCGATTACCTAGAAGTGAAAGAAGTGAAAGGTTATACCCTGTCGCTCCTTTTCTGATGTAACTTTCCATAATGTAACTGTCTGATGAGTCGTTCACTGTTGTTTGAGAGGTTTGAAAATTTGTAATGAAGGTGCATGCAGCATTAACATTAAAGTTTAAGCAATTAACTTTGTATGTCTAACAAAACCAAATCAATCGATAATCAACCTTGTTAGGTTACAGTTTTTAAAAGGTAAAAACAATAACAAGTCAATATTATATTAAAAAAAGTAACGGTGTTATTGCTCATCTACTTGACTGTTGACTTGAATGTTTTATCCTTCTTATAAGTTCAAGCTATAGATTATAAATGAGTGATGAAATGAGCATCATGTGTTGTTTGTCCTTGTTTTTGTTCCTCTGGTGTGGTTCTCGGCTCTCTGCTCTTGTTTTTCCATTAAACCTACTCACCTCTTCGCCTAACCCCCCCCTCCTGCTCTCTCGCTGCTTCTCGTCCCTCCTGCTGCTCCTCTTGGGAAATTCTTCCAGGCCGCGATAAGAGCTCCGTTTGGGATCAACTAGAGGATGCTGCCATGGAAACCTTTTCTCTAAGTAGGGCTAATCTCTTGCCTTTGCCCCTTTTTTCCTATGTATGTATATATGTGTGTGGGTGGGGGGGGTTTGGAGGGGGTGTATCCAGTGTTCACACAGATGGGTCTGTGTTTAATCTCTGATGTGATGTGGGTTTTTCCTGTCCGTTGGTGAGCTGTGTGTTTCTGAACATGAGATAGGGGTGGAAAAAATGAGCAGTCCTGCAGAATCTGGTCACAGTTTCCCCTCACGGGGAGTTCAAAGACAGCAAACGTGTGTGATTTCCGTCGCTCTAACTTTTAACATTCACTTTACATTTTAACCAGTTTTCTGACTAACTTCCGTGTTGACCTGAAAGCTTAACGTTTCATGGGTTTGCATATATTTGTTGTCAGAAATGTAATTATGTGTTGAGCACACTCATGAGAGAGAGCATGTGAATAAGATTGAAATGTCAAGATACCCAATGAGTTACTGCAAAGTGAACGAGGCGGGGAAACAGAATGTGAAATATTTTATTCCTCTTCTGCATCCCGTGAAAATGATTTGTGTGATTTCTTTTATCCTTTTAAGTTGTCGGTGTTTTTGTTTTATCGTTTTATTAATTTTGTGGCTGCTTAAAACTTTATTTCTAAATTAGAATAAGAAGAAAATGTTATTTGCTCTTCCGTGTCAACTCAGGTTTGATCTGATTTTAGGATCTGCTTACAAAGAATAGCAGCATCAGATGCCAGCCCAAAATTATTATTGCAAATAAGCTGATAATTTAATTAAAGGTTTTGTTAGATCTAATGGACGTGAGCCTCATCACAGACCTCTTACCCTCCTGTATTCCACTGGGCACTGACGCATTGCGTTCTGTGTACGCCACGGCCGCCTATCGCGACTGTTCTGGAATTTCAAAATAAAATACCCTAAACAGCTAAAAGGGAAATAATTCTGCAACTATGTAGCATATTTACTCATGATAGAAGCACATAAACCAGGAAAATCTGAGCAAATTAACCAAGTCTTGCAGACAAAACATTGTGCGTCTGAAACCATCTGGTGGGGTTTGAACAGAGACAGTGACAGAGCCATGCGTGGTGGGCTTTTGACATGACGCAAGAAACGTTACAATGTGTAATTGCAATTGGTCTAACTGACGCTTACAGGTGGTTTAATGTAGACCTGCTTGATCATTTTCTAAAATCAGATTTGATTGAAATCCATCTGAAATTTTGTACAGTAGAAGTTAAAACCAAACTGTAGAAAGTCACATGAACAATAAGAACACTATATTAATAGTTAATTAATTAGTTAATCTATTTAAATTAGCTGGTATGAAAGAACGTGGGCTTGTGGCTATATTGTGCAGAAGTGTCAGAGCTTTCCACGTGTTAGGAGCTACATGTGTGCTGTTTCCATGTCCTCAGGTAAGGAGCGCTCCACACTGTGGGACCAGCTTCAGTTCTGGGAGGACGCTTACTTAGATGCTGTGATGTTGGAGCGTGAGGGCATGGGAATGGACCAGGGACCCCAGGAGATGATTGAAAGGTTGGCTTGATGATTCAGATTTTAGTTTAGTCACTGCAGCTTTGTGATTCTTGATTATTAAAACTTTCTTTTCTATGTTTAGATACTTGTCTTTAGGAGACCATGACCGCAAGCGTCTGGAGGACGATGAAGACAGACTTCTGGCCACCTTGCTGCACAATATGATCGCATACATGCTGATGATGAAAGTACGGGGGCCTGTTTGTCATAAACATAACTTTTCTTACATTGTGTTTACCTCCAGATATCTTAACGTTTGTTCCCTGTGGATGTTTTTGTTTGTTTAGTTGAGCAAAAATGACATCAGGAAGAAAGTGAGGCGTTTGATGGGGAAGTCCCACATCGGCCTCACGTACAGCCAAGAGATCAACGAGATACTGGACAAACTGGCCAACATGGTGAATATCTGTCCTTATTTGAACTCTGTTCAGCTCCATTTATTATTTATTCTTTGTAAGTATTTAAATTATGTTTTCAGAACGGCCGTGAGCTCGCCATCAGGCCCAGTGGAAGCCGTCACATCAAGAAGCAAACATTTGTTGTACACGCCGGCACTGATACCACAGGAGACATCTTCTTCATGGAGGTACGCAAAGCTTAGTTCTACATTTGTACCCGTGCTACGTGTAGAAGGCATGTTGTCGCTTTTTTTTTATTTTTATTTTTACCGATTATAACTCATCGTTGTTTCAGGTTTGTGACGACTGCATAGTCCTGCGCAGCAACATCGGCACGGTCTACGAGCGCTGGTGGTACGAGAAGCTCATCAACATGACTTACTGCCCCAAGACCAAGGTGCTGTGTCTGTGGAGACGCAACGGCCAAGAGACGCAGCTCAACAAGTTCTATACCAAAAAGGTGAGCAACGGCATCTCTGAGATTGAATTCACCGCAGGAGAATGTCGATTACAAACTCAAGTCACTTTCCTCTTTTGCTTTTCAGTGTCGTGAACTCTACTACTGTGTTAAAGACAGCATGGAGAGAGCTGCAGCAAGACAGCAAAGCATAAAACCAGGTTTGTGTTTCTGTGCCGTCTTTCTATCTTTCTTTCTTTCTTCATGGACTTTTGCTCATTGTTTACGGGCTTAACAGTACACGCGTTTTAGTTTCAGCCTCACAGTTAAATAAATTTTTTGGTAAAAAAGGGAAAAGGCCCCGCAAAAAATTCTTATATTTTGAAAAATATATATAAAAAATGATCAATATGTCAATAAAATTCAAATAGTTTTAACTGACTCCCATATTCTCAAATATAATGACTCTGTTTGACTTAACAAACAGCCTGGGACGAATACAGGGACATCTCGTCTGTCAAGTGGCTGCAGTGTTGTGATTATGTTAGTATTACAGTTTAGTGGAGTCATGGACTTTGTGTTTAAGACAAAGATAACATTTTAGGTTTAAACATTTCTGTCCCACATGGCAGCAGTGTGTGATGTTTCTATCTGCACGCACTCAGCCTGTTAAATTTTGGAATTATTATCCATGCTCGCTGTAAACTCAAACGTGGGTCTCCTTCAGGTCCGGAGCTGGGCGGAGAGTTCCCGGTCCAGGACATGAAAACTGGTGAAGGTGGACTGCTGCAGGTCACGCTGGAAGGAATCAACCTTAAATTCATGCACAGCCAGGTAAGAGGCCAGTAACCAAGAGCCAAGAGACAACTGCTTCTCATCTCACACAAGGGCATGGAAATAAAAAGTCACTCATGATGGTTCATCCTCCACCCTTCTGTCCACCTTTCTGCTCATCTATCCTGTTTGCATCATTTCCTTTCATCTCGTGACGTCTTCCTCTATCGCCAGTAAAACTCAAACCTAGCAGGCAAAATGTTGGCGACAACGTTTGATTGGCTTTTACTCAGTCCTGGTGTTTAACCCTTAGAGGAAGAACTCCTGTTTGTGCTTTTGCTTTTTTGGATTTGCTTTTTTCAGTTTGTGTTTGTTTGTTTGTTTGTGTGTGTGTGTGTTCATATGCATGCTTTTCCCAATTTAAAAAAAAACAATATTAACACATCCTTCCACACAAGCTTCTTTTGACATCCGTGGTGCTCAAACCTCATTGTTCATTTACTGTGTGGGAGGAGATGAAGTGTTAATGTGCGTGTGTGTGTTGTGCATCAGTGGTAAGACGGATGACCTCGAGCAAAGACTTTTCATTAATAATTGGCTATTTTAATAGCAACTTTAACATTTTTTAAGTTTGGACCCTCGAACATCGTCATGTGTTGTCTTCACATCTGCGCAGGTAGTCGTAGTCGGGGTTAGTATTTCTTCTTCAGGTTTCTGAGAATGTGAAGCTGTGATTGAATGATGTGCTGTAGGTGAACAGTCCGAGACGCGACCACGTTTGAAAGATGAGGGAGCCACAGCAGCTAACAGACACTTCAGACATCTTTAAAAAACAAAACACAAAGAGAGGTGTTGTATTCCTCCTCAGCCGTCCTTCATCTTTAAACTGATATGACGGAAGAAGAGACAGTTCAGCCACATTACAAGAAAGAAAACAAATGTCATGGCGTGGTCGTGCAGACAGTTGTTGAGGTTTGTTGAGAGATGTTTGAATATTTGAGTTTCAGTGCAGTACAGTGCAGGTGAACGGAATCTCATCTGTGATGCTCACAATGTTTCACTGTCCTGATGATCCAACTCAACCTCTGGAGTTAAAGAGCTTTTTACCTTTTGAGGAAAAATATAAAATATTTGCATGGACCAATCACAGTGCAGTTGGTTGTCTGTGATGATGTCTGTTAAATTAGGCCTGCAACTAATTTGCCAATGAAACCTTTAGTCCATAAAATGTCAGAAAATAGAAAAAAAAAATGCAGATCATGAGCTCAAGTTGACACGTTCAGGTTGTTTTGTCTGACCAACTGTCCAAATCTAGGAAATAATTCACATTTCAGAATCTGAAATCAGTTCATTTTTTGTAATTTTGCTTAAAAATGGATTAACTGATTAATTATTTTAACTCTGTTTTGAACTGAAATCAGTGATAACACCATCGAAAGATTGGCTAACCGTTCACACAGACGTCGTCCACATTGGTCAGTTTAGATGCTAAATAATCTGATTTGAGATCAGCTGTAACAAAAAAGTTTCTCGCCTTAAGTAATAAAAATATTCACAGTAAATCATTTTGATTCACTTTGTGTCTGCAGAAAGCGATGCCTCTTTAAAACCGCCTGTCCAGCTAAAGAGATATTTCTATCCGGAGTGGGCTGACAGAACAGAGCTGACTCCAGATGTGTCTGCTGCACGTGCAAACAAGCAGCTGTTATCAAATGAAGAGGTGATTAAGTGTGTAGCTTATTTCTTTGTCAGTCAACGCAGGTTTAAATCGAAGTTTTCACGCCGTGAGCATCACAAATAAAATTCCATTAATCTCGACTGTAAAACTGAAACCGATCCTCTAACTCGGATATGCCGCTGCGCTGAGTCACTGTTTCTGATTACTTCCTTTTTTTTGTGGCTGCTTCTGCTTTTTTCAGGTTCTTTGAGTTCAAGTTGAGTTTTTGCGCTTCGTATTGCAAGGGGCAGAGAGTAACAATTAACCCACGAGATGCTCGATGCAGAGCACCACTTTTCCAGAATCATCTTCATTAGTGGCTTTGCTGCAGTTGTTAGATTTGGGAGTGTTTGTAGATCAGCTCATGGCGGATAGTTTTCTGAGTTATAGTTTCACCAAACTCCCCCAGCACTGGATGTCCAAATTCTTTAATATGTCCAGCGAGTGAGCGCTGGGTCAGCCCTTTTGGCAGCTCCTGCAGGGAGACGGTGTCGGAGGTGACATTGTACACGCTGTAGCGGGGATTTCCTGTCCATCAGTGACTTTGCCCCTCATTTATCTGTTCTGCTGTGTGAGCAAGTGGTGTTGGTGCCAGCCCTTGTTGCTGGAGGAGGAGGCATGGAGGGCTCTGGGGGACTAAGATGTTTTAAAGTCCAGGAAAACCAAAGGTGAACCCAGCTCTAGTCAAACTTTCTAGTCCTCTTTTTTTTATATTATTTCCTCTCCTATTCCTCCAGTTTTTTTTTTTTTGTTTTTTTTTTCTTGTGATGGGTTTTTTTCTTCCATATTGGCTCTGGTAAACTTCTCAGCTTAGATTCTCGATTTGAATACCGTACGAGGCTCCTGTGGATAGCGCCCTCTCGGAGTGTCGTCGAGTGTTTGTGCTCTTCTGTCCGATAATAATCCAAACCATTTCTCTCCCATGCTCTCTCCCCCTGCAAGGAGCGGAAGGTACACAACCTCTGCTGTGTTTGCTTATTAGCAGTTACATCTTATTGGGTTTCCTTTTTTGTTTCTTTATTTTTTTGTATTTGTTCTTCTCTGTCTTTTCTTTTTACTGTTGTAGCTGTATGGCAAATCTAATTTTGTGTCCTTGTCCTACATTTTTCTATGGAACTTCCATGTATGCATCATATGGGCCATATTGTATCTCTGAGCATAAAAAGAAATGCGTTTCTCTTTCTTTTTGTTTTTCCTTCTTATTTTTAAACTAGTTCTGCTGTTTTTACATCCAAATATGACTCTAAATAATCCACCTCATTGATGAAACAAAGTTTTTTGAGCTTTGAGCAGACTAAATGCATCCCTACCCTCATTTAACCGTCGCCCATGTATGCGTTTGATCATGGAAACTTCTCATAATGTGCTTTTTCTTTTCTTTGGTTAGCTGTTAAAAGCTTGCATTCCATGTGTAGTTGTTTTATTTTGACCTTTCATACTGAATAAAACAAGTTTTAAAAACATGGTTAATTTTGTTAAATATGAAGTGTTTACTTTTCATCCAGTGTTGTTGAGTTAATAATGTTCTGTCTTGTTTTGTTTGTTTTTTGTTTGTTTTTAGGTTTTCATAGAGCTGAGTCACATTAAAAAGTGCAATACAGTGAAGGGAGTCTTTGTCCTGGAGGAATTTGGTAATTACACCATCTATTGATTCTAGGCCTGTACTCGGCACGGCAGTAACTCAGCTTCATGGCCAATGTATTGACAAGAGCTAATGAGGGTTTCACTGAATTGGATGCTGGTTCTCCTCGAGGAGCGCCGAGACGCCGACGTCCATGCGTGATTTAAGGAGTGATTAATTGTTCAGAGGGACGTGCTTTTCTTTAAATCACGAAGTTTAGAGCAAAGTGACGTTTCATGCAGTTGATAAAGAGAGAAATAATAAGTCTGTACGATGTGAAGAAAGAAAGGTGAGGACGGAAAGTCTGAAAGTATTTTACAACAAAAAGGCAGAAGTAAAAATAGAAACTAAAACGTTGCATCTTAGGAAACATTGTCAGTTCTTGTGGAATCATCACTTGATGTATAAATGAATCTAAGTAATTCAAAGTATTTCAGATAAAACGGCTTCATCACATCGACAAGTTGCTATTTTAGAGAAAACAAGAGAGATTGTGTCTAATGTTAAGAAATGTAAAAGGAAAGATAAACCTTTAAGGATAAGTTTGACAAATCCCATTTAAAAAAAAAAAGAAAAAAGACCTAAATCAATAAAAAAATATTGTCTGTGCATCCAGAGCCTGATATTTATTATTCCTGTGTCCCACAAACATTGTCAACAGTGCACCAAATGTGTATTAATCCACAGCTGAAAATAGTCCCCAACAAATGCACTGTTCACTCCTGTTTGAGTAATGTTTGCTAAAAAAAAAAACTACAGCACCCAGCTGTTTTAGAAAAAAATAAATAAAACCACATATTCACGACCTATTCTTTAAGATCTACATCTTCTACAGGAGTAAGTGGGCTTCGGGTGGAGTGGGGAAGTCAGAAAGTATTGAGGCAGATCAACTTATTGATGATTTTGGCCTTTTTTCATGGGATTTGTTCTTAGTAGTTATTGTAGTTCTTGCATGACCAGTAAAAGTTACAGACACAATATCAGCACTTTTACTTAAACAAATCAATAACTGTATGAAACTTGTGTCGACAAATCATCGCTCCGTTAAAATCAGAAGAACACCTGATTTATCAACATCGACAACCGTTACTAATATTTAACCTAGCTGTTAAATGTTAACTTGTGATTTCTCATATCTCACTTCGATAGAATCAGAAAAAAAAAATCAGATTTATTAACATTGAAAAAAATCCTCTATTAGATGCAGACAGATATTTCACAAAGGAAAAGCTGTTTTAAGACTGTGACTGAAAGCCAGCAGCACTGACAGCTGCTGAGACATTTATTAAATCTGTAAATGGAAAACAAATCTACATCAGGTAGCTGTTAGCAGTAGTTGTTCTGTTGTTGATATTTCAGTCTGTAGCGAGCAGCAGTTTGAGGCGTTAGTCAAGAGCTCGCGTGAGAGGTTGGAGCTGAGAGCCAGGCTGGGTTACTGCCGTGTCTCTGTGCTGCTTTTGTAATGTTGCCCTCATCTTTGCCACTATGAAAACCTTCATTCTCCAGCAGGTAAAGTGTTGTCACCTTTCTCCTTCCTTACTCAAACTAATTGCGTGCAGTAGTATTTCCACACTCTATCCTTTTCATCCATTCATACTTTTTGATTTTCTTTGTTTTTCCTCTTGCTTCCTCACTTCCATCACTTGCTTTTCATTTTTCGGAGATCACCTCCCCCCCCACCACCTCCACCCCCCAAGACTCCATCATCTCTCATGTGGTCTATCATTATCTGATAGTCTGCCTCTGTATCTCAGCAACGGAGATCTTTGGTGGCACTGTTGTTTTCGGGGGTGGGCGGGTGCTTTGAGCAGAGGGATTTAACATCTCCCAGCCCCTTTCATCACGTCCAGATCTCAGCCCTCCCATCTCTGCTATGGGTTCACAGTTACTAATGAAAAGTCAGTCTGTCCTGTGGACAGTGACGCGGTCCTGGGTCGAAGGATTTTCGGCCTCTCGTAGCTGCTTTTCTGTGATGTCTTTTAACTTTCAGTTCTCTGGGGTGGAAGAGGGTTTGGGAGGGGAGTTTGCCCCCCCTCCCTCCTTCTTTTTCTTGTGTTTATTGTTTTTCATATTTGAAACTTTACGACCTTTGCAGTCTCTTGTTATATGACATTTGTGTTTTTATTTGTCCATCTCGTGGGCCATGAACGTCTCACCGACAGTTCAGGTTTAATACTTTGTTTAATCATTACACAGTCAGAATATGAACATATCTCAGCCCCTTACTCTCCTCTCCTGACTGTTGAGGTGAACTCTTCGTGGCCCACGTTTCATTTTACACCTTGTTGAAAGTCTCCAGCCCTGTAAGCCCCCCCCCCTCAGAAAAAGCTCTCAAACAGTAACTCATTGAGGTTCCTGCTGCCTTTGAATTGTTTGTTTTGTCTCTTGCACCGGCATAGTTCCTGAAACTAAAGAAGTGGTGATCCACAAGTACAAGACCCCCATGGTGAGTCCTCGCTTCTTCTGTCACAGTCAGTACGTTTTAACAATGTATGTCGAGGTGTGTACAGCAGAAATGTGACTATCTGTAAACTATGTAGCAGTCCCTCCTCCTCTCTGGGAAATCTAACATGAACTTGAATCTGTAAACCAACGAGGTCCACGTTACTGTTCTCCGGAGGCCGTACTGGGCTCAGAAGGTACTGTAGAGTGAAGATTCGGTGGAGGGGAAGAAGTTAAAAGATGGTAGCACCTTCTGAAAGTTTGCCCACGTTAAGCCACGTTTTTACAGAAATCTTACCGTTGAAACTCGTACGTAACTCCTCAGATCCCCCCAGTTTCCACCACAGACCGTACAGCAGACGGCACTTCACTCTGTTTGTATTCACCGGCACTTTTCTGGCTGCCTCTGTCTCACTCTTCTCCTCGCCGCGCACAACATGTGGATGTTTATTAGCCTTCCGACGAGGACACGCAGTCAAAGGACTGATGTAGGATTTCCAGCAGTCTCCTGTTCTTTTCCAGCAGAGTGCATGAGATGATGAGACGCTGTGGTCTGCAGTGTTTGTAGATCAACCTCTCCGTCCCGGTTCAGTGTGCTCGCTACCTCGAGGGGTAACGGGGGAAAAAAAACAGGACAGAACAGAGAGGTTCTGTTGTTCTGGGCTTTAGATAGTCAACTCGCCTCACTTTATGGTACGACAGATTAACTTTCCACAGCTGTAAACGTCCGTCTCGTAGTCTTCTCAACCATTTTGTCTGAGAATGATCTCCACTCGATACTGAAGCTCCAATCTAACTTTTTCTGACTGAGAAAACGAAGACGTTTTAGTGGCTGTGAGACCGGATAGTTAATGAACGAGCATTATTCTGTTGTCAGCACTAACTGGAGCTAATAGGTTACATCACAAAGCACCAGTCAATCATTAGATTTTAAGCAAATGTGCAACTAAAAGGACACAGATTAGTTTACACTGACCATCCTCGAGGTCTAGCAAACATGTTGAATGCATTTCTTTCCCCGTGAAGTATTCACAGAGACGATTTTGGAGGAATTTAAATCACTCAATAGCAGTCTTTGGGACACTGCTTCACGTCTCGGCCATTTTCACTGCCACCAACTATTGATTAGCAGAAAGACGGGAAGCTGCAGAGTGTGTGTGATGCCAGGGTGCACGATACGAACACAACTCGTAGAAAGATCGCTCCAGATTAGTGGTCAGGAAACTCTGAAGTATTTAAACTGAGGGGAAATTTAGGAGTCATGATCAACGCCCAACTGACCACCTCTGATCGTGACGCTTCGCACTTTACGACATGAGAAAAAATCAGGTGTAACCTGACCGAACGTGCTACCAGAGAGGACATCCTCTCCAACACTACCAACAACTGGACATGCCGAATCTATCCCCCTCTACTTACTGCTGCACTGACGTGTCCTCGTCGCGCTGTACCTTGATTGTTTTTGGATGAAAGCTGAATGACTGAGTGTAAATGTAACTGTGCTCCTGGTTCTTTCGTCCTCCTGCAGGCACATCAGATCTGTTACTCGGTCCTCTGCCTTTTCTCCTACGTGGCAGCAGTGAAGGGGAAGGAGGCGGAAGGAAAACCCAAGATCCTGTCACCGAGACCCCTTCCTAGCTAGTCTACACCTCCCCCCGTCTTCTCCCCTCTCTCCCTCCTCCTCCTCCTCCTCCCCTCTGTCCTCGTTTGCCTTTCTCCTCGAAATGGCATCTCGGCTCTAAAACCAGACAATCCCTGACTTTACTCTAAGCACACAGTCCCTGCTCCCTCCTCCTGTATATACGAGCCTAAGACCCCCTGTCGTGTAGACGTGTTTGGTCTGTGATGTCGTGTAAATACTTCCAAACCCTCCCATCGCTGTCGTCCTGATGATCATACCGACTTAGCTAAATGTTTGACCCCCACTCCACCCACCTCCCCTTGAGCTCCAGTCTTCTATTGTTCCTGCCGCCAACTGTTTTTACCGATTTATGAGGAGATACGAGGGAGCAATGAGGCACAGAGTGCATGCAGGTCCCGTGCACAGCCTTGACGATCCACTACATAGTAGCTCCGACATCCCCCCAACCCAACCCAACCCTTCCTACCTGTCTCCATACGACTGTGTGAGTTATCTTGTGATATGTGGTTACTGTAAAGTTCCAAGTCTGTCCAAGTTTCAAGCTGGTGAAAACATTCAGAGACCCTCTCGTAGTGCAGGACGTCCCACGCTGATGAAAACGCTGCTGTATACTGCACCGGAGCACCGCATGTAAACGCTTCTTCAGAGTGTTTGAGCCCTAAAATAATGTGAGTGTTCTCAGATGTGTTCTCTTTGCCCTATACTGGCCCGCCAGGCTGAATTACTGTTCTAGTTCTGCTGTAAAATTTCTCGTCTGTGGTCTGCTGTTATCAATTGCATGTTACTATGAGGATGAAAAATAAATATTATATATATTTCTATATATAGTATTTATTTAATATATACATATACTGACTGTACATTTCTCTGGAGAAAAACAAACATGTTACAAATTGTTGATTTGCTAGATGTGCAATACTTAATAAGTAGTTAGCCATTGCCAGAGCCGGGTTTTCTTCAGTTCACTGGCATTCACAGGATGAAGAACGTGAGGAAGAACTTTTTTTTCTATAGTACGTATTGAATGAATACGATGACACGATGTTTATAGTTTGTCTTCTGAACTCGCACGGCTGCTGCGTCGCTTAACGGAGGATTTTGCACTCGGTGATGTCACAGCAGGCGGTTGGAGGTGCACGGCTGGCTTTTCGATTTGAATTCAGCCACCACGAGTTAGTGAAAGGTGAAACACGTCCTCGAAGAGTCACGCTGCAGGGGGGGGCACTGTGGTGCGGTTGTTACCGACGTTCAGCTTTAAACTTCCACGTACAGGTTTGGATTTCGTCAGCTTGTTGAGCTCTGTCTGGAAATTTAAAACAAGTTGCAGCTTCAACCTTATGCACGATTTTCCCACTTTCACATCAAGTTGTAGCTATTGGACATTTTCCATAATTCCCCATATCCACATATAATATTGTGCAACCCTGGCGTTGTTTGAGTGCACAGCCAAGGAAAAAAACACACCTGCTTTCACATCACAGATCACGTTGTGACCAAAGTACAGAATCCTCCAAACTCTCAGCAGCAGCTTTGCGCCGTGTGATCGATCTCTCAGACGTGTTGAAGCCTCCAGCTGTGGTCATCGAGTCTTAATGTTGTTTCTGTTCTGTGGTAGTAAAAGAACGGTCCGATCCGGTCCTATCGCTGGCCCATTAACTTTCACAGTGACGAGTGTGTGTGTGTGTGTGTGTGTGTGTGTGTGTGTGTGCACGTGGTGAACAGTTTCAACAGATCAGCAATATAATCGGTACAGCTATATCACTGGAAGATGTTTCTTTATGATTCAGACATGCTTGTATTTTTAGTAATTTAACTGTGCAAAGGAAAATAATCCATAGGTAGTTCAGAAGATGCTGTTAACGAACGCCACACACGACGGTGTAAATAAGACCGGAGTCGACTGAAGCATCTCACTTTTGGTTTTGGTTGGTGGGAACGGGACACAGCCCAAGTTTGTTTTGTTTTTTTTAAACTGGATTATTACAACTCATCTCTGTCATTGTACTAGCCAGCTGCTGTAATGAGAGGGAATAAATGAAATGAGATGCCAGGTGTAAGTATTCCAGTATTTGAGAAAATATTTATAGAACATGTACAGCTTTGGCAATACAATAAAGTTGTCGCAAAACAAAGCCCGGTGTCCTTTATGAAGAAACGTACATCAGAGATCATGCGATCATCGTGCGCCCCATGTGCTGGGCCTTGAATTTCATGACATGATACAATAAAAAGTTCAAAAAGCCCCAAAAAATAATCTTAAAGTGTAAACAGAGTCAGAATTCTAAGTCTGATTGTTCCATATTGAACAATAGTATTAAAGATGAAGCCACAGAGGATGAACCGTTACATAAACATGGACTCTGCATCATATCTGAAGAATAAACAGACACAAACTGGCCGTGTGCCAACATGAAGCACGCTGTGCTTTTTAATAACATCGTAAAAACAGTTGACGGGTCTTCATAAGATCCTATTTACAAAAATCACATGACTCAGTTTTGGATCTTTGATCTTTCACAGCAGCCAATTTAAAAAAAAAAAAAAAAAGGTCTTTCACACTTGTAGATAATCCACTGACTTCCCCATCAACAGTTTTCACAGGAACTATTTCCCCCGAGAGATCTGTGGATTATTCAGATGAACCTGACGAGTCACTGTGACGACATGATTCTTCGATGCTTTGAGCACCGTGAACAAAAATCTATCCACCTGATCACATTCAGGAGTTTTAACGGCGCAAACGTCCTCAAAGAACGACGACTTTTATTCACTAAGATAAACAGGACGTGACGATACGTGTATCAGATAATCTGATGTGGTTTATCTAAAGAATTTTCAAATCCTTAAAAAGGTAAAAGCACTGTGGTATTGTAGTAGAATTTCTATCAGGGCTGAGTCTGAAATCACTCCCTACATACAGTAATGAACAGTTTACTGTACACTGTAATGAGCATAAGTAGAGACTTCTGACTCATTAAACAACATGGTGGGCTGTAAATGTATTATTAATAGTGAGAACGGGGAATGATGAATCAGCTTAGAGAACTTCACACTGACAGCATCATGATCATAATGTGGGTACCCACATAAGTTTAAGCTTATAAAAACATCCTTGACACTACAAGAAAAAAAAGTATCTTTGCATTGAAGCGTTGCTCTAAGGCTGCTACGTGAGAAGTTGCTGTCACCAATCAAAAGCATCCCAACTCGATCATTGTATGATATAATAATAATAATAATTCCATGATTTAAAGCTTGACAATTTCAGAGTCAGAGATGTAGCTCTTGACCCCTCGTCGGATTTTTTTTCTCCTCCGTCGTCTCAGCGTTTTTTTTTTTAGCTTAACTTTAACTTTTCACCCGCCCGACATCGTTTAGATCCTCGACAAAGGCTGTAAACTACACTGTAAACTTTTTTTAACGGAGCTCACACGTCCTCATTGACCGAGCTGCGGAGTATCCGAAGGCGAGACATGACTTCGTCCCAGTCCAGGTAGGCGCCCTCCAGGTGTCGCAACATGTCTGGCCTGCTGATGTAGCTCCTCCGCCCGTGCAGCAGACGCCAGTTATCGAAGGTCACTATGTCACCTGAAATAAAACAACACCCACAGGTCAGAAACAGTCTGACGGGTCAAACTACACGATATATACACGTCTGTTAAGATCGTCACGGTGATGGATTAAGTGATTTTTAGAGTCACGTGAAGCCAAAAAAAAAAAAAAGATTTCCAGGCATAAAATGACTCAGATCTTCTACAATCAACTTGTGGTCTCACCCTCCTCTGGCTTCAATGGGAACAAAGTGATTTAATCATGCAGCTCTTGTAGACTGCCGAATGTCATCAGGCCAAACGGATTCAACTTGATACGAAAACTCTTCATGCTTCACGTGACGGACACAATTTATGTCACGATTGAACCACTAAGATTGCAAAAGCTCGTCCTGGAGGTTTGGTTGTTGTTGTTATGGCATTTTCTATCCTTAGGTAACCGGAGGTCACGTGTGGGCCTTGAGGTCCTCAGTATTAATTGTTTGTCTTTGACTGAGAACAGTTGGTGCCAGTCTATCTCAACACTGTGGTGTCCAGGGTCAGAGAGACCTGTTGCTGCCTTCATAGACATAATAGATAGTTGCTGTTGACGTTCCAATCTGCGTAAACAGACATCTGTGTCTCCAGACTAGAATATGTTGACAATAACACCTGCATGGGTAAAGACATTCTCTTTGTGTATTTGTATTTGTGGTGTTATCTTTGGGTTTAAAGTCGATCCACCAGCACGAGTCGGGCAGAATGTGAGACCGACTCAGGCACTTCTGATGAACTTTGAGAGTGTCTCTAATTCTCCTTGGCCAAGCATCAATAAATAATACAGCATAAGACGTCAGAGGCTCCTGAACACTTTCTTCCTTCCTGACCTCACCATTGAGCTTTGACTTCAGCAATTTCTCCACAACAGTTGTGGCCAAGAAACATGTCCGAATACATTTTGCTTCCAGACCAATCACTGCTGTGTGATTTCACTTGGAAGGAGCTGGAAAAGCCATCATTGTGTGGGATCAGACGCTCTACGTCTGCCAGATCGGGATATAATCAGGCTGATATCAGGAAGTCTGAAGGCTGACTAGTTTAAAACGTCCATAAATATGAACTTGATGACTACGTCCATGACCTTATTCTCAAAGAATGACGCTCCAGCTGCTCGTCTCGGTCACAAAGTCAGCAGCCCTGCATGGAAACACTTGAGACTAACAGGTTCGTCTGGAGCGCGGTGAAGGACGCGGAATCAAGACGGATGCTTTCTAACATGGAGGCTTGAACCCTTCCTACCGCCCGTACGCCGTCTCCCTACTAATGGCACCGTCCTGCTCCACTCTGATGTCCTGAGTGTCTGGTACAATGTCGTTACTCCGTCTCTGTCACTCGATGCGGCAGACTCTTTGCTGGGCGGTGGGTAATTAGATTTAGTCTAGGTGACCTTGATGAAGATGAAGATGTCGCACATTGTCGTGAAAGGTCGTGTTCTGTTTGTCGTCCTTTCTTCTGTCTTATTTTCATTTTTCATCCATTAAATCGAAATGTTTTGTCTTGTAAAAACCTTTGAAGCTTAAATTAAGTTTTGAGAAGCTGCACACTGACCTGGCTCCATCCTGTAGGTGACCACGTTCTCCGCTCGGTTCATGATGTCCACGTACGCCTTCAGTGCTCTGTAGAAGGGCTGGACCTGATGTAAGGGGAGGTCCAGCACGGAGTCTCTGGTGGCGTTGTTGTAGTTTATCCTCACCACACGGCCTTCACCATCCAAGCTGAGATGAAGGACGAGGTTAATTAAACAATGTTGATAATTGATTGAAGTCATCAAGCAAATGTGAACTATACATTTAAAAACATATTAAGATCACTGACGGCAGAATAAGAAGATCTAAAAGCAAACTGAACAGTGTGGTTCAGGATCAGTATCAGACACTTCTCTTTATTAAATGTTTGTCCTCACTCATCTTTCAGACAAATCCAGTCACAGGCATACGTGACCCTTTAACAGAGATCTCTTCTGTGCAAATCCATAACTGAAATTAACTTTCCAAATAGCAGCCAGGAGAGAATATCGAACATTTACTACTTTGTATAAACGTAAAATTCCAGTGTGAATTGATTTATTTTTTACTGTGAACTAGAAAATGGTTGAAAATGGTATGAAATTTTAGAAAATGCTGTAAAATGAACCCAAAACAACCAACCAGGAGCATTCATACGACCAGAAAATATTCATACGACCAGAAAATATTCAAACGAGGAGCTCAGACAAGAGTTTTACAACAACGCCCTGCTGCATGTCCTCCCCTCGCTTTCTGTCCACGCTTTCCTGTCACTCTTCAGCTGCTTCCATCAAAATGTTGAAACACTAAATAACAATAATAAACATTTTATTATATGAAAATAATAATAAAAAAACATTCATCAGTTAGGTTGCAGATTATTTTTCTGTTTATCATCTCATCATCTTCTCCAGTCGTGAATTAAATATCTTTGTATCTTTTTTAGTTCCCTGGTTCCAGTCGTTTTAACCAGAGAGGACTTGGACATGTGATTAATTATCATCTTCACAGCACCAGAGAGGACTTGGACATGTGATTAATTATCATCTTCACAGCTGATCGCATCAGTTTTTTTTAAAACTAAATATCTAAAAGTATGTGGAGAGATGAACATTAGACTCACTCTTTGGGTTTGGAGGCCATGTTTGGACGTAATAACTCTTAACAGCAGATGGCAGTGTCCCATTTCAAATCACACAAACTCTCTCACACACACACAGGAGAGATGAACCTCTGCATCTTATTTTGAGTCATTTCAATTTCTGCTAAATCTCCCTCACACACAGATAGAGTGTGTGTGTGTGTGTATGCGCGTGCACGCGTGTGTTAATAAAAACAGATCACACGTGATCCGGCAGTCTCCACTTACTCGATGATGCATTTCTTGGACTGCAGCATGAAGTCGCAGTAGTCCATCCCCGTGTCGGTGAAGTCGACGTGGAGCGAGGAGAGTATCCGGAAGGCCTCCGGGTCTTCTCTCCGCAGCTGCTCGGCCATGTGGAAGCCGTCCACCACCTCGCTCTCCCCTCCTTCCACGGCCTGGTTGATGCAGTGCAGGAACTGCACCTACAGCGCACACACATGCCGCACAAATGCTGCTTTTTTACAACTCGAGACAACGTAACAGCCGGATGCCAGCGGCTGAAACAAACTTATAAAAAGCAGCACGTCAGTTCATTAAGTCATAGCATGTCTGTTTGGTGCAGTTTCCTCCTCTAAACGGACCGTACAAATCAGATTTTACTCACTCCAGGTGCAAAGTGTAAGGCAGGGTAGTCCGTGTGGAGGCTCAGCCTTCCTGAGGTGTAGGCTACATTGTTAGCCATGTATTTGTCCTGGACCTGCCACGTGTGCCTGAGGACAGAGATAACATTCATTAATACACTCCATGTTAATTATTTCACTTTGGCTTTAGAGGATAAGCAGGGACAATCTGACTGTGCGCAGAGATGAGATGAACTTTGCAGGGATCCCTGAGGACAAACAGGGCGGCTTCACGGAAACCTCTGAAGTACAACTTCATTGAGATGCAGCAGGAATCGGGGCACTAATGAGGTGAAGTTATCTTCCATGTTCTGTTTGCATGCCTCGTTTGGATGCCCGACTCGTAAAACAGTCTAGTTTCTCTGATGGCAGGCCTTCAAGCTTTAGTCTGCAGTTTCTTTTCTTCCAGCCGTATGAGCTCATTCGCTGGCAGTGGAAAAAAGCGTCACGCTCCAAACCTCTGTTCTGACTGAGTGCACCAGGTAATTCCTCTGGCTTAAAAAAAAAAGAAGCTGGAATGCTTTAAGGTTGTTTTCCTCGTCTCTGTCCTCAAATAATCAACGCCACGCTAAGTCAAAGTGAGGAGGGGTGGGTGACTAACAGACACTCTCTAAACGTTTCCATGCAACCAAAATCCAATGGAAGCCACAGATAATTGACCGGTGGACACATTTTAATGTTGCAAAGTGAGACTGAGAACTTCTTTCATCAAAATATCTAGCCATTTTCTTCAGATGGCTGGGATGTAAATAAAAAGGTCTTTCAGATTTAATTCTTACTAATAACACTCCCCGGGCTGCACTCCAGCTTAAATATGATCAGTGGAAAAAAATCAGCACTTCAAGATTTAGAGGGGAGTCCGATTATTAAACAGTGGCTTTGGCTCGGGATGAGTGCAGCGAAATGGATGAACGTCACAGAGTCTTACCCGTAGAAAGTCAGCCTGAGATAGCCAATCCTCTGAGCGAGCCTGGCGACTTGGCCTTGCTCTACCGGAGCCCCCTTCAGGTACACGATGCCAACGCGACGCAGGGCCAAGAGCCAGGCCAGCGCGGCTTTGTCATCGTGGAGGACTTCCTGGTAGTCTGCTGTGGGAATGCGCAGCTTGGAGTCCCAATAATATCTCTCTGGAAGAGGAAAGAGAGCATGGAAGGAATGTTATTTCATCTGAGTGGAGATTTACATCCACACAGTTGGGTTTCTTTTTACGGCTCTCTGTCTGACAAGAAATAAGCTGCGTCTGCAGTGTGCCACCATGAAGCTTTTCCACCCGACACTGAGTCTTTGTCCTGTGCTGTAGCTGCTCTGTTTAACAAACAAACCTCGTCCAACAAGAACAGAACCGGCCCGTATCAAAGCACCTTTATCAGATGTTCTATTCATTCATCTTCCTCCCTCCTGCTCCCTCGTTATCGTCTCTGATATCACTGTGTCAGCTTCTGCTCCAGTAGGAATCTGCATGTTCCTCCATGTTGCACAGATAAATCCCAACAACTGCTTTACTGGCGGAAATAACGGCCTCCGTTCGGAGTTTACTGACGTGAGCTTGTGTTCATAAAGATGCTTAATGCTTCCATTAAAGACACCTGTGCAGACATTATCCCGTTGTGTGTTTTAGCTGACGAACACGGAGCAGAAGCATCCAGGTGTGTGTCTGGGATGAGCTCCAGCACATTGACATTCCTTGATACTTTCCATCAACACACGTCGCTACCTTTAGGACATGTTTTCATTCCAAGAGAATCAAATAAAACGTGTGGAAAGTATTGTCTGGGCAAAGAAAATGTCACAAGTATGAACACACTTCGTGTCATATAAAATACATTTTTCAGGCTTTTTCAGGCTGAAACTTGAAGAAGCGTCTGGCAGTGTTGCAGTTTGTCTTGTTACAAAAAGGAAACTATTAATTATGAACTTAATTATCGCTCTCCGTTGGAAGAGCGTCGCAGCACGCCCCATGCATGCGACGCTTCAAGATGAATAGACGCTGAGAAAAAGACCAAAAAAAAAAAAAAAAAAAAAAACAGCCTGTCTCTGTCGGACAGACAGAAGTGGAAAAAATCCTCCCACAGCTCTCCACCCAGCTGGCTCGACTCCTTTTTCCATGCAGCCTCTCTCCAGCGACTTTCACAGAAACAGCTGCTAAGTACATTTGTGGAGGAGGAGGAGGGCTTAGCTGAGGAGATGGTGTACCTGTCTGATGTTTGTGACTCCTCCTAATGTCTCTTTTCACTACCCACCAACCTCAAAACAACTTTTTCCGAATGGCTGCATCGCAAACACACTGCGGGGCTATAAAAGACTTTTGGGAGATGGACACACACAAGGCAAGCTCGCTGAACTTTATGCATAATTTATTGTCCTCTAAAAGTGTCTGAAACATTAAAAGACAATGAGACTGTTGGCTCTGAAGGCCGTAAAGCTTTTACAACGCGCAGACTCTCACGGGTGATGAGGAATTTCAGCGAGAAAGGTGCACAGGAGTTGCAACATCAGTCAGAAACACAGTGATCATCGTGACTCACTGAACCTCCCTCCGGGCTGTTGTCGCAAGTAATCAGCTTCTGGCCACGCAGTTCAAAGGGTCAGGAACCCCCCGCTTATTAAAACCTGTCAGGAAGGCCGAGGGAAACAAAGGCCGAGAAAGAGGAACTCGGGCAAAGGTCAAGCCTGAATGTAACAATGCCTCTTGTGAAACTGGATGTCTTGTACGGGGCACGGTAGTGTTTCAACTCCGCGGTTTAGGGTCTCACCTGTGACAAAGAGGCTAACAGCGCTGGTCGCACTGTGCATATACATCAGCTGTGCACAGTCCTGGCCGCGGTTCAACCACGATCTCATTGTGAACGCTCGCCGCGCTCGCTGTCGAGCCGGTTTGCGCTGAGGTGGCCCGGGTCGGAAAAAAAATCTCTGCCTTCTCATCGGTCTGATGAGATCCAAACATGTGCTTGTTTTTAACTGGTCTTTTATTTTGGTCTCTCATGTTGGCTGCAGATTGAAAAGAACAAATAATCGCCTTGTCACCGGAGCTCGCTGCAGATACAAATCTAGAGCTTCAATGGTGGAAAATACATTTATCTAAGTAGTTGTGCTTATTAAAATGTTTTGAATTACTTGAGTACTTCTGAGTCACCTTATTTTAAAAGGAAGAACACTTTCAGCTACAGTTACTAGTTTAACTTGTTTACATTAAAATGTTGTGTGTCCAGTGTTCATTACGTATGCAAAGATTGATGATTGATATGATTGGCTCCAGCTGACAGGGCGTGGTCACCTCCATCACCGCTTCCTGGAGTCCTGGAGAACAACGATTGGACCAACCAATCCCCAGTCACCAATCTGAAGATCTCATTTAATCTAGAAGAGCCCGGCAGTCGTGGCGGCTTGCGTTTATGTGCTTTGAGGTTCTGATCGATGATTCCCTGATTTTTAAACCACATGTACTGTGTTTGGTGATAAATCCCCAAAAGTTTCAAAGTAAAGAAAGTATTTCATTTACTACCTGGGGACTGCTTTATGTTCCTACCTTTCCCGACACGAGCTGGGACGTAACAACAGCGTCAGTATTTGCTTTGTAATCTTAAATCTTGTCAGTTGCTGTAACCTGCGGGTCAGGACCCACAGGGGCACGGCCATATATTTTAACCATAGGCTATATACTCGGTCTTTATATATGTTCACAGACCCAGTTACCTCAGTGATATGAGATATGTAATATATGTTGTCATGTTTTTAATAGGTTTCCTTTCATTGATGCAGAGTCATCTTACATGTGATTTATACATCTTGCTGCTTATATTTTAATGGATAAAGTAATTTAATACATATTAATAAACTAGGAACTTTTATTTTGACACTTCAGTACATCTGATTGATATTTCTGCACTCTGTGGAGCGGCACTCCGCTCATCTTACCAGTGAGCTCATAGTTTAGCTGTCCTGTTGCAACTTTGGTGTTTCGGTTCATGCTATGTCACTCTCATAGCACAGGTTTCCAGGAAAACACTTTGTACACTACCTGCTCAGCAGTGAACAGCACGTAGTGAAGCATTCAGCAGCACAGAGCCAGGTATTTTTCACTGGAGTTGATAGAGACAAAAAGCAGAGCTATGAGAAAGAGAATCAGACTTACACTCACAAGGTGGCCAGAAAAACAACTCCAAATTATGACTGTGTTGCTCTGTACTGTTTGCTAAGTTTATCAACTCATAAGTTGATGGATTACAATAATTCATTTTGTGTTTACAGCTCGTTTCCGCTGCCCCCAAGTGGCCAAACAAAATCAGCAAATGTGCTCATTTGTGTTAAAATCGCTTTTCATGGGAAGGATTTAGCCGGCATGCGCTCGAAGGACACCACTGACAGCCTGACAAGACAGTATATGTGCATAATCCCCTCTCCTGATTCCCCGTGGTCGTGGTCTGCTACAGTGGCTTTTCCAGATGAGGAAACCTGAAGCCGTGGCTCCTGTGGCTGTCAGGCAGCTCATGGCAGTTTGGCTCTCCCCTCCACTGTTCTCTGTTGAAGCTCAGAGGGCTGCGTCGCTCTCCTCTGCAGCTGGGAGTGCCTTCAAAAGCTCTGCTTGAATCGCTGCAGTTATCCGGAGAGTTTTGTTTTGACTTGGTTAAGTTTTATCACAGAGCTCGGATCAGCTCACTTCAATGGGCCGTCTGTGGAATGCACAGTGGAGGGCTCGGAGCCAGATGGGCATGAACGACCTCTTTAGAAAGTATAAGCGTTAGAAATTAGATTCAAGCTGTTGTTCTTAACTAGAAGCACGTTTTACTGAAACAAAACAGAACAAGACTGTGTAATTTCAGCTGCAGTTTGATCCAAGTATCCCATTTATTTAATTTTAGTCATGTGTCATCAAGAAAGCCAGTGGTGCAACTTCATTTACTCATCTTACAACTCAGAGAGAAATATTGTACTTTTTGCTTCACTACCTATATTTGACGGCTGTATGTACTAGTTAGTAACTAGTAGTTACTTTCTAAATTAATGATTTCATATACAAAATGTACAATGATCTTATAAAATATGATGCATTTGTATGGATTAAACAATCGAACAGCAGCTAAATAAAGACAAATATATAAAGTACCACCTTGATCAACCATAATAATAATAATAATAATAATCCAATAATCGTACAGCAGCAAAACACTAAGAGAGCCGTTGTTCTGCATTATTTGCCTCATTAACTAGAAACATAGAGATTCAATGATTCTTTGACTTTGAGGCCATGTGTACAGTGTTTGGTTAAAAAAACTGAGGCTTAAATCTCTAAAGTTAAAGTTTCCATTACAGAAACAAGTTGTGTTTTTCTTTTATTGTAAAAAAAAAAAAAAAGACTTAACTGTAAAGCTCTGACTCACCACTGTGAGCTTTATTCTTTGGTTGGACGGCCTTGTTTAGCAGCCCGCAGGCCCACACACATTGGTATATATTCATATACAAGGAGACTCTTGGGTTTCTCCCATTCTGTCTATGTTCTTATAATTCTCAGAAGTGTGATGATCAGTACTTGTTCAAATTGAGGAATGTTTATATGTTGTGTGCACCAAATGTTCATACAGAACTTGGAGAGAAGCGTTTGGATACTCAATGGGACCTTTCCTGATTCAATAAAAGGTTAAATAAAAATGTTATGTATGTGCTTTTTAATGTGCATGTGTACAGTGTTGCTACCTCTGCTGAAGCAAAAGCTCTGAATACTTCCTGCACCACTGAATAGAATAGAGAAGAATCATGCGACCGACTTCCTCATTAATCACAGTAAGTAATAAATCATTAACATTGATCCATCTCTGTTATGTCTAAGTGAATACGACTCTAATTTAAACCTGGTTTACGCCCCCAGTTTGGCTTGTAAACAGCTGCACGGACAAAATCTGCTAAATGATTGATGAGAGTTTCTTGGGAAGACGTAGCACCCGTTACATTACCATACTGGAAACACAAGCGTTCATTCGTTATTATTAAAATTAGCATGACAACTTGAAGCAATTAAATTATTTGTTTTAAAAAGTAGAGTTTGGCAGATTTGGTAAAATGTTAAAAAGTGAAAACAGCCAAAACCTGCAAACATACATTCATAGACTTTGTTTCTTTTGGTAGACAGTGTATTAAAGTAAACGAATAAGATGGCAAAGAATAATGATCCGAGACACGAGTCCAGACGTTTGAAACACAAAAAGAAACTGTGTTCCTAATTATATTCCAGCCAACAATTAGCACATTTGTTTGTTTTCACGGCGTACACAATGCGTGTCTGTATATCAATGGAGCTGCACTCCACCCTCCACTAATTCAACAAACACACCTTTATCTATGAAACATGCCGGGAAGACAGAGCAGCCAACCTCTGCATTCCCACTTTTGGAGGAGACAGACTGAGCAGTGTTTTCTCACTGGAGAGCTGCAGGCCCTCCACACACACTAATCCAAACTCGACTCTTTTCTCCATCAGCAAGTTCGGGTTCCCAAAATTCTCCTGAGCCTTGCAGTAGTTTGTCAAATCATGTCTTTTTTTTTTTGCCAACTTATGCTCAATGCTTTCAGTATTATTAAAAGTGCCAAGCGGGAGGTCTGGCTTGCCAGAGAAAATGAAAAATCCAATCATTATAATCACCAAGCTTTCTGTGCAGCCTGGTGTTAAGGTGTTGAATTTTCAAAAGAGATGACAAAGAAAAGGGGATTTAACCCAAATATAGTTGATCCGTGAAGGAATTACAGGAATAGACCGTGAAAAACAAACTGCGTGTGGGTAGAAAATAGTGAAATTTGTTAAAAGGGAGCCGAACTTCTCTCAAAAAAGGCGTCCAAAACGTGTCAGATCTGGCTGACCACCAGTGTTTTCTGACAAATCGAAGTTGCTAAGACACTCAGCAGTCTATGACAGCAACACTCCACGATGATAAAAAACTAATTCAGACAAATTAAAAACACTCAAGTCATAGTTTACAGTTCAGATTCCTCACATTCCTTTCAGGTTGATAAGACAGCATGTACACGTGTATGTAAGCACGTGTTTGAGGAGTCCGTTCTGCTGAAGCTGTAAGCGGTATGTGAAGTGATGGTCAGGTTTGGAAAAACACAAGGTTTTCCATGGATGGACCTCCACAGCTATGTTTCCAGGAGCCTTTCTGTCAACCGACGAGTGATGACACAGAAGACTAAATTCAAACCAGATGGCAAAGGGGGGAAACACTAGCCAGACAGGGAAATGACAAATCAGCTGCTACTTGGCTAAGTTATAGAATCAGTCAGTAGACTTAATGGAAGAACGTCCAAACTCAGCTGAATCCGTTTAGGAGTGCGTCAGACCAGTTGGTCACGAAGTTTACAATAATTGCCCAATCCCAATGGAACGTAATTGACGTACAGTGTAAGTATTCAACATGGGAAATGAGAACACAAACTTACATGGCAATCTACTGCCAAGATAATCTCTATAAACAAATATCTGCATATGAATGTATGATCGATTGGCGAGGGACAAGGAATTTGGCACTCAAGAGTGGTCTGGTTTCCGTTTGAGTATGACCAGTCACATCTGAGCAACTTTTAACAGTCTGTGGGGAAACGAAATGCAATCTTGGAACCCATCAACTATCGTCTGATGCCAATTTAGTTATTTGCGTTCATATGCAGAAATCTGTTTATAGCTGAAATGTATCGTCATTCTTGTGTATCCATTTCTAATTGGACTGCAGAGAAACTCTTGGCATGGATATCCGTTATCTGAATATCTGCTGACTACACTGGACCCCCAGGGACTAAATCGTTCTCGTACAATAGCGATGGGTTTCCAGATTGCTGCCAAAGGAACTGCAGATAAAACGTATAGCTCTAAAGCATTATTGATAACGGTATGTGCAGAACAATGCGTTTCAATTTATACACTTTTTTTATAGGCCAATGGAAATGTAAGCAGTAAAGTACTACTACTCTGAAATAAAATGCTACGTATGCTAGAACTCACTATGTAAATAAGTTTTAAAAAAATCAGTTTAGACAGTAATAAGAATAATGGTATAAAAATGCATCAAAAGATAAAAATCATCTAAGCAAAAGTCTTAAAAGTTTAAAATGGTAGGTGTATAGTCAAGGATTTATGAAGATGGTTGGTGGTGATGGATGCAGAGTACATCCAACGTTGCATAGCTAATGTAACATGTAATGTTTCATAGCTGAGAGGGCTAGAGGTTTAACTAAAAAGGCTTGCTCTCCACATATTTTTAGTAAACCTGAACAAAAACATGCAACAGGAACAAAGCCTTTGAAATGGCCGTGGTTTGCTCTGGATCAATTTAATTGATTTAAGATGTTATTTGATCAACAGGATAAAAGCATTACTCATGCCTGATAAAGATCATCTGCCTGTATTGGTATCTAAATGTTAGTACTACAAATACTTTCAGTCTGGAATAAAGTACACACTGCTGAGGAATATTTGTCACCTTGTACTTAGGAGATGTGTGGCCTTTGTCAGATGTTTGACAGCTTCACAGATACTTTCATAATGCTGAAAAAAGGCTGATTAAGACCAGACAGCTGAAGCAAAGATGTGATGAAGTGCCAAGGACTTGTTGACAGCTTATGGTTAAAGATTTTTACACATTTTTGGCTAAGACTAGTAACTAGGGATGTTTTTTTTTTCTTTGGCAGGCCAAACATAGAGGATCCTTTATAACAGATACAGCTGTTATGGTGAAGACACACCTAATCATTTTCTATGGAGAGCAGGAGCTCCGGCCATGCGGAGCATGATGGATACGCCATGTCGACTTGACTGTTTCACTTCTCTAAATGTGCATAAACACGACTCATCTTCAATTTCATGTAAATGAAGTCTGTCCAGCGTAACAGGCACACAAAAAAAAACTTAGAACAAACCATCAAACTCAGTGGCGCTGATCAAATATGAAACTGTTTGCATGTTTTCATAAACATATCTTCTTGTATTGTTTAGCTGTTACATATGAAAGCACCACCCAGGTCGCAGTTACGTCAACCTATCATCCGGAGCATTCAGAGATGCTTCCAGATGTGATCTCGCCGGATACTAAGTGGATCTCATCGCACCTTTAGTGTCGTCATTGTTTTCTGTCAACCACTCCTGAGAAATGTTGCTTCAATAACTTTCACAGCATTTTTCCAGCATACTTCCTTCGATGTTTCCTAAAGTTTGAAACACTTATGACTGTCTGTAATTTATGGAATATAACCACATGCTGTGACCTTTAGTTTAGAAACGTCTGTACAGTGTTCGACTTTCTAATGTGTTATTGTACAATACATTGAACTAAACTATACTGTAAGGTATCATATTGATCTCTTTTCACTTGGGGCTTCATCAACAGCAGCTGTACTGATCAGTACAAGTGTTGAAGCACCAAACATAAGGACAGAGTTAATTAAAAAGCCCAAATGTAACTAAATAAAACAGAATAGGGATAAAATAATCAAATCAAGTTTGATAAACTTACAGCGTGTCGACTCTGCTTTTGTTCTGCTACTAAAACATAAAATTAGCAAATGAACTGGAGGAACAAGAGAAACAAAGGATTATAGTAAATTGAGGTGAAAGTTTTTCTTTTGTTTCTCAGCTCTGTGTGGTCAAACTACTATTCTACCATCGCTGCTTGATGTGTAAAACCACATCAGACCTCGAAGTGCAGAGCAGAAAGAAATGTGAAAGGAAGGCTGGCAAGAGACGGCCAAGGCAGCGGTACTTACTTTTATTAGTATAACTTGATGCAGTTATTCAGAGTGATCAAAGCAAATGACTCAACTTTACGCAACATTATAAAAATGACATGCCATTATGGCTTGTTGAGGGCAAGCAATTCAAACAGTTTAGTGAATTAGAGAATGGCTGTAAAGGCATCTTGGACAGAAGACAAACTCTCTTTTTACAAGCAGCCGATGTGAGTGGATTATTGTGAGAAAAAAGGGGCTGCGAGCTGTGTATTGGCATATTTTTACATTTCTAAAAATCCATTTAACTAATGTCATAGCCATCTTTTAAATACAAGTGACATAAAATTAGTCATGATTCCCTCCCCGACTAAATAAACATGACAAGCGAAAAATGGGAGGCCTGAGACGATGACATGGTTCAAATATTAAAAGCATCTGGCAGGCGTTTTGAGTAAATCAGTGACAGATTTATCAGTGCGAGGAAGCGTCACTGCAGATAAGGTTGTGAGTGACATCAGCTTTTGGTGTTCCCGGCAGCAGTTCGACATCATCACTCTCCGTTAGGTGACGTGAAAGGTTCAAAGTGCGCGTGGCGGGAAAAAAAAAGGCACGTCTCAACTCCAAAGGTCATGAACACATCGATGAATGAACACAAGACAAATATAAAAGGCAATTAAATGACAACAAATAGTAGATGCTACTCAGTGGCCCATGAAGAAGTTTGTCCAAGGAAAGGAAACTTTAACTTTACAGTCTGTTAGCATATTAGAGATTCAGTGAGAAAATGTCTTCTCAGTCTCACACACCGGGGTTTGAGTTTCAATTCCTGGTTGCACATACCTACAGGCTCTGGGATTTCTTCGTTCCCAAGGAAGGAAATACTGACAACAGTGAGCTTGTGTTTGGTAAGAACATGCAGATCTTTTCTTGACCCTCACTCTAAATCAGTTTTCCATATGGCAGAGACAGAAGGGAGTCTGAATGAGGCTCACAGTTTAACAGACACCAGCCTTTCAGAAGCTGCATCGTGGTTCAGTTTCTTCTGGGGCAGACAGAAATACATTAAACTACAGATGCTGACAAAACACACGTGCATCCAATATGCTACAGTAGAGATTTGGAAATAAAGACCTAGAACAGTTACGATGCACAGAGAGCCATTTAGAAAGGAAAATGCCTAAGATTGATGGAAACTGGGAATTTGCTCACTAATTAACGCTCGGATCATAAAGTTGCCCTGAACGCTTGCCATCGGAAACTATTCTAAAATGTACGAGAAGCTCAAATTCAACACATTCTGATTGATTGATGTATTTGGGACGGTTTAATAAACATATTAAAAAAGTGCCCTTGAGTAGTACTAGTCTACTATGTCTCCCCTCCAATAATAGCTCCTGCTGAACTACATACTGCGGTTTGACTTGCACAACTCCATAGAAACAGTAACAGCAGAAGACAAAAACATTACAGGACACATAAAAGCAGGAGGTATAGTACAGGGTGAATAATATCCCCAGAGCTCCAATTTTCATATTGACCTCGCAGTGTCCCGTGTGCACTAAACTTTCACCGTTGAGAACATTTTAACAGGCACACACGGGCCTGTAAAATCTGGGTGCACCGCATGAAAAGGGAAACAGAAATTCAAACTGTGGACTACGCTACAGTGACGAAGACGTAAAAGAGTGACTATTCATGATCCATCTTTTGGTCCAACTTGGTCCTTTACACTATTTTTTGGCATTAGGGAATTTCAGGCTGGTGTTCATGAAGAAATAATTAAACCCAGAGAAACCCAAGTGTGTGTGTGTGTGTGTGTGTACACGTCGTCTTGTGTTTTGGTGTATGAGTTAAGCAGTGTCTTCCAGGAGCGCTCCTGGCTGAAAAGAATCCACACTACAAAATGACTATCTGTGTGTAAATTGCTATGAGGGGGGATCTGTTTACACTTCAACATGAATGGAGGAGTTCTCCAACACACACACACACACATAACCTTAATCAGTCTGGAACAGAATAGGAGCCACTCAGCCCTGTGGGTCCTTCAGGACCACGTGTGTGTACACAAACCGACTGCAGTCCATCCCCCGCTCCACTGAAATGCAGCTACCTTGTTCCACAGCTAAACTTTCTCCTCCGCTGTCTGGCAGACTGTAAAGTGTATTGAGCCATTGTAAATGTACTGTAAAATGATTTCTCTTTCCAGTCTTTAGAAAAACCTTCCTTCCTTAACAACCCTGTTATGTTACCGAGGAAAAAAAAAATGTGCGGAAAGAAGAGTTTAAATCAGGGGCATCTTTTTCCCCCCCTAAGGAAAGGTTAGCGGAGAAAGTCCGCCAATTTATAACAGCTGCACACACACACACACACACACACACACAGATGCTGCTTAACTACATAATGAATGTGAACAAGCATTTTGTTCACAGCCACTCACTTCTTGCTGTTGCCACATGCCAAGTGTTAAATATTAAGTGTTAAACACACCTAATTCAGGCAATTCTGATATTCTTCTTTGCAAGTAAAGCTTACTGCTGTCAGACGAATAACTAATAATGTATTATAATCAATTAATAATGATGAAAACAATGAAAGTGTCTAAAAATGATGTAATTACTGTGTTTATTTGTAACACTGCTAGAGCAAAAACTGCCATCTAGCGGTGTTGTCACTGATTGTGCCGACTCACCCCTCACCTCACCTTCTCCTTCATAGCATGAGGGAGAAACTAGGCTCTAAGGCTCTATCTAGAGCAAGTTTTTATTTTGTCTGGGCTGTGGTATAAACACTGTTTCTACGTGGCAGGCTCTCTGGAAGAGGAGCCATGGTATCTGTAGATATGATACAAAAACACAGCAATTCTTATTTTCAAGTGATTTTACATCAAGGAAAACATAGTTATTCATGTTATATTCCATTTCTGCCACATTCTGTAAACAGAAACCTTGTAAATCTGACGCACTGGACCTTTAAATGTCATGCAGGAAAGTACACAGTTACACACTTTCCAACAAGGAAGGAAAATATGAAAACAACAAATTACAGTAAATGTGTTACCGGTTTGATAAAAAGTCATTATAAAAATCAATGATACTGACTAATCACATGTCTATAAAGTATGAATATTGAGAATTTAAACAGTTTTGGGGGGACTTTGTACTGAGATATGCAGAAAAAACTTTTAATGTTGATGATAAAAGTGTGTATTCAATGTTAAATATGGGTTTCACAATGGCACAGAGTTGCAGTGTGGAAAATGTCACCCATGATGAGCTTCGTCTGGCCAGCTGGATTGTTATTCATGTACAATCAGGTAACACTCGCTGCTTGGCAAGCAGACAAATTGCTGCTCTCAGTCACCGCTTTGTAAATGCAGTAATTCATGCAGTGTTTTGTGCGACAGGTATGTTGTGATTTATGGCCTCCTTTAAAAATCATCTCTTTGACCATTACATCAACCACAGGGTAATCAATTAGAACGTAATCATTAGTTGCAGACCAGTGCAGTTCAATCAGCACAGGCCTTTGTTGTCTGTAGTTTGTATTCATCATGTGTATATTTTTTTATCTTGTCACCGAGTTCATGCATGCATACAGATGGTAAATACATTTGGGAAGAGATGAGCGCCTTCTAGTTGTCATGTAGATCACAAATTGAACCCAAAGTTCTACATAAATAGCTAGACCTCAAAAATACACTCTATACACATTGTATTAGGTGGACCGGGCTGCAATAAATCTTCATTTCAAGAAGGCTATGATGTTCAGTTTTTGTTTATTCAACTGCATGATCATTTTCAAAGTAGAGTTTGTGCTGCTGTTGAAATCAAATGCATTGGGGGTAGGCTTTGTAAGCAAACCCAACCCAAGATGAAGAAGTAGTAATTATTAGGCCAGGATCCGGCGTTTCATTTCAGGTAGTGCGTTTAGGCTGTGGTGGTGCGAGCAGAGCAGTTGTGCCGGATGCAGCTTTTGGAAAAACACAGCCTGACATCACCAACCGCAGCCGCCAATCAGACGCTCAGACCAGTCAAACCCTCCACAGTCAGTCTGAAATGTCTCAGAAAACTGAGACTATCCAGGTGGATTCTTAGACTAAACTATGATACTCTACCTGTTGTGCTCTGGCTGTGTTTATTTTCATGTATCCAGCTTCTAAATCTGTGTCTAGCTCGCAATTCATGCTGCAATATGGTGACACAAAGTCTCTGTATGTGTAAAATATAAAACCATGACTCACCGTTGAGGAAAAGCTCTTCTCGCATTGCTTGTCTGGCAGCAGTAGAGAAACAGCGTTTCTTCAGCCATTCTGCGTCGAACACGCTGGTGTGCTGGTCGGGCCACACAATGGACACCTGTGGAGAGCAAAAAAAGCTCTTTGCCCAATCCTAACCGACCCAAATATTTGAGATCTTTTTGTTGTGATAAACCATCGAGCCATTGTGCACTGACTCTCTATCGAGTAACAACAACCTTTTTATTGACTAGCAAAGATGTGGTTAAACATACTGAGTGATTCTAAATCATAGGTGATCCAGAAAATAAGACTAGCATGCTCCTTGAAGGTTAAGCTTCGAAGATGCTCTTTGGGTTCATAAAAGTGAAAAAGAATGGAGGATTTCCTGCGCTTCCCATCTGTTTTTTTAATACTTGTGGGGCCTTTTGCCAGTGCTGCATCTATCCATCTTTTCTTTAGCCAGAGGCAAGCATGAAATCATGGTTGTGGTACTCAGAACACATGTTTACTATAATAGGCTACTCAGTAAATCTTGGTGCAGCAAACAAAAACAATACAAGAAACTTACTGTTTTTGATTTTTACAACAAAAACAAATAACACACGGTAGCTTGGCAGCACCGTGATGTAAAGCAATCTGTTCAGGGCTCTAGGGCTGAATCCAGAAGGACACAAAGCTCACAAAGGTGGTTCCTTTGGAGGACTTAAAGGTCAAGCTGAATGTGTGCTTCTGCCAAGATTAGATTGTCTTACTGCGCAGTTTATCACCTGGCAGTCGCCGTCAAACAATAAATAAAGTTTAGATGCCGTTCATTTCCCATAATGTGTAGGTAAGGACAGTAACATGAAAGGAGAGGTTGCGTTAACCGAATATTTTCTGTGGCAATGATGGAAAAAATCTGAAGGCCGTCCATCATTTTGACAGATTAAGGTTACACTCAGACAGGATGAGGTGCTGCAGCGAGTTGCCGCAGGGTTGTGCAGTAGGGTGTGGATTTGTCTTTTTGTAACGTAACCATGGCGAAACTATAGAGAAGTAACTTTTTCCTTTGCTGATTTAATCGGTTTTCTCGATGCCAGTGCTCCATTCATTGTCTATATCTCGTCAAACCGATAACACGCTTACACTGGGCTGTTTCCAAAAGTTGAGCTCAACTTCTCCACTGCAGGTCGCTGCATTTTTTGACAGATACCCCTGCTGAATGTGGCCTAAAAAGTATTTCTTCTTCATCTCTGGTTGGTTGAGACGCCTTCTTCTCTGTACTTACAATTTAACTCCGCTCCATGTTTTCTTGTCTGCAGCCTGGATCCTGTCTGAATGTTCCCTAACCATATGTAGACCCCCTTTGTTAGAGCTCTGGTGTGCAGATTAATTAGCCATTATGTAGCAGTCTTGTCTCACATGCACAACCTCATTGTCCAGCTAGCTTTAGCACTGGTAGACTATATCAGTACATAGCCGAGCGTCTGAAGTTCCTTTAGAAAGCCTAATAACTGATGTGGTTGATAAACGAGGTCAGCCAGCGGCAGGTAAAATTACAGGGGAAGCGAGGAGGTCAAGGTGAATTACTGGGTTCAGTAGGAGGCTATGATTTATATGACAGCTTTTAATAGATTATGACAGCGTTTTATGGCCTTGTCTGCTAAAATGATGGACGAGAAAGTCTAATGCAACCTCTGCATGGAAGTATTATATAGTATAGTGTATTGTAATGTACGGTTTTAAGTTTTACGAGATTAACTGTAAGTGAGAATGAAACTTAATGCACCCAAAACGTCCATTACTGCCATCCAGTGGAATTGTAAAACTGTGTTTAAGACTGCAGTACTGAAAGGAAGTTCATGTTGAACCAGGATGTAGGCTCTGGAAAATTTATTGGACATTTACACATCATTTTTTCACTGATATAAAACATTCATACTGAGCCGGTGGACCCTGAAAACCATAAGTCAGATAATGGCAGCAGCATACCTTGTTGTCATTGGTGACCTCCACGACATCGACCCCTGTGTGGACATCAAGATCGGACATCAACAGCTTCCGGGCCTGAGCTGACTCCAGGGTGCACAGCGGACACTGGCAGTTGTCTCTCAGCCAGGTGAATGGGTACAGACTGTGGCCTCCATCCTCCCACTCCACCTCCATTAGTCTGTCCTCATCCAGAGCCCGGACGTGCCTCACCGAGTGGCGAGCCAGTGGGAGGGAAGCTGACCCCAGTGTCTGATGGCCACGAAGCTGCGCTGAAGTCAGCCAAGAAGGTAGCGGACCTGCAGCCTTTGCCGGTCTACGGCAAGCCCTCAGAGCTTGGCAGGCCATGGCAGAAGTGCTCCTCTGCAGGACGGGCAGGGCAAAACGTGAAAATGTACTCATCCACATTTTTGGTTGGTTGGTTTCGTCCAGGCAACTACGTCTCTAGATCAAAAAGGGACTCCAACTCTGTACATAATGAAAATGAGAGAATAGAGAATCACGCATCAGTCATCACCAATTGATGTGTTTAGTTACATCAGAGTCTCCTACCTCCTTGTGTTGTATTGTAATAATATGCAGATTGTCTGCTGTTATGTATGTATTCGTGCTGCAGAGCAGAACTCCACCAGCCTCTATCTAATCTATCCATCTTACACAACCAATTTTCCATTGCACCACATTTGTGTTTGAACAAAACTAATCAGACACAGTTCAAAATGAAACCTGGATGTATCAGAAATGAAAAACAGCAACAGTATTTTAAGAAAACACACTTTAAAAATGTGTCTCGGTCCAAAAACCTGCACCTGTGTGCGGTTTTGTTGAGCAGTTTTCCTGTGCCAGACACATTAGTGGCCTCAGATTATTTAACTAGGGCTGCAATTGCCACTTATTTTGGTTGTTGATCAATCAGCTGATTATTTCCCCTCAAATTATTGATTGTTCATTTGGGTAACAAAAATAAACAAGCCAAAAAACGAAAGAGGAAAACCGGTGAAAGACGATTCCTCGACTCAAAGATGAGAAAAAGTGGCAGATTTTTCACAGTGGCAGTTTTGACGTGAAATAGTAGCAGATGTTTTCAATTAACTAATTAAGAAAACCAACAGCAGCACTCTGACTCTGTTTGACCTGATGGGAAGGGATCTGAATTAGTATCATTGGTAACAAATGCATTTACCTACGTTTGTCAATGTACAGAGTTTATGCATATATCCCTTTGTATATTTCTCACATGGATAGAACAATATGTTCTTCCCTCCCTTAAACTTTAACTCTGTTTTATACTACGATCATACGCCTTCATTTTATCTACCTCGTGTCTTTTTCGTACATATCGTGTGCCTGTTTTGTGTTTGTAAGACTTCCTTAAGACTATCCAAAAACAAATTCATTAAAATAAATTCAAAAAACTGGTTATTCTTGAAATTAAGAAAGCTTAGAACAGTGGTTCTTAACCTGGGTTCGAGTCGGTCTCAGGGGTTCGGTGGAGCCTCAGCCCTGGAATTTTTTATACCATTTGTTACAACATATCTTTGTGAGCAATCGTTTTCGAGGATGCTGGACATAAAAACTAAGAAAAGGAACAGACTTTGCTGTGAAAATGACATGAGACTGGCACTTGCCAAGGTGAAGCCACGCATATCTGAACTGGTCTCTCAAAGGCAACAGCAGAAGTCACACTGAGGTAAGTTGTTGTGAGTTCATGCACTGTGTTGGTTTTGTTATTTGAACAAGGTTATGTTAATGCACGGTTCATTTTGTGCACCAGTAAAAAAAAAAATCATATTTTATTTTTTACTAAAGAAGGGTTCGGTGAATGAGCATATGAAACTGGTGGGGCTCCAACAAGGTTAAGAACCACTGCCTTAGAAGTCAGAGGTAGATGTAGGAAAGAGGGGATAAAAAGGGACATTTAAAATGCAGGTATGGGGTTCAAGGTAAAAAAAAAAGATGATAAAAGGAATGATAAAGAGACAGAAACATTACAAATACAGTTGATTTTGCTCTATAGACGAGGTGTAATGTCTTCCTTCCTCTCTTGCATCAGTGTGGGTGTGTGTGTGTGTTTGCACAGGCTTGTTTAGACAGGTATACTGCAGCTACATCTCATTTAAAAACTGCTTCACTCGAGCTTTACCTTTCTCTAACAAACTTATTTAAACCGGCAGCAGGTGGATTTGACTAGCACGTTAACAGACACACACTGAATACAACTAGACAAGACTAGAAAAGAGACCAAAGCTAAGCTATCCGTGCTATTACTTCCGTTGTTGTTGTTGTTGTTGTTGCAGCCTAACGGTTAAACCGCCGTTTGGCCGTTAGACGACCGTTTTTAGCCGTTAACCGTTGACATACCTCGTCCGCCGGTTTGTTAGCTACAACTACACAGCTGCTAACGCTTCATCCTTGTTTCACTTTCTGAGCTAACAAGAGAGGCTAACGAGTCACAGCTTCTTCTTTTTTTTTTTTGAAGGTTTTTATGAATTAACGTGCCACGAAGACGTACAGTAACAACTTGGCGGGGGAGAAAAAAAAAGTTACACTAGACGTTACCTGTTAATGTTTAGCCGTCCTCTCCTCTCCTCGCCTCCGTCAACACAAATAGCAGCTGTCAGTGTGTGAGAGAGAGAAAAGTAGGTGAAAGGTTGGACCGGCAGAGACTGTACATGATGACATAATCAGTGCAAGTGAAGTGCATGAACGTTGCCCTACTTTTTCAGTCCCAACTGATAATAAAGACCCTGATCCAACACGGTTGTTGTGTTTTGATAAGCGATAATTAGTCATAAAGTGTTAGTAGCCCCACCCTAGAAAAGCGAGCATTGATTACTCCTACCATTAGTTTTGTTCACAACACAAATGTAGTGCAGTGGCTTTTGCTTCTTAAATTGGGTGTGTAAGATTAGATAGACGCTAGTGGAGCTCCGGTTCTGGCACGACAACAGCTCGACTCCACATTAGCATTTGCCTGCACTTTGGGTCAGGGGCACCGCCAGGAATTTTGTGCCCCATGACAAAAAAAATCAAATTGGGCCCCCTCTGTGCAGCTGTTGACATCACATCTCTAGGACCTAACTATCCCATCAAAAGCTTTACATTACTCTAATTAAACGCTTGCAACTGTTTTGCGTCTTGTAGTTCAATACTAGTGCTAGCACAATATTTACTGCTGGTCATTTGTACATGCATGCAGGTCTGCATACACTATGCAGTGCAGTTCACTATTTGATGCAAGATTAAAAGCCACCATAAAAATGTGCGAAAGGCCACTTTTATTTAACTTTTACTGCCCAAAACACGTAAAAATGACGAGATAATTAATTTCTTTATTATATTTGAAATATATATACTCAGTGATGATGGTTTAATAATTTTATATTGGTGTTCACCTATTTTTTGGGGCCCCTGTCAGTTGTGGGCCCTTTGAATTGTCCTAACTTTTCCCCCCATACGGCACCCCTGCTTTGGGTCTGTGTTGAAACAATTAAAAGATCCTGAATGAGGCTGAATCTCAACCACCAACCAATTGTCTCTGAATGGGTGGAGGTACAATGGTTTTATGGGATCTGAGAGCTCCCGATTAGTGATTTACCAGCTGTGCTAAAGCCCTATGAGACTGTAGACACAGTGGTGCTTTGAGCTAAATGCTGACATCAGCATGCACATGTTCAGCCGGTGTAATATTTCACCACAGTTCAGCCTTTTAGCATGCTTAAATTTGCTCAATAAGAACTAAGCACACAGCTGAGGTAACCCTAACCCTGAATAAGTAAAAACTTTGACCTGCTCTAGATGAAAAGTCTTTGAATATCTTTAGTTCACACCATGTTGGATGCATGAGATGGGGGAGATTCCCATGTTTAAAGCGACACCATGTAACTATTCTACCATAAATTTGATGTTACACTGACATATAATCAGGTGAATGGTGTCTCTGTCATTCCCACTTTGTGCTTTCTCACCTGTGAGAAGTACATAATGCTTTACGGGACTAAGTCACACACCACCAACTTATTTTGATTTGAAACTGGATCATATATTATAGAGAAAAAATGTTACCTTTGATTTCCTCTAACTGTTGCACATGACACGAACAGAGTTTCCTGATGGACGGTAAAGTAAACTGCTGCAAACTGTAGGGGCTGTCAGCTAATATTTGCTCAGTTTGTTAGCCAGGCTGCCTGAACTGTGAGGTCTGAGTGTTAGTGTTTGTACCACAGGTGTTTTGGACCAACGGGAAAAGCAAGTTTTCAGACCCAAAGTGCAAGCAAATGCTAACGTGGAGTTGAGCTGTTTTCGTGCCAGAACCAGAGCTGGGTACACGAACAATGTAACCTGGCTCACCAGCCTCTATGGACATAATGACAGAAGCTGAAATTATGAAGAGGACGTTGACGGAGGAAGCTAAAAAGAGAAAACGAGAGAGTACAAGCAGGAAGCTGCTGGACAAGAGTAAAAATCTGGGACTGACTTTTAGTCGTTGGCGAGAGCTTTGTGAAATAAAAGGATGAAAGACGCTGAGCTAGTAAGTAAGATCAGCTGGCTGCTTAACTTGTGTTGTTACACTTGCTTGATGTTTGGCTGTTTGCAGATGCTACATAATTTAATTTACTTCTGAACCAAAAATGTCAGCCTGATGGTGGCACAAGAGAAAAAGTCAAGGAATCACCAATCAGTAGGGTTAATCCTTTGGGGTGCACGAATGTTAGTACAAAAATTTCACGGAAATCCATCTAATAGTTGTTGACATATTTTAGTTTTGGCATCCCTGGAGCCATGTTGTTAGTACGCCTAAGCTAATTATCGCTGCCCTCGGTAATGCCCACAGCTGAGTGCGCACACAGATGCACAGAAATGAGGCTCTTCAACTGCACCAGAGCTGATGAAGATTACTTGATGATCAGTGAATTGTTTTTGTTATTCATCTGGCATGAATCCCAAACATTTGCCGCTCCCAGCTCTAGAATGTGACAGTTTACTGCTTTACTTTGTGATATGAGAGTAAATTAAATCTCTTTTTAATTTGAACTTTTAATTTGAACTGATGGTTCATTTAAGAGTGCCACAACAAACACATGCTACTGAACAGTGTTGCACTGAGACTGGCCATGTGTCAACACTCAAAAGATGCTTCCTTCCTCTTTTTAATAGGCATTTCATTAGACCAAACAGTTACTCATTTAATCAAGAAACCCACTGACACCATCAATAATAAAATTATTTTTTTCTGTGTTCAATCATACCTCTTTCAGTTTACTTACTTACTTCCTACGTATTTTATCCAGTTCAGGGGTGGTGAGCAGTGGACGTGCAGTACAGCCTTCAATCCAAATGAGACCTGCGGACATCTGAGTTCACGTTTTAAAAGCTTGATTTTGTAATTATTAACCCAGGATTACACACGGCCACTGAATTTACAACCTAACACAGTTATGTTGAGTTTCAAAGGGTAAGTTGATGATTGTGATCAGTCACCTTTGCAACTGACGTTAGTGCACACGTGTCACAACAACAACAGTAACAGTAAGTAACACTAAATCAGGGTTACACTGCTATTTAGATGTTTTAAATTACACACGTTTGTTCCTATTTATTACATGTCTTGAGGGCACTTCCCTTCATTAATGTTTTACTGAGATTGGCAGGGTAAGGTAAAATTCAGGTTAATGTATAAATTGAGGAATTCCAGAATAGATTCAGGGCCAGGGACAGGTCAGAGAGGTGACATTTAAATTGGGGATATACTGGCTACTGATTAGGGGGTATGGAGGTTGAGACAGCCCATTTTTAGGAAAATGTATAAGAACCAACTGTCAGAGCTCCTCTGGGAGCCTTTCTCTCTGTAACCGCTTTTGTGTGTTGCACTGTGAAACGCTCCTTCTTGTACAAGAACAATAAATTCAACTTAAACTTTGATACTTTGAATCTGGTCCTCCTTATTTAAGTTTTTTTTTTTTTAATTCCTGTAACAAATGTCAGTATATTATATATACACATATAAAGTATGTACAGTATTTTTGCATTGTTTTTGCTGCACAATAAAATATGCAGGTTGCGGCACAAATGTCTACATTCATGGCAGTGCACTGATTTTTCATGTTAATCATTTGTTAGACTTTGTTAATAAAGGCAAAGCAGACTTTTAATGTAATAAAATTTAGTCTTATAGTCAGCTCTATCTGGGAAACTGACCTAGTAAACCATCCTCAGTGACAAGGTACATGCTCCTCTGTTCAAGGTCAGTATGTAAATAATACGTGAACTTGCATAATAAATTCACTTAAATGATTTATGTCAAATAAACTAAAGGTTAACCTTTGGGCTGAATAGTGTTAATGTTACGCAAGTCTGGATTTCAGACAAGGAAGTAAAATGCAATATATATAATCTGGAAATCATGTGCTTTACACTTCTGTGGAAACATACTGTACAATGTAGGCTAAAGGTTTTTAGTCCTTTATGTTGCCTCATGAGCAGAATTGTTGGGCTCAAAGTATCTATTGACTGTGTGAATACGTCAGGCTGTCATACTCTTACTGTACTTTGCAATGTTACATAATTTACATCTGTTGGCACTTTTCTATACGGAGCTGTTGGGTACTCGTGACATTTTAAAATTCCTTCGACTCAAAAGCCTCAAACGGTTTACTAAACCTTGTTTACGACCTTAAAAGGCTGAAGTATTACCAAAGAAATGTTGTTTTCAGCAGGTCGGAGGCAGAATGCAGGAAAAACAAGTTGTTTGTGAGTCCCACCGCACCACTCAAAGCACCATCAACACAACTTCCTTACATCTCTGGTCCTCATAAATACCAACAACCAGCGTTCTTCCTTCAAAGTGCTCGTGTATAATTAACAGCAGACCTCAAACCCTTGTAAACCAAACACAGAGAGGAACTTTGTAATTTTAGAGCACGTGGCAATACAGTATGCAGTTTAATTATTATAGTGCTACTGCCACATTGTGAGGTCTGCTGGATACAAAAAAAACCCGGGGACCTCCTGGATGCAGCTCAACGGGGACTCCGAGCAACATAAGGAATGGGTTAATCTCACTTTAACTACCGATAATAAGGGGAAAGATGAATGTTTTGACAAATTAGCACTCATGAGATCGATTACTTCTGCCGTAAAGAACATGTTCTCGCAACAACACCATATTCCAAACACAAACTCTTTATTCGAGAAGACACAACACAATCTGTTAAGAATGTCATCACACAGATTTATGCTTGACACTTGAAGTCCATGAGTGCTGCCTGCAGTCTTATCCGTCAAAGTATTACACCTCGCCACATATCTTTAATTAAAAAGGTAAACAATACATATATGCTGCTCTATTTCAAAACTTTATATAAACAATGAATACATATTAAGGTGTTCTGTAATAAAGATATTGGCACTCACAGTATTTACTTACCTCTAATAATACACTGTACATTTTACAAGATTATACTGCCTGTGCAAGACAGCACAGCGGAAAAAGGCCTTAAACCATGTCACAACCTTTAGCACCACAACAGTGAAGAAAAAGTGTGCAAAGTGTGCTAGCCTATGAAGCAATAATAATAATAATAATAATAAAACAGATAGGTGTTCATATGTAAACATTCTTTGGTATAACATTCATCTGGAGCGTCAGAGAAGAGTAGCGTCGCTCATGCTTTCAACCAGGCTACAACATCCAAGGTCAGCCCTGTCAACGGCTACGTGAAGAGTTTTCCCAACACTCAAATCAGAGCAAACGCACAGCATTCACGAGTGAATGTGGACGCTGACACACAAGATTAAAATTTGAATTTATCCTTCCTCGAGTGGATCTACTAAAATCACTCCTCACTCCCTTTTTTTTCGTGCTCATAGAGGAGCGAATGAGTTTTTGGGAAACCCTTCATGTGACGACAGTACTTGTGTTTTGAAAACTGATAGTTCCTGTTCTAACTTTTCTGATTTGCTGACTCGTGTTTTAAACACACACACACCCCACACACACACACACACACACACACACACACAAACCTATCAATGCAATAACCAAAAATGACCATATACCAAGAAAAGAGGCAGTTTGAGGTTTATTGACTGGCGGATGGATAAAAGCTCATACATTATTTATTAGAAAATATTACCGTAATTTGTATTTCTATCTTTAAATATAGTGATGTAACCACCTTTCATTTCACTATCACAATGGAGCGGGCAATATGACAGTCAGATATATAGCTGTCTAGAGATTTATACCGTGGTATCTATCTCTTTAATGTCTCTAGGTGAATTGCAAATCATTGAGCAGGAAGACTTTATGGCAATATTGGATTTTTATATGAGCTTTTGCATCAATATGATGAAGTCATTTGATTTATTTTTTTTGACTCTTAAAACAGATTCTGACACATGCCCCCTCTATAAAACAGGGCCATGAGCTTGGTGCAAATTTCCAACATTATTTGCAATTAATTAACCAAGTCACCTAAAGAGAATGAATGGGAACTTTTGGGGGCCCCTGGGGGTCTGGGGGTCGTGGGAAAGTTGCCTCCTCTCCGCTCTTTCGTCAATCCAGATTCGGATATCACAAAACCTGGGAGATTCAACCAAACCTCGAGGTTTTTCCTTGCTACCGCTGCAAAGTGCTTGCTCATGGTTGGAATTGTTGAGTTTATGTAAATAATATTACGAATTGTACGGCCTAGACCTGCTCTATATGGAAAGTGTGACGTGATAACGTTTTATGATTTGGCGCTGCACAAATAAAATGGAATTAAAAACTATCTTCATGGCTACACGACTGTAAAGTTTCCAAACTTTTATGTCTTGTATCTTGAGTTGTGAGCAACCAAATTTCTCATTCATTTTCAGCAACAACAAAAACGAACAACAAAAAATGGGATGTTATGAGAAAAAAATGTCAAATAAAAATGAATAATTGCGGGTTTCTAATTAAAGTTTTTGTTTCATCCCTGATATAATTGGTTTTATATGCCCAGGTTTTTATATATCCCTGTCAGAGATTCTGACACATGCCCCCTCTATAAAACAGGGCCATGAGCTTCAGATTGTACTTTAGTCCTGCAAAATTTCCAACATTATTTGCAATTAATTAACCAAGTCAAATAAAGAGAATGAATGGAAACTTTTGGGGGCCCCTGGGGGTATGGGGGGTCGTGGGAAAGTTGCCTCCTCTCCGCCCTTTAGTCAATCCAGATTCGGAGATCACAAAACCTGGGCAGATTCAACCAAATCTTGAGTTTTTTCCTTGCTACCGCTGCAAAGTGCTTGCTCATGGTTGGAATTGTCCAGTTTTTTTCTGTAAATAATATTATGAATTGTACGGTCTATATGGAAAGTGTGATGTGATTTGGCGCTGTATAAATAAAACTGAATTGAAAACTATCTTCATGGCTACACGACTGTAACGTTTCCAAACTTTTATCTCTCATATCTTTGAGTTTTTATTCATTTTCAGCAACAACAACAACAACAAAAGATGAGATGTTATGAGATTATGAGATAATTGTGGGTTTTTAATTAAAGTTTTGGTTTCATCCCTGATATAATTGCTCTAATGTGTCACCCCTTGCCTCTGCCTCATGATCACCCTCCACCATAAGAATTAAAATAATAATAAAATCGGTACTGTAATGAGACGTGTAGGGACTACTTTCCCTCAGAACTTCATGTATTCGTTCTTCAGTCTGCTCAGCCTTGTGCCGTGGCTGCGGATGATCAGAGACAGGAGCTCGTGTTTGTCCTTCAGTCCCAGAGAAATGTCCAGCGTCTCCTTCAGGACGTCCCGTGTGTGCACTATCATGTTGAGAAAGTCGTCGCTGAGCCGGTGCTCCTCTTTCAGCTCGCTCTCCTGGCTCTGTTTGAATTTCACCTCCAGCTCCAGCAGAGATTTCTCCGAGTTTGTAAACGCCTCGCCTATCTGCGCCGTCTCCCTGCGCAAATATTTCCCGTAGCTGTCCTCTCCGTCCAGGTCGTACGAGATGCTTTTACCGATCCCCTCCAGCACTCGAGCCGAGTCCTCTATCTGCCTCTTGATGATGGTGAAATCATCCCGTATGACGGCGTCCTGGTCCTCGTCGAGACCACACTTTCTCTCGTCCATCATTTTAAAAAGCATCTGACATTTCTCCGGGTCGTCGTTGTCCTCGTAGTCGCCGTCCGGCACGAAGTAATGATGAAAGGTCCCGTTAGACATCTCCGGATGTAACGGTCCTGCGAAAAAACCTCCACACGTCGGCAGTGATAATAACATCCCGGCACACAGGAGCAAGTGAAGAAAAGCCATGATGCTTTCTAAACCACACTTGTCCTCCACTTATCAAGAAAGTAAACGTCAATTCAGCTAAAATATCAACTATTTAACTCCAAGAAACATTTCAGTCAGGTTTTAACGTCCAAACTGCGTAGTTAGGTAGTTCAAGCTTTGTTGGAGCGTTCACGTCCCCCACTCAATATCCTCTTTGTCCAGACATAAAAGAAATGGAAAAAACAGCCCAAACTTCTCCTTCCTTTTTTTTTTTTTTTTACTGTCAATCTTCCATCACTTGTTGGTGGTGGACAGAAAAAGAAAAACAATGTATGAGACGTTCAAGTTTCAGCGTGGTAACGGTTGTAACACCACGACTACACTCGGTGCCTCAAACGCAACATCTGGATGTCTCAAGTGGCGCGCTTCAGAGTTTTTTTTTTTTTTCTAATAATACCTCTGTGCTACTCTCAAATTACAAACCCCCCTCCTGTTATTTAAAAGGCTGCATTCAGGCTGGAGGGAGGACGGCCAGAGCTGTTAGAGCACCTCACTTTTAAACCGGGAAAGACCAGAGTTTGTGTTCATTTATAACCGTGACAAGCTGGAAAGAAGAAGAAGAAAAAAAAAAGTTATTAGACTCTACTGAGAAATACACAAGTTAAACCACATGTTAAACCTGAAACCAGTGCTGGAATGTAAACATTTACTTCAAGTTGCTGTATTTACTCTTTATTTTGCAGATTTGCATTATTTATACCAATTAGTTTTATATAAGTTTAAATCAGTCCTCGCCTTTGCCAGCCGCAGCATTAAAGTTATCACTTTAATACTCTGAAATTGACCATTTTTGGTAGGTTTCAAGTACATTTTGTACTTTCGCATGCAGGATGTATTTCCACACTGTGGTAAAACTACTTTTCCTTAAGTAAATTATCTCAGCGGCCTTCTTTCCTCACAACCGCTAGAAACGTAAATCCAGCACCAAAATCCTGTAATTACAGCCTGGTGCTTTTCTAAAATGTAGAATTTTTTTTATCCTATCTTGGTGACAGAAATGTGGATTCAATTATTTTATTTTATTTTTTTGGTTTTCTGATTATTTTATCTAATTTATACTGTGATGACTGAAGATGAGGTGGGCAAAATATTACAACACAGCTCTGAATGTAATGTAGTCGGTATACAGTATGATACACAATTAACATCCTCGTTCATCAAAAATGATAAATGATACAAATTACAAATAAAGAATCTATTATAGGATTTATATATTGAATTATAGTTGTGCAGGATGTTTCTCATGCCTGTCACTTGGTCCATAATAAGTACATTTACTCAAGTAACTTTATACTTTTTATAGTCTACATTTTTCGGTCAGCTATGGTTACATGAGCTGAGCTTGCAAACTAATGCCTGAACAGTTTGTGATTTAGTTAAAGGACCAGTATGTTGGATTTAGTGCCACGTAGTGACTTAGTTTGCTGATTGCGTCCTCCTTGTTTCACCTTTTATTTACAAGCGTTGTGGCTGCGAAACATGCAAAAAAAATAAAATAAAAAGAGAACAGCAGTCAGCGCTCAGCAGTGCTAGCAAAATCTCTGTGGAAACACTGGTGATCCCTGCCGATGTGAGGAGAAGAAGACGGGAATGTAGAGCTAGATCTAATGGGGAAGATCTCTAACAGATAGCCATACTACAGAGGGAATATTGAGAGTGTAGCGTCACAGAGATTTGGCTGATTGAACCCACTTGGACTCACGGGTAACTCTTGAGTCCAGTGGCTTTCAGCTTGTGAGAGCGACAGCTGAAGACAGACAGGAAAGCAGGAAGAGAGAAAGATGGAATGACACACAGCAAAGAAAACGTCCGAGGACCACAGGCCAGAGTAGAAACCGGGTCGCTGCAGAAAAGTGGGGGTTTCTTATCCTGCTTGTATACTGTGAGCCACTGTAACAAATGAATTTCCCATTGTGGGATCAATAAACAATCTTATCTTATCTAAAGCAAGTGTTTGGTTTGTGTGTTCTCGGCTACAGTAGAAACATAGTGGTTCAACTTGGCGGACTCGTGACACATGGAAGAGGAACTACAGTGTCTACAGATATAAGGCTCACTCTAAGGTAACAAAAACATAACGATTCATATTTTCAGGCGATTATACACCAATGAAAACTAAGTTATGCAGATTATATTCAATTTCTGTCATATTCTGTAAACAGAGCCCCCTAAATCTGATACACTGGGCCTTTAAATTCTGTTCCACCTCAATCTGCTACAACATTCAAATGCTGTTTACAGGGGCTACGCATCAATAACTGATATTGATATAACTGGAGGACTCATAATTGAGTGTATAACCATATTTACTGAAGTAATCTCCTTTTGCTCTCTTTATTCCCACTGAAACATATCCAAAGAATACAGGTTAATTTGAATTTAAAAGGCGTTACATCCAATTGTTTTGTGTTTTAACTGCAGAACAAAGTGTTACCCAATTCCGGAAATAAAGGATACGTCTGGCCTGTGTAGTTGGCAGCACAAAAGCTACACACTAAATTCAGGAGGCATAAAGACATGTTTACTGAGCTTCCTTTAATAGTGACCACCTGTTTTTTAGTCGCCTGCTGGCAAATGACAGGTCTGCTTTAGTTCAAAGGGAATAAACACACATGCTATGCTCACCTGTTGGGTAATGAGAGCTGAAAAGCTTCGTTACAGCACAGACCTCTAATTTGCTGAGATTTTTTTACTACGCTGATTATAACTGTGTTTATTTAGAAAATAAAAGACATGTTGTGAAAGATATTCCAGTACTGAAACAGAACACCACTGTGTGTTTGCAGCTGAAGGCAGATTTTAAATGTGTGAATCCAAGAGATGCCATTCAAATATAATGATGGCGCTTTTTCCAGTGAGCTGTAGCTGCTACAGTCACAAAGGCAATGCCCCATGGGTAGAAAAATCGTGATCTTATATCTCAAGAACTAACATGTTAGGAGTGATCTAATTTGCTAAACCCACAATTCCACTCTGTGTGTATATCTTTCCAGTGGAAACAGCTGACGTTACACCATCACTCTGAGGAGTCCGGTTCTCATTTTTCCGCTGCATGTGTGTGATTATTCAGGGTTGTGACCTGTATAAAATGAAGTTAGAGCAGAACAAGATTTAAGTGGTAAACTCATCGTTAAAAGTAGGTTTATAGCTCCAGTTTATATATAAGATAGAATATCCTATTATAATACAAAAACAGAGCGACTGTGTTACATAAGCCTTACATAAACCCGAGGTCTGCAGTGTGCATCAGTCTGCTTCATGACACGGAGGAATGCTTCGCTGCTCATCGTGTCTGTATCTCACCTCAATAATAACACCGACAAATTGAAGGAACATAATTTGATGTGTGTCACTGAGTTCTTGTTTCAGTGTCACTGTAGCTCCTCCAAAAGTTTTCTGAAGATTTCTCCAATTACAGATTTTATCCTCCTGCTCCAACAGTAATAAGATGCATCGGCATGTGTGCACCTCCAGTTTTATTATAAACCTGCAGTGCTAACTCCACTATAAAAAAAAAAGGGAATACAACTGTCAGAGACACGTGGAGAGTAGCAGCCTGGAGAAGCACAACATTATACTGCAGAAGGAATTTCAATGTGGTGTCAGACAAAATGGAAAATGAAGTCATGTTATGGTTTTAGGGTGTGTCACTCTGTTGTGATTCAAAGTCTTTCGTGGCACACTTACATTAAATCATTTTGAAGAGAACTCCACCTACTCACATAGGGACAGTCTCATAAAAAAAAAAGAAGTCCAGCAAGGGGTTGTTGTTGGTGACCTCCCTTTTATTGCACTTAAGCTGGAACACACAACACAATCCAGACATTTTCTTTCTCTTACCAGTTCTCTGCTGTGCAAGCTGCTGAGGCACCCTAAGTCTGGATATTGGATGAAATTTGAATATAACAATACAATTTACCAACATTTAGAAACCTAATTTGTGATAAAGTGCACTGACTTTGATCTAAAATTGGTCGTTCGGATTAGATTCCAGTTTGGCAAAAAAAAACTCTCTCTCTCTCAAAGCTGAGCTTAACTCAAAGTGATTCGAGAGTCAGGCTCAAACAGTTGCTTCCTGTAATTGCAGAAAAAGGGTTGATTTATTTGACATTTGTGGGGGCCAGCTGAGACTGACTTCTGCGCTGAACTGTATTATGTTATTGGAAATCTTGTTACTGGCTTCAGACAGTGGATTTAAAGCAGCATGATCATTAATGGATCCAGTTTGTGAGTGAGGCAGAGCAGGGGGAATATAAAAAGGGATTTATTTGATCTATTTTCAGGACAGAAAGTTGATAGTCAGCAAAGACAAACAAAGACCAAATGGGAGCGAGCAGGCAGTAAAAGAAGCAAAGCTAACTTACAAACAAGCAAGCAGAGCAGGAAAAAGATGGCTGAAGCTGCACTGAATCAAAGTGTGCAAAGGGTCAGCGTTTGTGGGCTTACAGGGAATGAGGGACAGGTGTGCCGGCAGGTGATGATCAGCTGACTGACTGAGGACTACTGCTGGTCAAACAGGGAATGACAAAACTGGTAAGAAGTGGCAAGCAGGGTGCAAACTACAGGCGGACTCCCCTTAAAGGTCCAGTGTGTAGACATTAATTGCATCTAGTGGTGTAATCACTGCATTACAATCTCCTTACATCACCCTCACCTTCCTAGTGTAAAGGAGAAACAACACTTGAAAGGTTGGTGTTTCAACATGGCATTAAAGAGGATCTACTCCCACTGTAGATATAAAAGGTTTTTTAAGTAACAAAAATAAAAATAAATGTTATGGAATTTTCTATCCTCAGGTTACACAAGGTCACGTGTGGGCCTTGAGGTCCTTGGCAGTATTAATTGTTTGTCTTTGATTAGGTGCCACCATCTCTCAACACTGTGGTGTCCAGGGTCAAAGAGATCTGTTGCTGCCTTCTCAGACATAATAGATAGCTGCCGCTGACGTTCCAATCTGTGTAAACAGACATCTGTGTCTCCAGACTAGAATATGCTGACAATAACACCTCCATGGGTAAAGACATTCTCTTTGACTGTAGTATTTGTGGTGTTATCTTGGGGTTTAAAGTCGATCCACCAGGATGAGTTGGGCAGAATGTGAGACCGACTCAGGCACTTCTGATGAACTTTGACAGTGTCTCTAATTCTCCTTGGCCAAGCATCAATAAATAATACAGCATAACACATCAGAGGCTCCTGAACACTTTCTTCCTTCCTGACCTCACCATTGACCTTTGACTTCAGCAATTTCTCCACAACAAGAAAGATTCTTATTTTCTTATTATATGAATATTAAATTCCATGTCTGCCTTATTCTGAAAATAAAGGCCTCAAGTCTTACACACTGCACCTTTAACCCTAAACACTCAATGTGCTATTTTGCCATGCATATCATAAGGTTTGATATGTGACCGTCACATCTTCACAGACCTTTTTCACAGCAGCCATTTTCACATGAATAATAGCCAGCGCAGGTGTTTCCAATGATACTAATTAAGGTTCTGTTCCATTTATTGCGGCAGAGCCTTTCCAGTGAGCCAACATGCACCACAGCAGCAGGCTGTCTCTGTTTGACCTGAATGGAACCTTAATTAGTATCATTGGTAACACCTGTGTTTACCCTACTATTTCCTGTCAAAATGGCTGCTGTGAAAAAAGGTCTATTGTACCCAGAAATGAGTGTGCTCATCTGTATGTGATGGATAATGGGGGCTGATGTGATGGGGACTCAAACCAGGGGTGTAAATATAGATAATAGTAGCCGTGGGCCAGGCAGTGTCTGTAGAGAGAACAGGTCCTCCCAACAATGTGTTGGCTGGAGAACAGACTGTTTCCAGGGACTCAGATAGCCACCTGTGAAATGCTGATGTATTGAAAGCAGTGATAATGGTTAAAGGAACAATCTGTAACCAAATCATATGCTTATTCTACATAAACTATAAAAAACTATTTAATAAAATGAATAATCTTTGGTATTTTTGTTTTATACATATAATGTATGCTATAATGACTGTTGGGTAATATGTATGTTGATGTTGACCCATGTCACTGGGGCCCGTTGTAACTGCCTTACACCACTGATTTGCTTTTAAGACTTTAGAACCACAAACTATAGCCTCCAAACGTACCTTTACCACATCGCTAACACCTAAACTTGGCTACTATAAGCTTCACAAAGGTGATATTTAGTAAATTTCATAGTACAGGTGCTTTTTTTAAAGAATCTTTTCACCTACTTAGGCCAAAGTACTGGTTCCTGGTTTAACACAAGGTTGGTGACATGGTTCTGGTGAAAATACAATCTGTAACAATATAAAGTAAAGAAATTGTATTTGATTCTTGTACATAACATATAGAATCTACTGAATCTCACATTAACATGAGAAGTTTTTGGATCTGCAACTCGCTCATGATTAATCCAACACAGTAAAACTGAACTCAATAATGTTGTAGTCTGAGTAATACTGGTTGTGCTTTAAATAATTGGTGTAACATCAAACTAAAGTATTAAAATTCTGAGAATTAAATGAAATTTTATAAATATAGATAAATGTGTCGTGTTTAGTTACCAACTTATGCCATCACCATATTGTGATATGTCTGCTTGAAATTTCTGCCACACTCTCCCAGTCTCACTTAATTAGACATAACTCCTATGAAAATGTTTTTGGCTGCACTTCTTGTCTTGCTTATTTTGAGTCCTTATGTCATAATTGGCGTCAAATTATATCCAAACACCACCCTGCTTTGTAACGCTCTCCCAAAACCTTCTGGCTGTCTGTTGTGCAGCTTCAAGCCAAAGACACGATGGCCCAGCGTACCCAGTGACTAAAGGCGGTGACATCATACATCATGTGGAGTCTGTTTGTGCAGCGACTCAGACCAGACACAAAGACAGAAATTCCAATATTCATTCTTGTCCTTTTTCATTATCAGTTGTTTCTCCTAGTCAGCAAATCTATTGTATTTCCTGGTAGATTGTGGGCCAAGGAGGATTTAGATAATACATTGGAGACGACAGCCAATGCTGAAGATGCATGGCCCTGTCTGGTGAGCCTCAAACTATGTATCTGTAAAGCCAATTGTCTTCTGCATCTGTAAAGATGACCCTCCTATCATTTTTTGTGTATAAAACTGTCTGTCTGTTTGGGTAAGACAAGGCATAAGTGTGAAGTTCTCTCCTCTTACAGCTGTGATAAATGTAGGTCATCCTGTTGGTTTAGTCTTTTATGCGAGTATAACTAACCAAATCCCTGGACCATTTCCAGCCTTCACACCAGGTTTATGTAACTCTAGCAGTATGCAGAACTAATCGTATACCTTATTCCCATATTAACAGATGTGTTGGATCATGGTCCAGATTTCTTTAGAGCAATCCAGCGATGCAGATGTGGGTTGACCTCTGAGACTGTGCAGCAGTTTTATCAATGTCTACAACGTGATAAGCTGCACATTCTCTTTTAGCCATCTCCCTGCTCAGCTAACTAGAAAAACACTTTGGCGGAGCATGTGCACTGCAACAAATGTAATGTTTAAACCATGCTAGTAACGTGACTCTTGGGATGGCATGTCTATCAGCCAGTCCACCGCTTTGGTCCACTAGTTCCAATAGTTATTGGATGATTTGCCATGATGTTTTTTTGCACTGAGAAGTGTAACCATCAGAGGAATCCTACTGACTTTGGCTATTCCCTGAACAATGCTTTTGGTTTCTGACCAAATACCTTTAGAGCTAATGATATTTCCACCAGGTGCAGCTGTACTCTGTGTTCTGTGATAATTATCAAATGTTATGCATGCTAAACAGGCTTAAAGGATCAGTGTGTAAGATTTAGTGGCATCTAGCAGTGTAGTTGCTGATTGCAACCACCTTGAAAGGCCATTTCTAGAGCCAGGGTTTAGTTTAGCATGGCAGACTCAAAGACAGCAAAAACATAATTCTTATTTTGAGGTGATTATACACTAATGTATCTGTATATAGAGCCCCCTAACTCTTACACACTAGACCTTTAACTAAGATTTAGCAAACATTATACTTGCTAAACATCACAATGACAGCCTTGTCATTGTTAGTATGCTGACTTAAGCATATATACTACATTTCAGGTGAGAAGTTTTCAGCATTTCAGTTTCAGTTTCCATACTCACAGTACGCTACATTTTGCCATAAGTGACTATATGAAGGCATCCATGTACTTAAAATAGTAAGTACAAGTATGTAAGTACAAGTAATAAGTATAAGTATGGAAGTATGCAAATTAAGATAGAAAGGCAGTATGATTTTTCCTCCATGGTGTGCTCTGTTAGTTTGCACACACAGCAAAGTCTGCATGCTTTTACTGTAATTCAAACATATTTTTTTTACAAATGTAATTGCTGTTTGTGTTCTATTTACTTCTGCCATTTTTTCCATCCATATTCATATGTTATTGTCTTCCTTTCTTTTCATTGTGTATATCTTCTCCTGCTCCAGCAACCCAGGCACACAGTATGCCCCCAACTCTAATGAAGTTATTTCATTCCAGTCTGAGATAATGGACCAAGAACAAATCCATTTGTCTGCACACTCCAATGTCCATGTCATTACAAAAGACATTTCAGAATGGCTGATAATTCGGTTTTACTCTGGACAATTGTGTAATGTCTGTAATGCGTTCTTCTGGCTGTGGTTCTACTATGTATGAGCCTTATTTGAACCTCTGTCTAATGTGCTGGATCCACTTTTGATTTCTTCCTCGGTGATGTTTATAAGCCATTTTCCACTCTGGGGATGTTTATTGTAAGATTAACTATATTTTTGAGTCTCTCCATTTGTTTTTGTTTTTTAAGCATTATTAAATTTAATTAAGTTTTTATTCTGATTTGTTGATGTTTTATTAAATATTATTAAATCCTTATGTGGTCAAAGTTTTTTTTGACAGCTGAGGTTAAAGTTATTATTATTATTATTATTATTATTATTATTACTACTACTACTACTACTACTACTACTACTACTACTACTACTACTATTATTATTATTATTATTAAAATAGTGATACTCATACTATGATGACTTGATGGTACTTGAACATTTTATTTCCAGTCTGTTTCGGACCTTCTTGATTTTTTTCATGTCCTGAGGTCAGGATCAAGTGAACCTTTAACCATCGATCCAAAATTTTTACTCAAGGTGTTACCTATCAGGCATTTTATGAATCAAAAGATGAAAAGAGTTTTGCTATTGCCAGACGTTTGTCTTGATGTCAGATATTTGGATTTATATTTGAAATCTTTAAAATAAAATAAAAACAGCCCACAAGCTATTGAGTGCCTTGACTGAGAGTTTCCAAGTTCTTGTCTGTTTCAAATCATTGTCTTCTTCCCTATGGCCACTGGCAGACACCAGCTGTTACTTTTCAAGCTATTTCATATCCTTTGACTCACTGTGTAAAATAGAGACAGTTCTGACTAATAGACAGCAAAGCACGGACTTCTACTGGCACTGTGTCCGTGCACATGTGTGGTTTGATTGATCTTTGAGAAACAGGGAATACTTCACCGCAGTGAACCTCATGTGAACTTGTTCTTACTCCAGAAAAGAACTGGATTAAGGACAGTGGGTGTTTCGTCATTATTTCTGTGGAGACCAATAAGAAATTAAATGCATTCATGATTTCAACATTTTCAGGGGAAAATGAGCTTTCTGTTTGTGTCACTATCTTTCCAAGTACTGTATAACATTTATTTGCAAATCCTCAGATGCCAAAAATGATTCACTCCACATAAAACTGCAATGAAACTGGACTTCAGTCTTAACACGCGATTGCATATTTTGTTCTTTATGAGATCAATCTTTAAACACTTACATGTGGCTGCTAGCTTAGCATTAAAGCAGAACTTTGAGTTTAGTTTAGGTAAATGTGCTCGTTTGCTTTCTGGTGGTCACTAATCAACACTTTATATCTTGTTTGTTTAATTCTTACAAAAATGTAGCATTAAAAACAACAATTCATGGTTTTACAGAGGGCTTTGTACGGGGCTATCTCATCTTTCTGAGCGGTTGCGGAGCCCTCAGGAAGTTACTGCTCTTAGCTTCAATTTCACAATGTGAAAACTTCACTGTATTTCTGTTAAGGCTTTGACATGAGTTTGACAAGCAGCTTATGATAAAAGACGGCATGCTTTAACCCTCATCAAATCTTTATCTCAGTTATTAAGCCTTTTTTTCGGATAACATGATTTTTTTTTTGGTACTCTCTATTATGTTACACCACAGCTTACTCATATTCCAAGTCCAGAAAGAAGACCAATCTAAAGCCAATTACAAGGCATAACGCATAATTAATATCATATCACCAGTTACATTACTTACATTATTAAAAATAATTAATTGAATTTGCATTTTCATTACATCCCAATCTGTACTTCAGTGGGGCCGCAGTTTTATCTGCGGGTGACACTGGGTTGTTTTTAGAAGAGAATATATATCACACTAAAATTAACTTGGGGAGGTGGTGGAAACCGGATGCTTGTTGATAGCTCCTGCAGTGCTCAGCACACTGCACTATAAATCTAATAAGACTACCGCATTTTGCAAAGACAAATCTACTCAATTAACGGAGCTGCGGTATAGAAGAAATATCAGGAGAGCAAAAACCCCACAAACCTCTTCATTAAGAGATTTTGAAACTTGGCTGCAGTCACAGCAGTCCTGCGTCACTCGTTTCCCTCTGAGTGATCAGAGACATAATGTGCCTTGTACTGCGTCCAACAATGACTTAAACCGTTTAACTACACAATTACAGCCATAAAAGACACAACAATGACTGAAGGGACCTTTACTGGGACTTTGTATGGAGGAACTTTTGAAGTTAAATTGGTAGCAGCTCTGAGATAAATCCCTGGTAACCAAATGGACGTCTTAATTTTAATAGAGTTCATTTGTAGCATGATATCCTCGCTTTATCTAATGATTCTTGGTATTGTAAAGGGATGCCACTGAAGAATGTGTGCACTGGAAGTACTTTAGCAAATATAGTAAGGAGTAATAGACAAATTTGTTTCCAAGTATAAACGAAAAGGCAAGGTTGTGTACAGAATGAATATGTACTCTAAAGGGAATAAAAATATGCCATTAATGATACAAGGTTCCCTCAAAGCATAGAGGAGACCTGAGATGTGACCTCTTTCCATCTCAAAGCCACAGCCCATAACATCAGTAGAACTATAATCATAAAATGATAATGTCTTGCATATGCAGTCAGAGGTGGCGTCATTCGGTACATGTCTCATTCAGTAGATAATGACTTCAGGGACTGTGTGGTATTTGAACTCGGGAAGCATAAATAATGCAATACTTCATTCATCGCACAGGAAATTTGGAAAAATAAACATACAAAGCATCCAGTTAATTCTGCACAACTCAACTTTATGATGCAGTTCTGATGAAAACAGTTACCAGCGAGTCTCAGGAGCCAAATTTGCTGATTGCAGTTTTATGTGCACCAGCAGGGACTGGAAAAGGTCTAACTTTGGAAAAGCCACTAAGAGGAGTTGTTTTTAAAGTAAACGTTGAAGTGTGCGTGAACTGTATTAAGTAAGTGTATTAACTGTGTCCGTGATTAGTTTGCCTGTCACGAAAGGTAAACATTTATATTGATTCATTATATCGCAGACTCTCCATCAGGAACGTTTTGAGGTTTGGGGAACTAAAGAGCCAGCGGAGGTTTTAATGTCGATCTGATACTTACTACAAAGTTTATGCCAATAGCAGGCTGTGAAGTGAGGTCAATGCAGAAGTGCCAAAAACTGCAGTTCCTCAAACGTCCACTTGAGGCTGGCTACAGAATGAGTACATTTCCACAAGTACCCATAAAATGTCCAACTTCACAGCAGAAATAAACATGTTTACAGCCTGGTACAAAAAACAGTTTTGGTCTCTATAGCTAATTTCCCCGTTCATGACAACTGTACTAAGAGTAAATTTCTACAGAACTCACTTGTTCAAATTATATGAAGTCTTATAGTTGTGGCTTGTTTAACAACCAGGCTTCATACAGCCTGCCTCAGGTCCATCCACGATCAACGTCTTTGCACATTTTTTGATAAACCAGGAGGTGGCAGAGGCAGGACTGCCAAGATGGCATTGTCCAGAGTCACTACACTGGGTTGAGAACAGTTAATAAAAACGGCTGAATGATTCCTCCAGAACAACAGACATCGTAAAGCTCTTAAGTTCCCATGAATGCTTGGGGATTGTCATGTTATCTGACATCTCCTCTCATAAAAAAACAGGATGTTATGCTTAAGGCTTAGCATCCAGAGGGAGTTTGTGTGAAAGCTACAAAGGAGGAGTGAAACAGTGCAAAAAAGGACAATGATATTAGCCAGTGGGGAACGTTTGTCACCTTTACCATCTTCCATGGTTGAAGACAAGTTGCCTTTGTCCCTCGCGTCTGGGTATTGAGTCTCCTGAAGCATAGTTGCTGATTATTTTGACTGTCGTTTCAAAATGCACACCTCTGCTCCATGCCAGTGCTGCTTGTTTTACTAGACCCACTGGCTCTACATATTTCGTTTTGGTTGGCTGCATCACCTCGGTGTCAGGTCTCTCATCTGGCTTCTTCTGCCAGGTTCCCTTTCAAAATAAAAGAAACCATACACTAAAAGTCATTGGAAGAGATACTTTTCTACATTTATGAAAATTGTTTGTGACATGTGATTACAAGACATATCTTTGGTGTCCCATTGTAACATCTGGAGATGCTGTTTCAGATGTTTTATTAATTTCCTGCACTGGCAGTACAGCACTGTATGTCCTCTCCAGTTCTTTCATCTCCAATGTGCAAGACAGTTTGAAGGACAGCAGCCTGTCCAAGAGCATTTCCTCAAGCTTCAAGTCTTCAAGCCAATAAGTGGACCGAGACAACAAATCACGGATTAGTGAGGTGCGTTCCAAATAATGTCACTCTGCACTTGCTGCTGACAGGACTACAGTGTGGTCATAGTGTAGTGTATGATTATAGTTGTGCCAGTGAAGCTTTCTCCGTTTGACCTGATAAGAGTCGGGTTGCAGTGATTTCTCTCTGATGCCCCCCTGCCCTTCGAAGTTAAGAAGTTAATGGAAAATCGAATCTTTGAACCAACACAATTCTTTTAGGGTCTGCCAAGGCCGCATTACCAAGCGGAGAAAGTGGGCAACTGCCCCAAGGCTCCAGATCCTCAGGGGGGATCTGAGAGGGGCAGGTTCACTGCGTGTCAATTGGTTTGTGGTTTTATGGTTATGAATATACACCACTAAGGTGTAATATCCCCTAAAATAATAAGGGCCTCAGGCTGGTTCCTGCATTTTTAGTCTTTTAATCCTTCGTCGATTTTGCACTTAAATGTGTATTGAATCCATTTAACTGACACACAGCACATTTGGGGGCAGATAGCAGAGCCCTAAGGCAAAACATAACGAAGCTGCTGTGTATTCCTGCTGTGTGTGGGCATTTCAAGGCAACAGAGAACATTCGCAATACAATGAGTAGGTGGAAGGGGCCTGGGGTCAACAAGAACATTGCAATAATAATGCAAATATATACACATATGCTTTTATTTTTTTAGTATTGCTATGTTTTCACAACTCATAAAAAGGCACATATATGCATGCTAAATGAAGGTTTAATGATAGGTTTGTGAACAAAGGCCTTGAACTGGTCTTGAACTATTTCTGCACCTCAAGCACTGCTTAAGTGCCTTGCACCTTTTCCATTCACTTCCTTTTTGACTAAGTTTTCACATCCGTCCCATCCAATTCCCCCTTTGTCTTTTTCTTTTCCCCTTCTCTCTCTTTCGTTTAAATACAGGAACCACTGGGGCTCTAGTCCCGTAGAGCAATGAAGAGATGGTTCCTCAACTCTCTCCTGGATCCCTCCTGTGTACCTGCAACCAGCCAACACTGGTCCATCTCTGTGTCTGCACATGTTACTATAAAGCAACCACCAGCAGCTGTTTAGCTTAGCTTAGCACCAAGACTGGAAATAAAGGGAAACAGGTAGCCTGGCTCTATGAAAATTCACCAGACCAAGGGGGAAAAATGCCAATTCATGGTTTTTCTTCTCTCCCAGCAACGGTTGCCTGGTAACCAGCGGAGTCCCCAGGAAGTTACTGTTCTTAGTTACTTGTATTTCTAACTGTTGAGGCATGAATTGCTTTGACATAAGTTTGACAAGCAGTATCTCTACAGCTTGTCATAAATGACGCTGTGCTTTAACCGGCATGAATCTATCTCAATCATTATTTGACAGAAAGACAGCTCCCCCCACTCAGAGTCTTAACTCCCTTGTGGTTCCCTCCAGTCTTCCCGCCCCCAGCTGAAGCCAGTTGATCTCCGAACTCCTCCATCCATTTAAGACCCCGATTTAATACACCTGGCTTAATCTATATCCACATCGCTGTGGTATTTTTTTAGTGAAATACCATTTGGAAAGTTGGATGAAAAGTAAAAAAACATGAATTGTAAAATCTCTGCTCGCCAAGTGTGTAGAGACATAAATAACAAAACTGAGAGCGAGAAGCAAAGAAAAAGAAACTACCTAACTTAATAACACTGTTAAGATAAACAGTTTTCCACCATGCCCTGTGCAGCACTGACTGAGTGGGCGTTAGCAGTAGCAAAGACCGCAGTGCTCGTTCCAAATTGGGAGAAAAATGGGTAAAAATGCAAAATAAAAACCACATACTGGTGTTGTGTCATCTTCTAAACAATGGCCAAGCTTCGACAAATGGTTTCAAGAAGTTTGGAATGTGCATCCCTGATGACACGCAAATTTGATCTTATTCAGAAAAACAAATGAAGCTCTACATGTGCTTGGAGTATGAAGAGGAAGATGACAAATATAAAAGAGAGACACAGCAGTGATTGAGAATGAATCCAAGCACAGAAGTCGGATCCACACGCTCGTACTCGTTTGTATAAAACATGAGTGTTTATGAACATGAGTGTTTATGAACAATACTCAGCTGTCTTTGCAAACTGTCGGATTATTCCGAAGTGTTTGGCAGATATGCATTTTTCACAATGCATTGAGTGAAAATGAAGAGATGAGTCAGGCACAGAGAGTTTCAAAGAGGAGAATGGAATAAGAATCAGTCTAACTGAGAGATGATTCATTTAACCACAGTGAATCAGTCTGGCAGCGTGTTGGGAGAACTGATACGGACCATAGAATCACTTGGACACAAACAGAAATGACTCATAAGACCATATTGCATCAAGGACTGTGTGTAAATCACAGGCTGTGATACAGACAAGCGTGAAAATCTCCAAAGCTGCAGTATGTGCAGAATGGCAGTCCAAGTTTGAGCCAAGAGGCTTTCATCGAGGCTCGGTGTTGAAAAAAAAAGAAAAAAGAAGCACATGGATATTGATTTTTCCCAACCCTACTCATAGATAATTGAAAACCAATTCACATGAAAGCACAGGCGTGTCTTAGTTTATAGTCAAAATGGTCTTCATACCACTTGTGACACATGTTGATACCAAACCCGGAGTACAATTAGACTGCAGTATGAAACATGTCTGCATATCAACATCCTCCGTCCTCGCTGATTCTGCCTGATGTGATGTGAGGAGTTAAAAACGGTGCAACTAAATGCTCTGGCCTCGAGTACAGGAGGATACATCTGTATTCCTCATCTAGCCTGCAGCTTTCTGTTTTGGTTTTATTTATTAACATACTGTGCACATGCACTCTTGCTGTCGCCATGGCAACAGCTGCAGACAGGTTAATGATGCCTGAACCCAGAAAAAATGGACACAATCACTTAGAAATAACAGCAATCTCCAAAGGTTGAATTTGATTTTTTTGTAAAATCAAATTTGTCTACCGTTTGACCACGTAGTGTAACATCCACAGGAGTGCTAAGAGAGATAGTGTGGGCATGCTACCTGAGACTTAAGTCTTAATCTGTTTTGCCAGTAAAATTGTGTGCAAGGTGAACAGGCCCTGGAGCAGTAGCTCATCTGTCCTCATGTCAGAACAAACACAAAAAAGATGGTGTTTTTAGCATAGCTCTCAACCTACCCCCTAAATTTAAATGATCTTAAATTGAAATCTTAGAGCAATAAGGCAATTTGGTCTCATCAACGAGTCCAAGCCAGGAGAGGGTAGTACCAGTCTGTGGTTTAGTCTTGTCTGGCAGCCTTTTGCTTGGTTACTCTCTTTTCCTCAGTTTCCTCATTCACTTTGCCTCTGCCATGCTGTGCCTCTGCTGAACCTTTCATTACTCTGGTTCTAGTGTCCATTCTAGTAGTATTAGTCTTCATTCCCACCCTCCTGAGGCACGAAAACTAACCAAAATACCTGTGGTAACCTGTGGTTCACCTGTGGACCCCCCACCCCGGTGCTCTGAGCTCGCAGTCCAGGCAGCACGGCTAACAGACTGAGCTAACAGCAGCTACAGTTCATAGCAGTTTACTTCACTGTGCTTCAGGAAACTCTCTAAATTAAAAAAAAAGTTGAGGTTGAGGAGTTGAGGTGGAGCAGCTGGAGGACATCAGATGGAAAACCAGAAAACATTTTCTTCATAAAATATGATCCAGTTTCACCTAATAAATGAAACAGTTGGTGGTGTGTGACAGATCGTACCCAGAGCACATTACAAGTTACGTAGTGAAGGACAGGCAGTCTGTTTTATTATATTTATGGTGGGAAAGTTAAAGTCAAAGCAATGTTGCTTTAATATAACTCCAGTCAAAGTATCCTGAAGTCAAAAACCTGCAGAGTGGCTCCAGCAGTTTAACATTTGTCTCAACAGTTTGGTTTTACCAGGTCTCTTTCAAAACTCTGAACACAGACCCTTTTGTTATATAGACAATTCATTTCCAGCACAAGTCCAATAACAATGCTCCAAATCAATAACACTGTACCCCAGAGCACACTTCTTCAAATTCCCCATCATTACCAAAAGGCTCCATCGGGGAGAGCTGTTCACCTGGTGAGTGGAGACTTCTCAACTTCCAGCATTCTTTCTTTTACCTCTGAGGGGTTATTTTCCATGTTCAGTTCATGCTTGAATCTGTCCTACATGGGCAGGGATCGTCTCTGACTGTATCCACCTCTTTACAGGCGGTGACCTTAGCTTTTATGGGGCTATGTACAGCCTTGCTGCGAGGTCACAAGGCCAGAAGGTGCTGAACTGCAAGCCTGCCCTCCGGAGTTGGCTGTAGTCTGAGAACAGTCCTTTTCAGTCCCTGAAAAGAAACGGATAGTGTGATTTTTGACCTTGGAAGTAGTTGTTGTAGCAGCTACATGCACCTTCTAGTGAGATTGTTTTGTCAAAATGACTCTTTTAATAAGCTTTTAAGCTAAATGGGTCGAAAACCCAATGAAAGAGTAAGCAAACACCATCTGCTGATGAAGATGACATGATATGACTAAAAGCTCCAGAACAGCTATTAAGTTATTAACCTCACCTCGTGTTGTGTGATTTTCCTGTCAAACAATAGCTGTCATGAAAAATCCAGCCTGTCTGAACAGTTGCTTTGTTTTTTGTCTTTTTTTGTTTTCTCTCAGGGGTCTCTGAGGAAAATAAACACCTCCACCATGATAAAAAATATGATTGTGATTATTCCGGCCTTTCATCTTGTTGTTTTCTCAATAAGCAGAGTTTGCAGCGCTTCTTGGAAGTTCTGACTCGGGTCTTGTCTCTAAAACTGCATACATATGGAAATAAGGTTCAGTTCCAGGGTAAAGGTAGATCTGGTCCACAGGAAAATTTAATACCAGGGTTTGGGAAGAGCTTGATCTTTGCAAAGCTAAACGACTTTGTCCGTACTAAAACTAAAGGCACGTAGATTACAGTGACACAATAAGGGTACAAATTAAGCAATTAATGCAGGGTGTGTCATGAATTCCTGTTTCTCACCACTAACAAATGATTAAGTCACTGTGACTGTATGTGATTGGTTCACACTTATTATCAGTCAAGGGATGTCAAAGAGGAATTTCAGTTGCATAAATGTTTATGTAAGTATCTGATGACCAATAAAGCCCCACATTTCTATGAGAACTGCGTCTGAAACAGACATTTTTGTAACTCTAAAGCATGCGTGTTAGGATGTACCAGTATTACTGAAGAAATGTGGGGCCTTGAACTTTTATTTCCTTGGATACAATGCTCCTGCTGACTGATAATGATGTCTGGTAATCATCTGCAAATCTGTACGACTACCAAACTGAATTAGATCATTAAATAACTGTGATAATAACAACTGTTAGTCCGACCCTTTTGTATTGTACATTTACATATTTGCTGAAATATTGGATTAACTGTTGGCAAAAACAAAAGCTGACTTTAGATACTGTCAAAGGAATCATTGTCTGGCCAGCATTAGTGGAAGGAAGGAAACTGCGGCTGCCCTTTAAAGGATCTTTATTGCTGCGGCGCAGTAGTCTGCAGCATGTAATTACACAAGAACACTTATTAGCTCCAGGTAAAGGTCACAGAAAGTGGGGGTCTGTGCAAAGAGCTTAAATGCAACAGTTAACACTTCTGGCTAGTAACTTACATATGTGTGAGAGTGCACTTGCAGCTTGCATTGCTAATTGGGGTGACTCCATAATTTATGACCAAACACTTATTAAGATGTTAAAGAAAGAGAAAATTGTGAACTGCTCATGTTTGTTTTTAATAGAATTGACTCAAAGCCTTTTTACAGCTAGAGATTGCTCTGACCCCAGATCGGAATCTTTTAGAGACATAGTTATACACCAGGTGTAAGTGGAATGATTGTAGACACTGCAGCTACTGGAACACTTTGATTATAGATGTTTATGTTGTATAAATATACACACAATGTATATAATGCAGATTCGAAAACATCCCTTCAAACACAGCACAATGCAGTTGTTGAGTGCCTCTTGAAACTCTGCCACGTGGTCACTTATTTTAGCTCAGTGTGCTTGCATGCTTTCCACATGCTGTAAGCAATTTGTGTGGTAGTTGGCAAGACGGCCGAACCAGTGCGGTAATCTTTGGATCGTGCTGCTACATGAATGGTGGCTGAGGCTCTGTGAGTATCCTGACTGTCTGCCCTGGTGCCAGGCCGCGGGAATGATCAGTCTGCCTGCCTGTGAATGGCACCGTTAATGCTCACGTTGTATTTGACCGAGACTGTGAGAAAGACTCCCCTTTTCCCGAATATGATTCCTGTTTACAGAACTAATTTGCAGGTCAGGGAGGGTGTGTTGCACATGGCTCCAAAGGGACTCTAGGTGGCATTGTTTCTGCCAGCATCATTTTGAAACCCCCTGTGCCTTTTCTATATATTTGAGTCCAGTCCCCCTGTAGTTACTGCTTAAAACTCTGTCAGACTTTTCTGGTCTCACGTGTCGCAACACATACAGTTTATAATGATAAATATTTGAGATTTACCAGTAGAAATAGTAGTTATTGTTTTTAAACAGAAGGTCCTTGATCTGAGAGACTGATAGAAAAATCAAAAGCAGGCTTCAGATTTTAAAGGCTGAAACAACAATTGTAGGAGATTTTATTGGCTAAGTCGTTTGCTAATTAAACTCCACGAGTTGGCCGGAAATGTTGGCTGTTTTAATGTTTGCAGCTGTAGCTTGTTTTAAAATGAGAAACTTGTGCATATATCACACTAAAAGATTAAGCATCTTCACCAACTGGCGTTGAACTAGAAGTTGATTCATGTGTTTCACTGTAGACTAGTGGGTTCTGTAAAGAAAAAAAAGGAAGACCAAACTGTGATTTTGTCCTTTTTGGCTGTTGTACAAGTACCGAGGATAGATTTATGCTTTGCCAGTTGTGTTTATGTTTGAATTAGTATTTTATGCATTTTGGTACCCACAGTTTCAGAGTGCAGTTGCCCTCTTCAGTTTCTTCGCCTCTGCCATGCACTGCCTCCGCTGACCCTGGTTACGCTGACCCTGCTCACCCCTGCTTCGTGTGTCACTATCCGCCTTATTTTTAAAGAAACGTTTGAACTGGCGTCTGACACCGTCAATGACTGGTTTCCACACAGTGGATGTGCTAGTTGTGAATGGGACGTTGTGTAATCTGTAACCCTACAAACTAACGTAGATAGTTTAGGAGGTTCCTTCACCATCAGTGTATTGTTGAACTTGTTGGCTGGACATGCTAATAATTGCAATCCAGACATGTAGAGAAATCCAAGCTTCGCAGATCTGCTTTGCCTACAGCTGTCATGGACGCTAACATATGATTGGAGCTACTCTGAGCATGTGGTTGAAGAAGCACCGACTGCTTTTCCATAGTTACATAAGATTTGTGTGTAAAGGCTGCCTTTGACCATCTGTGACCAACCAGTAGTGTCATTTTCTAAACGTCTCAGGATTTAGCTCCATCTGCACATTTGGCCATTAAATGTTAAACGCTGTCTTTAACATCTGTGTCGCAGCTCGCAAACGTTTTCTCAGAGCACGCTTCAGAAATGTGCCCACTGTGACCACACCTTATTAAACTTGTGTTTATTGAACCGTCATTCAGTAATTTTATTTTAAGCTCCGTACCTCATTCTTCATGTTATTTTATGTACTTTACATGTTAAAGTTTTATATATTATGGTTTGCTTTATTGATAGTGCGGTTGTCTGTGGTTATGAATTTTTTTATATATTTTTTCAAATTCAAGGACGTAATTTTCCCAGTATTGTAAATAACTGAAAGAAAGAAAAAACATTGTAAACACTTCTTTTTGTGACACACAGCACAGCTAAATGATGCAGACTATTTCCATGGTTACCATAAAAAGGAGCCAATGAGGTAAGCCCTGTGGTTTTGGTGTCATGAAACAAAGCTTTTCCAATTATGTTCTCCCACAATGAACTAGAAGAGGTGCTGAATGCGCAACTCTTTCCATTTGTCACCAAAAAAAAAACCCTGAATGAATCCAGATTTTTAAAATGAAACTGAGCCTTTGAGACATTTCCTGGACACATTTGGTTCTAGCTGGGCATGTCAAACGGACATTTATGGAGAATGATCTAATCATGCTTGAGGTGAACATTGAGGTATTGTAGAGCATGATCAAAGATTGTGGCAAGGTTAGCCAGTGGCCTTTTGTTCCATGTCGCTGTAAATCTACAAAAAACTGGCAGCAGCTTTAATCCTGACTTCTAACACGACACTAATGTCGGCTCAAACTTACAAATATGATGAACATCTCTAACGGGGCAAATGTTGCTGAAGGCAAGTGACAGATTTTCCGTAACCAGTGAACCACAGCCTGCCTTTTATTATAGCATTATAGTACTATTATTGGGGTTATTTAAATAAACATATCAAAGCGCTGACTGTATTTAAAAGCTAAAACTATTTTTTTTTTATCCATATTGGCTCAATTAAATGGAAACGTATTGTTTTAGGAATTCTATCCAATTTGATTCGAGGTCTGCTTTTGGTTATATGCGTATTTATTGGAATTGAAATTGTATATTCTCGGTCCACTCTGTCAAATTTAGAGGCCTTTATTTACAGAATATGGCAGAGATGTTTTCATGGGTGTATAATCACCTGGAAAAAAAGAATCGTTATGCTTTTGTTACCTTGTTACCTAGAGACTAAAACAGTTTTTTGTACCAGGCTGTAAACATGTTTATTTCTGCTGTGAAGTTGGAAATTTTAACATGAGGGCTTATGGAGACTGGCTGGTGGTGTAGCCAGCCTCAAGTGGCCGTTTGAGGAACTGCAGTTTTTGGCACTTCCTCAAAGGGTTCAGTCCAGAGGCATGGAGCTTACCGTTTGAGTCCCTCGTGTTGCACCTCCATGTTTCTACAGTAGCCCAGAATGAACTGAACTTCAAAATGGCTCTTCAGAAACCAGTGGGTGATGTCAAGTGTCCTTCCATATAACAACAACAATCATGGACCCATTTAGAGTAAAATACACAGGAAAGGAGGGTATGCTTTTGGGCATTGCTACCAAGTCACCATTATGGCCTGTCATAACCGTGTAGCAGAAGATGGTTAAATAAATACTGTATACTTTTAAAATTGGTTCAAAGCTTTTTTGGTGTGTGGTAAGCCATTTTCACTTCAGCCTGAAACTCTGACACTCTCTGACAGTAATTGCATTTGGCACCGGGCCTTCTGTCCAGATTTCCATGTGCACCAATTCTGCATTACTTTATAATAATAACAAATGTGACATGCTTTGTGCTCTTGAATTCACAAAAGGTATGTCTAACCAAGATAAACAGTACCATCTCATGCCTACACACTTACACTACTACACAAAAAATGTGTTTGTTTATATTAGATATCAAACATGAAAAAAAAAAGATATAAAACAGAAAAGTAATAGAGGATCTGTAAAAGGTGCAAACGGTTATAAAAGTGAAAGATATGACATGAATGTTGTGATGGGACCATCTTCGGCACAATTTATGGACCATGTAATTGGTGCCTTTCTGCAAATCAAATGTCAATGCAGTCAGTGCAGTCAGCCAATATGACTTTCACATACTTATTTGCAGGAAATAGAAACTGGTTCATTCTACTGAAGGTTCTGTTGCACAGAGAAAAACAGACAGTGACGTCCGTGAAAAAAATCTCACGGATTACATCAAGAACCTCATTCAAGTGAACCGTTTCCAACGCGGATTGGACATGCAGAGCATCCATGAAATGTCAAAGGAACAATAAAAATGAAATCCAATGAATTCCTTTGTGCATCTTTCGAGATACTTTCTCACAGATTTGATGATTGTTGTGTGATGTGTGTTATTTTCTGTGCCTGTTTCTTTTATCTGTGTCACCGTCTGTGCGAGTCTGGATTTCGGGGCGGCAGACGTTTCAGCTCATGACTGGATGGTGATGTAATCTCATGTGGAAGGTTTCACTTTTTCTCTATTCCTGTGAGGACCAAGCAGAGATGTTTTATTGAAGAAGTTGGTGCACAAACACCAACTTATTGTCTTTTTTTTTTATCATAATTTATAACTCAATTGTTATTAATATTCACAGCACTGAGCAGCAAATATTATAGGCCATTTATCAATTAATAACATTAAGAAACCGGATGATTTGATGAATGTCAGCTTTCATGTCAAGCACATTTGGCTGCTGACGAAATGTTAAAAAAGCAGTTACCTACAAAAGCTGTAAACGGTATTTAACTATCCATTTCATTTATGGCATCGTAAATACTTTTTCTCTCCCTCTATTAAAGTATTTCCCAAAGAGCAGCCAAAATACTATAAGATTTATTTTGAAGATATCAAGGGAACCTTTTGTTCTTGTCCCTCTCTGACTTGTTGTATTTATGTGGTTTTACCTCATAGCACAGTCAGTTTACCAAAGGTGGAACAGGATGTTTGGAGCATGTGTTTTATTAGGGCAGGATCTGGGGCCTTGCCGCTCACTGGAGTAAACTTAACATGCTGTAATGTTCCCGGAGTCATTTGGAGAATCGTAACACGCACTCGTGTTAAAAAGTATGAAGCCGTCACACAAAGAGACGTTGTTACAAGAGGTGCTGGCAGATCCTGCTCATCATATCTCTGCACAGGACAAACTTAGAGGAATCATCGACCCCCATCATGCAGTATTCATAACATCGTCACACTATCTTGTCCTTGGAGCCGTCCCAAACATGAACAAACAGAATTTATGAAGAGGTCTCTGTTGGCAGGAGGCACCACTGGTTGGAAAAAAAATATGTATTATTATTTTATTTTTGCAATAGATTACTAGAGGGATTCTTACGCTTTAAGAGTGTGATTATTTTGACTGCAGATTTCATCCTGGTGATTTTTTCTCTCTCACTGTGCAACATGCTGTTAATGTTTATTTCACTGTGTGTGCACACACTGAGCATCATAAAGGTTATATGGCTCATTGTGACAGCACTGACAAGCAATTATCATTTCCACATTTCCTTTTTTTCTCTTCCATATAATGATTTATTGTAATGAAAACAAAGGGGAAAATATTATGTATCCATTAGACAGCGTGCTTTTCTGATTTTAGAGCTATGTGCTATAGGCCATATATTTTCATGCATTAGATTAACTTAGATGTTCTGCTGCTTGCAGAAAATAATGCTTATAAAGCTACATAGCAGTTACAATTTAACTGACTATGTTACGTCAAGAAGAAACTGTGAAGTGAAACTTTTGGCCGATGTCACAGATACTACGCGTCCACATATTATACAATCGATAGTTTCAAGTCTTCTTTCATACAGCATGATGTTCATTTCAAAAAAATAAATGATGACCCATTTAGAGTAAAACAGACAATAAAGGAGGGCATGCTTTAGGGCAACTAAATTGCTGCCATGGCCAGTCAGATCCACTGAAGACATTCGCTTACTAAAGCTATTTCTTATATGTTTGTAATTTATGATGTTAAATTAGTTTTTTCTTCAATCAGTTTTGTGCAAAACAAGGTAGATATTATGTGAGGCTGTTGCATTAGCAACACATTGGCCTCAGACAGCTAAGTAGACGTTAATTTACTGTGTCTGGGTTGGTGCTGGTTGCTCTCTTGAGATTTGCTACTGTTGTACTGTGTATATGTTTACCAGATTGATTGCTCTGTTGGACTTACTACGGGGATTTAATGTTGTCTCTGTGGTGATGCAATTGTTTGTTCCTGGCATGAGGAACAACATAACTACAAAATTTAGTCAATACCCATTTCTTGTTACTCAAAAAATACAACTCCATACTCACAGCAGGCTCTCAGCTCTGCCCACCTGAATCCTCAATGCTGAGTCCATTTCTGTTTGTAAATCTGGATTTAAGACTCTTTTAGCCAAACTTTTAATAATCTGGAGTCTTGGTTGTTTTCTTTATGCTAAGTGTCCTTTGGTTACGTGAAAATGTACTTTAAATATGCTATCAAAAGTCATAAATGGTCCATGTAAATGTTTTACTGTTAAGTGTCTATATGTAGGTTTTTGATTAAATTTTACTGCTGCATTACTTTATATTTTGCATTTTACTGCTGTAGATGTTTAAGGAAGACTACTTTGTACTGTTGGGTAGTTTAATCTACAGCAATAATATTATATAAGATCATTATGTTTGCAGTCTCGCTGTATCTCTGAAAGGTCAACTTTTAATGGCTGCAGAAAAGTTCAGTTTTTAGAGTTTATTAGCCTCAGAAAGAAAGAAAGAGAATCTTCTCAACCCACGAAGGAATACTTAACCCATTAATGACGACTTTATCTGGTATGTTCAAGAAAAGCAGCACAGAGTTCTGCTTTCTGTTCAAGGCGGAAACACAAACTTTGATGTGGAAACACAACACATAATTAAACGAAACTCTTTTTTATTTCTCATATTCATCGTGCCTTGTTTGGTAGACAGATTTGATTTGCACAGAAATAAGTTTAACATTCATTACCCATATTACTGAAGTGAAGTTGTTTTGAATCCAGTGGTACCAAGCATATGATATAACTCCTTATATAAATACTATATTTAGTTATCAGTTGCTCATTTCATCTTATAAAAATGGTATATAAAATGTCTCTTATGTTTTTCCACAGTACTGTACCATGTAAAGCAACATATTATCACTATTCTTTTTGAATCTATATTGAAACAGTCCAGACTGTGTGTACAGTATGTATCAAAAAATGGTGTTTTCCTGTAAAAAGAAAGAAAAACAGAAAGTAACCCCGTGTGACTAACAACTAAAAAAAGGATGTAGAGAAGAACCTGGGCTGTAGCCTCTTACTTTAACCAGTTTGTCAATGTGTTTGTGCTCAGCTCAGCTACTGTACTCTACGTGCTATAAAGAGAAGGATGAAATCCACTGTTGCCAGTAATAAGTTAATCGTTCAGTTTATCAGAAACATGGTACACATGACGTTCACTGGCCAGAAACTGCTTGAAAACTTGTAACCTGAAAAGAAACTAGTAACTAAAGCTTCCAGACGCATGTAATGGAGTAAAATCCTAAATAAAATATTAAGTGACAGTAAACGTATCATTACATTCCACAACTTATATTAGCATTTGCTACATTTTAACCACTGTTGTTGAATTTGTTATGTTGTGCCAACTCTTCGTCTGTGTGTGCAGCTCACTGCAAATCTAGACACATAGTGAGGGCAGAGGAACTATATTTGTCAGGAGAATACTCGTAAATGCAAAAATATATTTGTTGTATTGCCCTCTTCAGTAGTACAAATGTGTGATATTTTATTTATACATGAAGTCCTCTGCGGTACCGTGTATTTTATTCCTGCTACCGACTTTATTTTTTATCATATTTTATGTGACTCTGTGTTTCTAGTACTTTGTAGTGTTGCAACATTGCAGTTCTTTGTAGTATACTTCTGCTTCTTTACATTGTAATTCTGCTGCTACACCGCTCTGTCCTGGAACAATCATCCATTCTCTGTTCTCTCTTCCTGAAGATCTGTCTGAGTGTCACAGTCGTGGCATTGTGCTGTTGAAGGTCAGTGTATCATTATCAAGCATCTACCGTCTATGATCACAGGTGGGGGTGCTGATGCATGCTGACATCTAGTGGTAGAAAATGCATCAGCACCATCTTATCACTGCCGGAGGGGGAAAACAATAATGTGAATAAATAGGTAAACAAATTAAACACACAGGGCGAAACATGATTTTACATTGTAACTGTGTTTTCCTACTTCCCTTGAACTGGACATTCAGTCTCCTGTAATAGAGTTACTTCACACTGAGTCACCTCGTCAGAAATGCATTTGTTTGTGTCTCATGTTGAGATGCAGAGACAACACTTTGCATAATTTATGGGTCATTTAGTTACATCTGTCACAGCTCATCAAGAAAATAAATCATAATTTATCTGATGTTTGTGTGCGTTTTGAATTTTAATGTGAAACCTAAAAAAAAAGAAAAAAAAGGAGCGATAACACATTTCATATCAAAACAAATCAGGATAAACATGACACCCTGAGACGTTATTTTAATCTTGTACTTTGCAAATTGAGTAATAAGAAACATTTGTCGGTCTTTAACACACCTTATATTTGATCAAATAAATTCAAACTATAACATAGAGGTCTTTACTTTTGTGCAATAGTGAAAATATTCTGCTTTTTTTTTTGCATTTTCAAAAGCGAAATCTTTCGTTCTTGACATGCAAATTTGAAAGAAAAATCCCATTTGGTGACTACTGAAATCACAGATTAAAATATGAAAAAATATCAAATTAAATATGATGATTATGACTTTTAATGTTTGTAAATTCCTAATTATAATATGATAGACACTTCTGAGAAATATGTTTAATTACTGATCTTTTCTGGAAACAAATTTGATTTAAAAAGATAATTTGAGACATTTTCTGCAATGTTTTTTTGTTGACTATCCATAAAGCCCCACCATGAAGCTAGTTGAAATCACTCTGTCATTATTAGTATGCAGATGGTAAATATAAACAAGTTGTTATCTGAACTAGAACCTGCAGACTTGGCCTTCAAACGAATCATTCTTGGCTCAACTTCCTAGTTGTCGGGAGTTAATAATGTGAAAGCTGCTTGTTTGTGTGATATGTTGCCTTATCTTGATATTCCAGCCTTTCTTATGTCACATCAAAACCATAAAAGTGACAGAATCCACTTTCAGTTCGTCGGCTTTTGAAAGTCGGCAGATGTCTTTCGGATGGTGACAACTCAATAACTTCTAAAGTATCTTTTTAACTGTCCTGGATGCCTTCTTGATAATTTCTCTTTTTGAATCATGGTTCAAAAAGTGTTTTGCCACCGTCAGTCAGTCTGGGAAGTATCTCCAGATATATGGAGTGGAGCCTTTAAAAGTGCTTCTTGGCACAGTAATTCAAAGCCATTATGTTTGCTGTTGCCCATTTCTCAGGGTCCAAAAAGAAAATATAGGATAACATCACATAATAATACATATTTTTTAGCCAGCGTCACTCACTTCAGACGCAAATATCAGCCAACCGTGTAAAGGTGTGTCTTTGTCAGACGGTGCTATCATCGTTCTGGTATTTGTCTATTATGTTGTGCATACATAATCTTCAGAGATATTAGTCATCCAAAGCAACATGTGACAGACATGACGTATTTGTTTTGTCTGAAGTCCTTTGACTCATGTACGGCCAAACATGTGAAGGAAATCAGGCTTTATTTTTCCAAATAAAGTGTAAACAGACGCAGACTTGTTTTACAGTATACAAACAATGGATTTGCGTAAAAAGGGTTTGCGACTTGTTGTGAGAAACCCACAGAGCATTATCGCCTAACTCTGCGGCTGTATTAAAACTCGTTCTTGCACTTTCACAGCAGATTTAATGTATGCTTTAGTCTGATCCCTCCAATCAGCCGTGCTCTCAGCAGCCACAGCAGTAGCAGGCAGCTGTTTTTAGCACACAAACCGACTGTAAGCTGCCCGCCCAGCACCAGACCCGGTGAAGAAAATCAACCTTTTAACTAGAGAGCTTGATTTCTTTTTTTTTCCCAAGGAGTTGAGACTAAATTGGAAATAAAAAGGAGAGTGAATACTTGAAAAGAAACAAAGCAAGTTAACCGTCTGTATGAAATTAGGAGAAATCATGATGAAGAAAACAAGCAGCCCACTCCAACAAACAGCCTAGAAAAGTGCAACAAACTGTACAAGTCAAGGCTAGAACAAGACAACTGTATGTACTGTAATACATGAATAATTTTGAATTTTCTATCCTTAGGTAACATGAGGTCACATGTGGGTCTTGAGGTCCTCAGTATTAATTGTTTGTCTTTGATTGGGAACAGTTGGTGCCAGTCTATCGCAACACTGTGGTGTCCAGGGTCAGAGAGACCTATTGCTGCCTTCATAGACATAATAGATTTAAAGTCTATCCACCAGGATGAGTTTGTCAGAATGTGAGACCGACTCAGGCACTTCTGATGAACTTTGAGAGTGTCTCTAATTCTCCTTGGCCAAGCGTCAATAAATAATACAGCATAAGACATCAGAGGCTCCTGAACACTTTCTTCCTTCCTGACCTCACCATTGACCTTTGACTTCAGCAATTTCTCCACAACAATATCACTGTTGACTCACAACAGCAAGGTTCCTGCTTCCTGGGACCTTTCTGTATGAAATTTGCATGTTCATGTGTCTGCGTAGGTTGTTTCCGACTACTCTGGCTTCCTCCCACAGTCCAAAGACATGCAGGTTAATTGGTGACTATAAATTTCCCATAGAGAAGCAAAATTCAATGTTAGCGTGAGAAGAACTGGCAACTTGTTCAGGGTGCCTGGACTCTGGCCTCTCGCCTAGTGTCAGCAGAGGTCGGCTCCAACCCCCCTGGAAACCTGACGAGAATAGGAGCTTATGGAAAATGAATCCCATTTCCAGCCACATCCAGCATCTGCAAAAAAAATAGACACTAGCTCATGAAGAAAGTAATTTATCGAGCAGCTAAACAGCCATGTGTGTTTATTAGGAGTTGATTTAGACCAAACCAGAGCTAAAAGGAGAGTAATCGGACTTTTAATTGTCAGGTGACCACAAAGATGGCTCCAAATAAATGCTAATGTTGCTCTGAGGCTGCAGGATGTGTAAATAGCAATCTGTTTGCTAACACGTTAGCCACACCTTTATAAGCTGATGCCAGAGATTCTCCTGCTTCCCAGGGGCAATAAATAAACCTCAGACACAATTAAACTGAGGTGTTTACACGTCCATTTCTGCTGTACCATTAGCTTGAATAATCAGTGTTCATACAAACTTGTCCTTAGGCCCCATGCAGAGAATAACCTTGCTACTGGCCACACTCCACTTAAGCTGTTTACATGCACCTCCGCCACCCTGTAACTAAGTCTCTCAGCATCCATTAATAAACCAGATTATTCTCCTGCTACCTGAGGTGTGCACCTGCCCACAGACACAACTCTTTGGTAAAAAAAAAGAGGATGAAAAACATGCAGGTTTGTTATTTGAATGAATGATTATCCATTCCAAAATGGCTTTTGGTTGAGGTCCAAATGTACCTTTGATGCCGTAAAAGACACATTAAGGAAACCACACAGTGTTCCTTGGTGTTTTAATGTGACAGTGACCCAATTTGTGTCACAGTAACATGGGCGTCTTAACCAGCTTATTTTCTTTTTATTTCCTGCACATATTGTACTCTTCTACTTCACCGCTTCCCCACTGACATTATTAAAAGACAAATATCTTTTACTGAGATCTTTAAAATCAAAGAAAGTCTGTGAACTTCTTTTCTGATGGCAAAGATAATAATGAGGGGAAAAAAGAGATCCAGGAAACTCCTAAAGAAAATCATAAATCCTTTATTGATTCATAATGAGAAGTTGATAAGCTGCAACCAATATGTTTTGAGCCTCTGTTCCTTATGAAGGCCGAGAGGTGGATATCTGTTAAAATAACCAAGTGCTGTAAAGTAATTTAAATTCAGCTTGATTTATTTAAACAGGATAATGCACTCAGTATCAGTGCATACATATATTAAAAACAGATTAAAATGCATGACACAGTGGGAACAGATGCACAGAGTCTGTAGGTCAAGTGCCTGGATTTACATTTAAAACAACACTGCACAGAAATTTGTATTTATGCAATCTAGCGCCCCCAGTTTCAGAGTGTAATGCCACTGTGGTAAATATGGACAGCTGTACACATGTGTTTGATATAATAATGATAGAAAATGGTTACATAATGTTGCTTTAAAGGCATGCAAACTACTTTGTTCCTTTTTCTAATTGATTCCAGATAGTGCCACAATGCTGCAGGCTAATGATGCTGATTCTGCAACCAAGCACTGTTCAAACCCATAAAACTTTATTGTGGAGAGCCAAACCAAATGTTCCAAAGATACCATATAGGTCACATTAAAATTTTGGGGAAAAGTGCATAAAAGTATGTTTAATACACCTTTTATAGTTCTAATTTATGGAATAGCACACCCGATAAAAAATTATTACTGTAAGTCCCGGGTTTCAGTATTTAACTGTAAATCAAAGGAGGGGTTGGGATTCATGGTAACTCGCTATCTTCAGTGTCCAGGTGGTCCAGGAACTTCTTGACCACTGACAGGAGGACATATCAAGGATAATATCGAGATCGTCATCATTCCGCTTTATTTGTAGAAAACACAGACTCGACAGAATCTGAATGAGGAATGGAGAGGAAGTGACCTAATTTAACCCAGGTACCTATGTGCTGGGGACCCTCAGTATTTACTAGATCATAGTTTTTTTCCCGTGTTAGCATACACTAATATAGACTATATAATAAATAGTATGGTTTTAACACAAGAAAAGGGAGGAAACTGGTATGTTAAAGGGCCTCTGTTAGGGATTTAGTGACATCTAGTGGTGTAGTTATGGATTGCAATCGCTATATTTTCACCATCTCCTTCCTAAAAACATGAAAAACAACTTTGACATGAAGATATACAAGGTTCATTGAGAATAAAGACATAATAATTCTTATTTTCAGGTCCAATATACACTCATGAAAACCCTTAAATCTGTCACACTAACCTTTAATGGGTTAAGGTTTGGGGGGGGGGAAAAGCCAATTCGAGGTATAAATATAGGAAATGTTAGATTGTGCACAGTGTGTACCTAGGGAAGAAACCTAAATCAAGGCAGAGCCATTCAGCTTTTCTCCTGCCTTCTGGGGTCTCACTGCTTTCTGCCAGACGCAAACCTGAAGAAGATAATTCAACTCTGACAGTGAAGCATCCTCTCCAGACCTGCAGAAGTACATCCTCCTACACACACACACACACACACACACACACACACACACACACGCACCACACAAATCACATGCTCTTTGTAGGTTTAAAGAGGGTGTCATTAATGCCATTTGTGAGCTTGCAGTAACGTAATAGTTGGACATAGACTGTAATCAAGCCCAGAGAGAACGCTGAAAACACAGGAAGATAAAGAGCTCCAACCAGGCTGTGCCTGAAAAACAACATTTATTATCATGGCCAACCTGAAGCCATGTTCTTCCGTCTGGACTGTAGGGACTTTCTTTTTGATTTTAAATCGACACATCGTTCCTGTATTAAACACCTGGCTTGAATCAAGACGCAGGGATGTGCCAGGCAGTTATTATTCAAAAGTCACAAGCATGATATGAACACCTTGACTGTGATTACATGTGGTTATCTCAGATGATGTTTCTTCAAGAAGCAATTTACTGCCAAATTTAATTTTCACTGATTCTGAATCAAAAACCATTAAAAACCACCACAGGATTCGACTTGGCAGAGATGGCGCACTTTTTATGATCAACTGAGGAAATAAGTGAAAGCGAGCACAGTTTGAGTTTTTCATTATGCCTCCGAAGACCTGCAAAGTGTCTCTTTTCAGACTGAGCCACCGAATCTTATCATACACTCATCAGATCTAATGTTTATCCAGAGCGTCATTTTGGGGAACTTACTGGAAGAAAAGAAAGTGATTTCCATTCTTCACATGAAACGTAATTTCTAGAAATATCAAAAACATCAATGTGAAAACATCATGTCTAATGAAAATGTCTTCAAACACACTTCTGATTTGAAACACTACACACACCCACAGCGTGACTCGTTTTTCTTGTTTGCATGCAGTCACAGTGGATTAACCGTAAATACAGCAATACTGTAGCTCAACGGGTGCTTCACCTGTCTCAGCATCACTCCATGTATTTTTAAGAAATGCATAACGGCCCCTGCCAATTATTATCCTTGTATGTCCTCACACCATTGGCATTATAGAGAATAGATGGCGTATCTGTGATGTCACTCACAGGTTTCTGGTGGCGCTGGCTGCTGCCATGTTAGCTGTCCTGCCTCTTCTGCCTCCCAGCTAATCCAAAAAATTGGCAAAGAAGTGGATCATCGGTGGACTGAAGTGAGCCGAATGATGCCTGGGTGATCAAACACACCATCTGTAATGTCACCCACCTGCCAGTCAAAACAGCCATGCTCTTAGTTATGCATAACTTTAATCCTTAATATAAAAGGAACGGGTGAGTTATATAGAAAATCAGACTCAGTACAGTTGTCATTAACAGGGAAATTACCTATAGAGCCCAAAACAGTTTTTTGTACCAGGCTCTGCTCTGAAGTTGGTCATTTCAGTGTGGGAACTTATGGAAATTGACTCATCTTTGGATTTTATAGAAAGCATACTGTCGAGGTCGTTGATTATTCTGCTTCATTTGTAGCACACGCCGACTAGACAGAATCTGAATGAGGAAATGAGAGGAAGTGACCTCATTTAACCCAGGTACTTCTGTGCTGGGGGCCATTCGGATTTACCTAATTATACCTATTTACCTGGGTTAGCATACATTGACACATACCATATAATAGGATGGTTTTAACAAGGAAAACACTGGAAGCTGGTATGTTAAAGGAGCAGTAGGTAGGAATTAGTGGCATCTAGTGGTGTAGTTATGGATTGCAACATCCTCTTATGCAAGGAGCTAACTAGTCATCCCATTCACGCACTTATAGTGCAGCCTTCAGGAGCAACTTTGGGTTCAGTACCTTGCCTAAGGACACTTCAACATGTGGACTCAAGCACCCGGGGCTCAAACCACCGACCATCTGATGATTGGACAGCCCACTCTAACTCCTGAGCCACAGCTGCCCAACATCTACAGTGTGACTCATTTTTCTGTTTGCGTGTAATCACAGTGAATTAACCGTAAACGCAATACTAGCTCAAAGGATGCGTCATAAGATTCACATAAATGGACACCCATTATAGTGTTTTGGCTGTTACATGTTCCCTCTCACAGTCCCATTTCTCAAATTGGCTCTCTTTGATAAAGCAAAAGCAGCCTCAGATCTCTAAAAAACATCTCATCCATCTTCACATATTAACATTTATTATATTATTTTTTCCATGTCCTAAAACTGCTGAGGATATTTCACAAGATACCAGAGTGAGCATATCTTAATGTTACTAAATTATTCATCAAACGTTGGTAAATTATATCTCTGAATTCTCAGACTGGGCATATCACTGTTGTTGAGTGAAAACCTCATATTTTGGTGATCTTAATAGGCCACTTTGTTATCAGTTAGAACAGGCTTGATTCACTGGGAGGAATATTGAAGTGATAAAAATAGGCATGAGGCAGCTTCAGTGTTGAGTCTGGATACTGGATGTAAACCCTTGTAGTTTTATTACACGACGTCTGTTTGATTTGTCGGAGGTATGCAACACGTATGAAAATGCAAACAGTATTTATGCATTCATGCTGTTCAACATCAAACAGAATTTATGCAAAAACCCAAATGCATGAATAAATAGGTGAATTATGTATTCTATATCTGTATTATATGTCTTCCATGTATGTGCATGAGCAATACATATGAATGAATAAATGTTTGTGCCGGATTTATTAAATCAAAGGGGAAATCCTCTCTCCGCCTTCATTATTCACTCCACTACGCGCCTGTTTTTAATGAACGAGGCTCCTAAACAAATTTATTTACCTATCTACAGTACGAGGCAGTCGAGGTAAGAGCTGGTTAAATTCTCCAGATGAAGAGAAGGAGCTTCCTTCGCTTCATCAGAGAAAACACACCATGCTTTAGGAACAGGAGGGGATGTGGTCTGCAATAGATGAATCAATGCATTTTGTTTTTTGTTTTGTTTTGTATTTTTAATTAAAATGGGACCAACAGAAGTTTTGTATCATTAGAAATTAAATAATGTGTTAGTATGGATTATTATTATGGATTAACAAATTTAAGTGTAAAAAATGTTTGTTTTTTTAATAGAATTATTTTTTCAGGATTATAAAGGAGCTACAGCTGTTGACTGATTATTAAAATGATTGGATAAACCCAAATATGAGAATGAGTTTCATTATAAAGACTATACTGAACCCCTTTTTTTTGCCTTTACTGAGTGAATCTAATTCACTTTTTATTCACATTTAGTTCACATCAGTTTTATTGGGCTATTGAGCTCATTTCAGGGTTTTTTATTTTATTTAATTTTTTGTACTTCCTCTCTACACAGAAGGTGGAAATGGATTGAATTCAAGCAGCAACCTGGAAGTGGAAGTGCTAAAAACTGCAGTTCCTCAAATGTCCACTTGAGGTTGGCTACAGAACGAGTCAGTCTCCATAAGTTCCCATGTTAAACATGTTTGCAGCCTGGTACAAAAACAGTTTTGGTCTCTATAGCTAATTTCCCCATTCATGACAACTGTACTGAGGGTACATTTTTATACAACTCACCTGTTCAAGTGATATTAAGGCATAACGTTATGTATAATTAAGAGTGTGTCTGCTTTGACTGACTGCATCCAGTTGGGTGCCGTTACAGGTGGCTGGTTTTAGCAACCTGCCTCAGCTTCACATATTTGCCCATTTTTGCATTTGCCAAGGAGGCAGGACTGCCAAGATGGCAACAGCCAGAGCTGCTGCAATTCTTCAGCTTCACAATGGCTCTTCAGAAACCATTGAGTTACATTTTAGCAAATATCTGATTTACAGCATGAAACACTGATAGAGCGGGAAAAAAGAAGTCGATCAGAATGTGTCAGTATTTGTATTTGATATCATAACAGAAGTTGTCTGAGTGACTGTCCAAAATATTTCTTTATCCACGAGTCACAGTGGAGACTCATCTGGTCGGTTACATTATTACACACAGTGCAGTTTTTCTATGATGTGGACCTATTATTGTGTAACAAGATCAATATATAAAAATATATCCATTCATTTTCTGTAACCTGTTATCCGCTTGAGGGTCACGGTGGGGCTGGAGCCAATCCCAGCGGACTTACAGGGTATACCCTGGACAAGTCTTCAGTTCTTCACAGGGCACATAGAGACAAACAACCATTTACACTCACATGCACACCTACGGGCAATCTAGAGTCACCAATTAACCTGCATGTCTTTGGACTGTAGGAGGAAGCCGGAGTACCTGAATTGAACCAACGCAGACACAGGGAGAACATGCAGACTCCACACAGAAAGAGAAAAAATAAAAATATATATCATATATGAGTTGAGTGAAGAGTTATAATGCATGTGGATAAATCAGATACCAGACCAGAAACTCAGACCTGCATTCACTGAAAAAAAACCCGATAACCTTCACTATACAAGTAGCTACTGCAACACATGTACGCTAGTTGATCTGTGAGGTTGTGCGCCTACATTTTTGTTTTTAATGCAATATCAGCTGTGGTTGTCTGGTTTTTAGGTCATATGACCTCCCCAGAAATGTGGAACGTAGAGTATTGAGTGATGTGGAGCACGCTTTCTGAATCAATCTGGACCGGGGCTTTTTACTTTTATTTACTAGCAGCCAGAAGTTTAAAGACACAACTGAAAATGTGGGTGTTAGGTCAACATTTAAGCTTCTTTTTTTTTTGCATTGAAGCATCATTCAAAATGTTCTGATAGAAGAAGCTGTTTTACTTTATAAAAAAATGGTACAATTTTGGTGAATATCTGTGCCATTCACATGCTGTTATTTCTTGATAATACCACTGGGAGTCACCAAAGTCAGAAATGTTCAAAGAGGCTTTAACTTTAAGTATTTGCATTGGAAATATTTGGCAGCCCAGTACTGAGACAGTGTGTCTGGAATGCATTGTATTATGTTGGACTATTTAGATCCAGACTCACAACATCACATAAGGGATCGTGTAAAGCGGTGCATGCTAATTTGTATCCTCGCCATTATTGTAATCCTGATAATGACTGCAAATGATAGCTCGTTATGACTTTTGCAGATTCACTTCAGCAGAAACACTGAGACACGCAGTAACAGATAAAGACAAAACTAAAACTGACTTTATCTGCTTCTGTCAATCCGTCACGTCGGGCACTTACTAAAAGATGACATAAAACTTGAATTATAAATGTGCTGAGTCACTGTTATGAAGCTCTTCATAATGCATTTACCACGTTTCAAAGTGCCCTTTCTTTTTTATGACTTGTATACACTTTTGTTTGTCTCCGACGTTGGAAACCTGTTTATCATCTGTTCAAGATTTTAGACATTTCTATGATTCACGTCCCCTGATGAGGCTACATGATCCCATTTGTTTCAAAACCTGGCAGGACACGTGAGGTTCCAGTGACAAACTGTCTCTCTGCTTGGTACAGTAAGCCATTGTTAAAGCTCTTTTATGGCAGCATATCAACAGCTGACCTCCAAATAAAGACACCTTCACTGCTCTACTTTGAATACATATCATTTGGTTATGGTAAGAACGCTGTGTGTGTCTGTGTGACCATGCTTATGAATATTTTTGATGCATAGGTAATTATATGTAAAACAGTTTCTAAAATTTCGCGGGTCTCTCTGAGGTCAAGTCCTCTGTATGTAGATTTGTAATCGTCTTTGGTAAATGGAAGAATTCACAGTAGTTTTCAGTTTTTTTTAATTATCTGTAAATTAACAACCCAACTGTTATTTGTTAACAGTTTACAAAGTGTTACTTTACAGACAATATAGTTATTTCTAATGTTGGTACAGAAATATTACTTAATTATTTATACAGTATTTTTCCGCTTTTTTGAATTACATACAAATTCATGTAAAACAACAACAGTGATCTGTAATTAAATTGCTAAATTTCACATATTTTCTTGTAATTCTATTAGTTTTACATGTATGTTTACATTTACGTTCCAACTCTAATTCTGGATACAAATTTAACGAGGTTGAAAACTTTCTGGCATGTTGTATCTCTGACCACACCCGGTGAATACATGCCACGTAAAACGAGTAAAGGCACGAATGCATCGCGTTACAGCGCGGTTGCAGCTCAGGTGTTAGAGCTTGTAATTAGAGGGTCGCTGGTTGGATTCCCTGCTCTCCCAGTCCAGGTGAATTGTTCTCGTTATTCTCTGCAGACCTATCAATATCATTGCTTTATTTAAGGCATTTGATCATAATAATTCAGAGGACATCTGTAACATAATATCTGCAAAACCTTGACCTGAAAACGTCAGTAATTTTTTTGTTTTTTACAGCTGCTGCTGCCAGTCTGTTTTTATGTTTTTACAGTGTAAAATGACTGCATTTGTGTGGTGCTTTCATCCATTCTGCTTTATTTCTGCTTGCTTCTCAATAACCAACGTACATTAACACCAAAAGTGTGTGTGAGGTCCTGATCTGACCATCAGGAGCAATGTGATGTTCAGCGTCTCGTTCAGTGTCACTTTGACATCTGGACAAAGAGGATCGACATCAGGGAAGAAATCGAACAGCCAACCCGGTTATTAGAGGGTGACTCCGCTCTGAGCCACAGCTGCACTTTTTGGATTCATCACGTCAACGGCAAATAAGAACTCACACGGTGGATAGCTTATGAATTGAATGAGGTACTTTTGGACTGAATAGGTTTAAATTTGACAATGGTTGAACCACTAAAATAATAAAAAGATAAAGAAAGGGTTTGTTATTTCTACCCAGAAGGCTTTATGCCTTCATGTTGGGAGATAAAATTGACAGAAAGTAGATTTTATTTGAAAGCATTCAACTATAAATAATCAAACCTCTGGTCAAAATGTGAGGACAAGCATCATGAGGCGTTAAGGGGACTAATGACCTAAAATCTCGGCTATGATCCTGTCTAAAGTCATAAAAATAGAAACCTGTTTAAAATAAAGACTAATATTCTCTGATATTCAAAGATTTAAGATTTTATTGATTACTCCTAAAGCCCTCAGAGGCCTAGCCTCGAGTTATTTACCTGATCGTTTAGCGCCACGTCCCTTCACGCTTGCCGAGATTCTCGAGTGCATCATTCTTGGTTGTTCCTCTGTACCGTTGTGTACACAAAGAGTGAGCCGAGCCTTTGTGTATGACCTGCATGACTCATCTTTTAAATACACACTTCAGTTGGCTCTATTTGATTGATTTTACAGTTTCAGTTCATTGTTATTGTAGTGTTTTGCTATATTGTAAATCACTTTGTAAGTATGTTTTAAAAGGTGCTCTCTGAATAAAGTTTATTATTATTTTCCTACTGTGAGAAGTCAAAATCTTTTCTGTGAATGGGTCTGTGTTCACATCTACTGATTTTTTAAACACTTTGAAAGAATTATACTTTTGCGATGATTAAAAAAAACCCAGTGAAGTACGTCTCGTTGCCCTCGACTCACTGAGGTGCACCGGCATGGAGTGCCACTTCATCCGCCTCACTTGAGAATTTAGCCCCCTTCATGAGTCAGTTAACTGAGGGATGAGACAAAAAAACAATCCCTGGCTCATTTGACGCACGGTATCTTGCCTGAGTTTTTACAAAGTCACACGTCACTCTGTAGCCTGATATAGACGAGAGACAAAAGGCGTGGATGAAACCCGAGCTCGCCAGCCTCCTTTCTGTTGCCATGACGACAGCAGCCGTTTCCAGTTCCTCTGTGAGTAGAAGAAAAAAAAAGAAGGACAGAAAGGACCTGGAGGACCTGTGGCCGGAGGCTCCGCCCACAGGGGGAATTCACAGATCTAACCTGGCAACACAGCAACCTGGCAACAAAAAAAAAAGCTTGATTATAATCAACTTATTTAGATTAAATGAGGCAGTTACAAATTGACTCATCTTCCCCTCCAACCCCCTTTAATCCTCTTCCCCTTCTCTTCTCCATCCCCAGTCCTGTGTGGCCTTTTTTCACAGCGTGCAACTGGATGCAGTTCAGGGTGTGTTGCTATTGCTGGCAGGTGTAGAAGCAGGTTGAGCAGGTTGTTCCCTGAATGCCACTCTGTTGGGCCCTCCTCCCTCTTTCCCTGCTTGCCTCTCCAGGCCGACTGCTGATTCACTCTCACATGTTGGCAGCTCACTGAAGAGATTTTGTTGCCTGTGCACCTGTTCTCATCTGATATAGCCTAAGAATAAGGTAAGGATTTACTGAGGAAGGATTTAATTCTTTGTCCTATTTTTCTCAAGAAAATGTGTGGGGCTATAAAAACTGGGCGGATGATTTTCCTTTTGTCTAAATATGTTTAATAAGGTTTGAGTCACTTTGACCAAGTTATATTTTTAAGTTAAACTAAATAACCCTTTTTTTTTTTTAGGAGAATATATGTATAGATTTTCCAACTGTAACGTGAATAAGTTACAGTAAAAAATGTTTCAAATGTCTAAAATGTGGTTGTACTTCCTTCTTTTTAAGCATAAGATAATACGAGGAACTTGAATACTTTCATTTAGTGTTTGTCGCCCGGTGACAAAAACATGACATACATTCTGTAGACTTTACCTAAACATGAACTCATATGATGCAATTACATAGCATTTTCCTTGATACAAACTCCTAAAAGTAAAGTATAAAGAAACTCTATTCACATTGGCCTTTGCCAGGTTTTTATTGGAATAATGGTTGTGAGCTAGCTGATTCTAATTGCTTCATATCTATAACAATGCTCCATATTTTTTAAACTGACCTTATTTTTTTATGTAAAATCTTAATCAGAAAGGTAACTAAAGCTGTCTGAAATGTAGTGAAGCAGAGCGGAAAATGCAAGTGTGCTTAAGTAGAGCACTTGTGTAAATATACTTAGTTACTGGCTTTGGATTCTGTCCAATGCAGGATGTACGATGCAGTAAATATACGACATAATAATCACAAAGGTGAACTTCAAACATATTTGTCAGGTACTTATCGTCTACATGCAGGTTAAAGGAGTTCACAGTGTGTATTTGTATTGCTCTGAGTGTATGTGTGTGTTTATGCGGGGCTGACAGAGCCGTGGAGGTGATAGCCGGTACAGACTCTGACAGACCAGCTGAGTAGGAGCAGCGAAGGGTCAAAAGTAAACATTCCTGCCTGTTTCACCGGCCTGCCGCGCCGCAGAGACTCTTTGGTAGGACGCTGACAGCCAAACATTCTCTCAGCAAGGGCTGTAATTTCCAGACACAGGTGGAGAGTTGTTCCACACAGCTATACCCAATGTGATGACGGACGTGAGGCTATTTTTATTTAGGAGAAAATGACACGTTGGGTTTACACAAAACAGGAACTTCTGGTTGGAAATTCAACTGCCCTCATACGCCAAAAGCACGTCGGGAAACATTAGTCTCAGACAGGTGTAAATCAGTGCAGGTCACCTGCAACATTTTTTTAAATCATTGATTATAATTCCTGCAATGCGATATTAAATCTGAATATTTACATAGTCCAATTCAAAACAAACAGTAGATCTGCTGATCTGCCTGTTATACCAGTTCTACATTAACTTCATTACACACACAGCATGTACAGCATGTTTAGATTTACACTTGAACGTGCTCTGCTTGGTATAAAAAGCATTATGTCGAGAGAGAGAGAGAGAGAGAGAGAGAGAGAGGAAATGCAACACAGCGCTCATCCCCGAGGCCACGGTGACCATCCCTAAAACACCTCTATTCAAAAATGAACTTGATCCTTTGTGAGACTGAAAAGTAGCTGATACATTAGCACAGAGTCATTCATTACATAACCCTGCATGAGACTTGGAGAAAAGTCCCCGTGCGGGGTTAAAGGCGGGGAATCCCTAAGATCAGGTGTAACACTATAGTCAGTGGTGAGCCGGGGTTTATTGCAGTAGAGAATTTGCTGCTTTTATCCAATTTATATAATCTTAAATGAAAGGTTTTGGCAGTTTTTAGACTGTGTTTGTCAATACATAATACTGTTAGTTGAATATTAAAATGTAAATGTAAAAAACAGCTTTTCCTTTGATCAGTTGATAAAAGCAGCAAAAACATTTGATTTCTTTTCCTTTACCACAAACCAGTTGATCAAACAATGTAACTGAATTAACTACAATGTCTTATTTTTAACTCCTTCACTCTTCATTAATGTCTTGACACAAATGTAATCAACTATCGATGTTGCTCTCACAGCATTTCTCATTTTTCTCGTCACATTTGAGCTTAATTGAAAGCAATGACAGATGAACACATTCAGCACTGACACTAACCTTTTTGGTAAACGTCTTATTTTTAACTCCTTCGCTTCGATTTAATTTATTCATCTGTATATTTCTTTTTTCCCTGTTTACGTTTAATGATAATGTAGCTAGCTTGTAATTAACGTGAATCATCCATATATTATGTTTTATTAGACTTACAGTATAAAGTAACTTCCGCTCACCTGTCTCTGCTTAGCTGCTTCATGTGTGTGGAGGGATAAAATTGTGAGTTTTCTTGTAATCCTATGTCTTCTGGATAATCAGTACTTAAATTTAATGATACGAGCACAAGTTTGCATTATTTTAACTTTGTTTCTAAGAAATGAACCTAAATTAAAACATTTTCGTCAGTTTTATATGGCAGATGGCTTTAAATACTACAATACAAAGGAGGAGAACTTAACCGGTGAGTGTAAAGAAGAGTGTAGAGCAGACAGGCCTCCCTATGAACTTGCTTTTCTTCATTCTAGTAGTAGTACTTTAGAAATTGGTGGTAAATATGAACCTAAACATTACAAAGCAATGTGAGGTTGGAAGTGAAGGTAGCATTACTGTAGAGTTGACAGGAAGCAATCAGGCGTGCACTTTGTAAAAAAGGATATATGTCACGTTACATTGTGCAAGTAGAGAGTTTAAATCACAAATTGCAACTGAGGCAAATTCAATACAATTTATTTTTTGCAATCGGGAACAAAACACAACATCATAGTGACCAAACGTATCCAAAACTGACCCAGAATCCAGGTTAACCGTCCAAAATTGTTATCTACAGTAGAGGTGTAACTGTACCCGCTCAGTTTAATCCAGTTTATCATTTTTCACTACGGCAGTGTTGTTCACAACCTCCCGCTCTCTTGGCTGATTGAGCCATTTTCTATTATTATGTGCTCTTAGTGTGCTATGATCACCAAACTTGAGCCGTTAGACTGATCCTGTGTTTATCAGCAACCCTACAGGTTTTCCATTTATTTCCCATAGAGTAGAAAAAAAAAAAAACATGGCTTAAACATTGGTGACAAACAAGCATGTTGAGAAACTAACCACTGATAAACATCCCTGCCACGCTGGTCATTACTTGTTTCAGTCTAGTTTCAGGATTTGGAAGCGTGAAATGGGAAAGAAGTTGCTTGCAACTTTCAAAAACCTTATATTGATTTGATTGCATAAAGAAATGAGCAATTAAGACATAGTCACTGTGTGTTCACTAAGTATTGACTTGTGCTAATACGCTATGCCAGAAATGTGAGATCTCCAGATATGCATGTTGAAACTAAAATTGCTGCAGGCCATGATTTCACACACTTTAGTCGAAACCTTTTTGCGCTGCTTATGAGAACGAGCTCAGAACAAAGCAACCGATCAACAAAGTGACTCGCAGTGAGAGGGACCCTGTAGGGAATAACTCGAGCTGCAGTCATTTGTGTATTGGAGTGAGGCCGAGGGGAGAAGACATAGCTCACAGGGCACCTGTGTAAATCAACGCCGCCAAGGTGTCACAGATCTCACCTGTGATTGTGTCAGGACTACTGTACGTTGAATGTCGATGTGTAACACGATGTAGGGATGACTGCGTTTGTCATGTCCATGATATTGTAAGTCCACGTTCACCACAACATCGACTGAGAATTACCCTCGAAGTCGGGAAATGGCACAGGATTAATGTTCAAGGCTTTTCATTATGACTTGTGTCAGTGTGGCTGACCTGCGCAGTCGAAGCAGGTGATTTTGTGCCTCTGAAAAATAGGAACAAACATAGATGTCTTGTTGCACACTGAGGCTTGAGTCAGTGTGGCCGGGGAGAGTTTGGAGGCTGTGATAAATACAAGTTTAACACATGTGGCTCCTTTCTGATGAGGATGCAGTAAGCTGAGTCACTGGGAGAAAGCAGGGAACAGAACAGAACAAAAAAACACCTTTTTTGCCATTAAGGTTTTATTTGAAGCAAACATGGATTTATTTTTCCAGCCCCTGAATCTCTTTATATTTGAGGGAAGGCTGTTGGAGGACTGCCACACAAAGACTTAAAGGGAATGCTTATTTGTGTGGTTATAAGAAGAGAATACCTATGTTGTTTCGAAAAAAAAAATCCTTTGTCTGTGTTTTTTGCAACTCAGTGTCCTATAGCATATATTAGATGTATATTGGCACATCATCTACGTAGAGTTGGATTATATGGTTGAAATTGATATCAACCACAATACAATAGACAATGATTACAATTATAACAATGATAATAGATCATTTTCCTCAATGTTTATTACGACTTAACAAAGCTCACTCAAGATCCACTTGCATATTTTTTCTGGAGCTCTCAACTGTATCACATTGTCTTCATTCACAGATGAAAGAAAAAGCAAACTTCCTCTTATTTTGAGCACGGTTTCAAGCCATGTTTTTTTTTTTTTTTTTTTACCTTGGAAACAACAGTTGATAAAACACTTTTGCCTTGAGAAGATCCACTTGTTCACTTGTTCTGGAGCTCTCAACCACATTGCATGGTCTTTATTAACAGATAAAGGTTACTCAGTTGGCAAAGGATTGTAGAGGTCCAAACATACTTTCGTTTTGAGTACTTTTCATTAGTTCTCGTGAAATTCATGGCTCATTTTTCAACTTGGAAACAGCTGTTGACAATATCATTTTACCTCAAGATCCACTTCATTACTTATTCCAGAGCTCTTGACCACATTATATGGTCTTCATTACCAGATGAAGGTTACCCAGTTGGCGAAAGATTGCAAAGGTCCAAACTTAATCTTATTTTGAGGACTTTTATGACTTCTCTTGAGCTTCTTGGTTTACCTTTTGACCTTGGTAATAGCATGTGACAAAACAATTTTACCTCAAGGTCCACTTACTTGTTCTGGAGCTCTCAATTGTATTAAATCGTCAGTTGTTAGAACTGTAAGTCCTTAAATTATGTGGGCACTTTTATGTCTTCTAGTGAGCGTCATGGTTGCCCTTTTGACTTTGAAAACAGCTTTTCTCTAGTTTCAACGTTTAAGATAAAATATGTCTAAAAAGTTCTCACAATGAGATTTGAGCAACTACACTTCATCAATACAGTTCAAACTGAAGACAACTTCATTCTTTCAACAAAGACTGAGTGATATCGCTGAAAGCTTCTTACACACAGGAAGGGAAAATCCCAATGATGGGTCAATTCAGGTGAAAGCCAGAGGCATATTTCTCATCACTGGTTTCTTTTCCGCCCTCCTCTGTGTGTGTGTGTGTGTCTGCTTGTCTCTCTGTTTAGACACAACTGGCATATATGTGGAATAAGTATGTCTCCTGTGACTCTGTGGACCTTGAGTGCAGCTTATTTTGTCAACACTGCTTTTGCAAGGTCAAGAATGAACCGTGAAGGGGCGGTCGGTAGCATAGTGGGTTAAGCGGCCGCTTTGGTGTAAGAGGCTATAGTTCTCGCTGCAGCTGGCCCCGGTTCGAATCCTGCATCGGACGGCCATTTACTGCGTGTCACTCCCCCTCTCTCTGCTTCCTGTCTATCTTCAGCTGTACTATCATTAAAGGCATAAAAAGGCCAAAAAAAAAAAAAAGAATGAACTGTGAAGCCCGACACATAATAAACAATTTAAATAGAATCAAGGCAATGAGATCATCAACCCAACAGCCTTGCTGGGAATCATGTATTTTGACAACATGTTTTAAAATGATTACACACTCATGTTATCACCAACATACCATACCAACTTTGAAAACCTCAATGGGTTTTATTTATTTTTAAGAACAAAAATAATCTTTAATGTCCTCTCTTGTGTTTCAGAGTGAAACCAAATGGGGAAAATGGGACTGTATTTAAAAATCACAGCAGGCCTCCTTCTGCTTGCCCAAGCCTCTCACCTGGCAACGATCCCAGATTCAACCGACTCTCCGGGGAAGACAATTGATAAAGGCTGGCTCCGTGGACTATCCAAAAATACAGTTGGAGGTCAAAACACTGGAGTTCCTGAAGAGAAGACAGAAGATGATCAGGGAGCTATGGAGTCAAGTAATGATTTCAGCAGTGGGATAGCATCTGGCTCCATGGCTATATTTAATGAAGAAGAGGAGCATGTGAGCAGCCAAGATAAGGATGAAGAATCTCCTGATCAGACCGTTGTCACTACCACCATGCATCCCTCACTTTCAAATGTCACAACCAAGAAACATAAAGTTACTCCAACTACAGAGTCCACAAACCCAAGCCAGGTCAACATGACAGATGCCGAGGAGGAGTTTAATAACTCAACAATAACACCTCAAAACTCTACAAATCTGAGCGCACAAAACTCAACCAACATTTCAGATTACTCCAATCACACCGATTTGCAGACGACAACCTCAGCTCCAGAGAGCAACGCTACGCAGGATAACGCAACGAAAACAGATGAAGATACTCAGTTAACTAATGCTACAGAAACTACCAGCACAACAACAACAACAACAACCACAACTGTAACAACCACAACGATGCCAGAGATAAACGAGACAGCAGCCACGCCTCCATCTACAACAGCCGTCCTCTCTGAGACCACAGAAGCGACCCTTGCAACTTCAACCGCAGCTGCTCCGAAATCACCTGAGAAGGCCAACAAGACAGACAAAGGTCCGGCCTCAGGGAGCAGCTCAGAAAGAGGTACTGCTCCAGTTTCAGGTGTCACGGTATCTGGTGCACATTTCTGTGTCCTGTAAACTGCTTTGTTTGTCTTCCCAGCAACATGTCATCACTTATTGACAGATAAAAAAAAAAGATATTTGATTGAAATTCAAAGCTCTCCTGACAGACTTGTGTCGAGGTCTTAGCAAAACAGGTAACAGTAAAATCTTAGAGATCCCTTTTAGAGACATTATTTGAAGCCAACACTGTGCTCGTTGCTAAAGAACATAAATCACTGTTTATTGTTTTACACTTTGCTTTTTTCCGCCCTTTCCCTGACCCACATTTGCCTGCATCTATTTTCCCACTGGCAGAAGACAAACACCCCTTCTTTCAAAGGAAAAGGTTGGATTTGGTTTCAGGTGCTATCGATGTGGCCGCTATAAGTGAAGGGGTCTATTACACCCACCTTTTCAGCAGTACAATGAAACCCTGTTTTAGTGGCAAAAAAAACAGAAAACACTGGAGGTCAAAGATACTTGTGCTGCCTCTTTGCAGGGGCGTGAGACTAGTCTTTGGCGTCGACCGCAAGATCAATGAGATAGGACTGGAAAAGACTGCCTGTCATATACAGTAGTGTAAATCTATCTATCTGTCTACTTGAAAAGATACTTTTCCTGAAAATATAAGTGGGTAAGCTCACTCCCCACTGCATAGGAGGGGGCCTTTAGAAAGCTGGCACGAAGTACGCATTAAAATAAAACTCACATCACATGGACAGATGTGACAGCAGGACATAACACTAACAGATGATGGCAATAAACAGTCGGGAAACAGTTGTGAAACTGCAGGCAACACAGGCAGAAAAAACTGCTCCACAGTCACCATGACAGGAACAGCGTGTACATAAAAACTGTACAAAAGCACAGCTGGTTGAGTTGAGATAAACATGAATACAAACCTACAAGACGACTGGCAAGATATCCATTCAGTTCAACTACTTTAGTGCACTAGACATATAGACGTTATAACGACATATGGTTCTTTATTCATCGTGTTTTATCATAATACAATAAGTGTAAGAGTCTCCAGCTTTGCTAGCAGCTCTGTTAGGCTCTGCTGCAGACTGTATAAACTATGGATTTGTGATTTCTGAAGAGTCGTTGCAAAGCTCAGAGAGTGGTGGCTCTGGCCACTGCTGTCTTGGCAGTCCTCCATCTGCTGGCTGTGGAGCGTAGGTGGAGCTGAGGTGGGCTGAATTAAGCCTGGTTGCTTAAACAAGCCAGCTGTAATGGCACCCACTGTCAATCAAGGTGGCCACACTGTTAATCATGCACAACTATAAGATACAGTTTCCAGAAATGGGGAAATTAGTTAGAAAAGAGCCCCCAACTGTAGCTGTAAACATGTTTTTTTTTTTTTTTTGGCTTTTAAATATGGGGCTTTCAAAGGTTGACTCATTTTAGAGGCAGCACTGTTGGCACGGTTTCCTGTTGGGCTGTACAGTGTTTTGAGCTAAAGGCTACCATCAGCATGCTAATATACTCACAATATAAATGTTGACATGCTTATATTAAGCAGATAAAATGTACCAATCCATATAATAACTTAGTTTACTGCAACATGTTAGCATGCAACATTTGTTAATGAAGCACTAAACACAATGTAGACCTTATAAAATGGGGAATGCCATTAGTTTTATAAGTTCTGAGTAGATGAAAAGTCAGGAAATAAAATTATTACAATTCTCCATGAAATGGACATACATGTCTGTACCAAATGTCACAGCAATCCATAGCTAAAAAACTGCAAACATCAACATCATGTTGGCGCTAGAGGAAAAGTTGGGGAATCACCAAAGTCTATAGGATTCATCCTCTGGAGAACACGAATGTCTGTACCAAGTTTCATAGCAATCATTAATCCTGTTTTAGCAATAGTTGTTGAGCTATATCAGACATTACATCAACATTGCCGTCCATGAAGCCATCACATTGTTAAATGCGGTTGGATGTGTTATAAATAATTCCCTTAAACTCAAGTAAAGCATTTTTCCATGAAGATGCTGAAGAAGTTTTATCACAGTTTAAAATGCTTTTATGGGACTCCTTCATGGTTATGACGGTGTCATGTCACGCCTTCACATAAACTGCATTTTTTTTTGTTGAATCTATATAAAACACCCACAAGAAATTACTTGCCATGACTTGCAGTAACCTCAATTAGTCAATAGTCAAAGGAGAGCTGGGCAAGACGACAACATCGTTATCTTAAATGTTAACTTAGCAAGAATAGACGTAAGAATAGACATAAGTACAAGAAATACTTCCACTCATATTTTATTATGTCTATTTTCAAATGAAGTGGAAAGAAATATAGCTAAAAAAACAAAAACAAGAATGAAATGAAGAAATGGTCTTTTGGTTCAACTTGCCCCAGGTTAGGGGTAAATTGATCCTTAGCAAGTGGGTAAATTGAGCCATTTGTAGATAAACGGAGCCACTGAATTATTTATGTGTAAGTCCCGTTAAACAAATGTAGTATTTCTATGTCAAAGGGTACTGAGAACAGTTCTGTCACTTTTACAAGCTGCATTTTTCCCACTGCTGCTGCCTCCAACACACAAAAAAAGAATATTTTAAGTCTCCAGTTCCAAGTTTTCAGTTTCACACATTATGTTAGAATACAACCATCTTAGAAACTGTTGCCTGTTAATTAGTTACAGTTAATTACATTTTGAATTGTAGCATCTATCTTATCACATACATGTTTTTTCCCACCTGTGCAGCTGTCACAGTTTGAAACAACTCATGCTAATGTTGTGCAGGTAATAATTATCTTTGTGCTACATTTACATGCAAAGATGTAAACATGCATAATACATTAGTAATTCCTGGAGAGCTAATGTGACGTTCAGTCACATGTCATCTTATGTTGATAATGAGCACAGCCTGCTGTCTTAAAAATATTCAAATGCATTCAAGAAATTATCATGATTTTGGCATGTTAATTGCATTAATTATCACAGTGCAATTAGATGAATCTGTACAGCTGACTAATTGAGATGTGTATCAGTACGGAGTGCTGCCACTGGAAACACAATTTCAAAAACACATTTTCTGCCATAATTATCCACAATTAACCCTCAAAGGCAGCAGTTGATATAGATAATTTTGTTGTTGACAAATCATTTATTACCCTCTCCCACCCCCTCGACCCCTTCATTCCCTCACTAAAGGTCTGGAATCAGGTCCCCAGAGCAGCAGAAGAAAAGGAGCGTGGGGGGCTGTGCTGGGAACGGCTGTGGCTGTGGCCTGCGTGGGACTGGTCGCCTATATCATCCTGAAAAAGAAACACCAGAAGGGTTTCTCTCACAGGAAACTTGTGGAGGAGTTTCCTTCAGACCCAGGTATGTTAGCTCCTACACCTCCCTAAACTGTAAACAATAAACCTGCTAATATTTTGAAGGAAAATTCCATAAAATTGATGCATTGTAATCAGGTGTCGAGAGTTTCCTGATGGACGCTAAAGTAAATTGCTGCCAGTTGCAGCTGCTGTTAGGTAATGTTAGCTCAGTTTGTTAGTTACCTGGACTGACAGCTCAGAGCACAGGTTTGGACCTTTAGGAAAATAAGGTTTTCAGGCCAAGTACAAGGTATTGGAGCCAGTGTTGTGCCAGAACAGAAGCTGGTCAAGCGGGCAATGTAACCAGGCTCAGCAGCCTCTGTGGACATGACAATGACAGAGGTGAAAAGAATGACAGCTGAGAAAAGTAGAGAGTGACCAAACAAGAAGCTGTCGGACAAGTACATCCTGGACTGACCTTTAGTCATTGGCGAGAGCTTCATGAAATAAAAGACGCCGAGCTGGGCTTCTTGCTGTTAGACTACTAAGTCTGCTACGTCTTGTGTTGTTGCACTTGCAGTAAAGAAAGTGGTCGACTTGCTTATTTTTGATCTTAAGTAATATAAACATAACAAATGCTGGTATTATACAGTACAACTAACATTAAACAGCCCTCTAGTAGTGGGTGGCAGCTAAATGTAATGCCACAATCCAACTGTGCCAAATATGGTTCCTATTATTATTATTACTACACAATGATGCATCATCACTCAAACACTTGCATGCTCAATCACTCACTAGTTCCCCAACATTTTCTGAAAATAGTCCAAAACATAACCCTCCTGAAACAGGAGCCAAAATCTTCATCAATCCCGCAGCAAAGAAAGCAAATAAGCATGTATCTAAAAATGTCAGAGTGTTCCTTTAAACCTTTGGTTCCTCTGTCTCTCTCTCACATGCAATCACATAACTCCATCCTGCTTCAATAGGGTAACTTTACCATGCAAATGAGGATCATGTAGTATGACAGTCAATTTGTCTCATTCCTGCCGTGAACAGCATTCTGTTCTCACAGTTCTCCTACACTCCCACATACTTAACCTTTCTGTAAGTGAAATTAAGCCGCATGTCCGCCCCCCCCCACCCTGCCGCAGTATGCAGACATGTCTGAATATCCAAAAAGTATCACATTTCTCTCTAAACTATCAGTGCATTCTCAAAACTGGAGTAGCAGCAGGATATCTCTAAATGTGAACTGATCCTTGAGAAACACGCATTCGACGCCCGAACACAATCGTCCAACAAAATGGAAGAAAAACTGTCATGGTAAACCGCTCTGCAACTTTTCATACAGCGTGACTTCAACAATGTGGAGGGATGTATTGCTCAGCTTTGTGGCGACATGAGAAGTAGCTGCCCAGCTCAAGGCGAACACGCCCACCAGATTCACGCTCAAAAGTAATGATAGCAGGCTTTTGAGAGGCAAAGGAAAGCCTGCCACTTTGTGTGATCATTTGTGTTATCCATTCACAGGAGATTGAATAAATGTTGACTAAACTGTCAATCAAAAACATCAACTGTCCCACACAAACGCTCGGAGGCTAAAAGAGCATTTCTTTCATTTTCTTTTTTTGTCACTGATGATTAAGAAAATATGATCAATTAATCTACAGATCACTTTTATACCTTGATTCTTTTTGACTTAGTCGTGCTTTAACCTGCACTAGACAGTGCAATGCAAGTCAAGTCGTTTTTTTATTTATATCGTAAAAATTACACATTTGCTCTGAGCTTAACAATCTGTGCAACAAACAACACCCTCTATTCTTAGAGCCACAGAGACAAAACTCCACAAAATGCAGCAGGAAAATTCATTCTAGCCCACTCACACCTTAGCAATGTTATTTACAGTAAAATCAAGCCATATTATTTTATTTGTGAGGATATATTTTTCCTTTTTCCTCTTTGGAAACTCAAAATCACACAAAATCTTTCTCTGTGGACCATGGAGAGTTGTCGACGCTGTGTCTGTGTTGCAGTTGTTATTCTGTAGTTAAGCGTAAGTGTACCCTCTTACCTACCAATCTGTCTTGTTTACTCTTATTTCAGTTAGGTGCACTGGATTGCTACGTTTCCTCAAATGACTTTCAAGAAGCTCCTTATAATGTGTAACCTGTTGCAGTCAGTACTTGTAGGTGCAGAGGACAATAATAAGTCGACAGGAAATGACAGTTTATTTTGGAAAATAGCTTGAAATGATTGATTCAAAATGAAGGCTCAGCGGGGGAAAACATGGCTCTACAGTTAAAGCCACTGTGCAAAGGTGGACTGCCAATAAATCAGTGTGATATTACACTGTATGTTTGGCCAGTTATCTGTGGGAATAAGAACATTACATTTACACTTAGTCATTTAGCTTTTATCCAAATCGGCTTACAAAAGAGGAAACAATCTAGGTATAGTCCCACAATGCAACAATAAGTCCTACTCCCGAGAAGTGACAGCTGTAGAGGAGGGTAGATTTGGCATTTCTGGTTGTTGGAAGTGCTAGAAGTGGAGGTACTCTCTGACGAGCTTTAGAGAGAGGGGGTCTTCAGGAGGTTTTTGAAGGTAGAGAGGGACGCCCCTGATCTGGTGGGAACTGGTAGGATGCTCCACCAATGACAGATGAGAAAAGTTTAGATTGCCCTGAGTGTACCGGTGGCAGAGCCAGGCGTCGTTCATCGCAAGAGCGAACGGAAGTGGGTGCAGAATCGTAGACTACTTTGTAGGCAAGCATCAACGATTTTGAATTTAATGTGGCCTTCTACAGGTAGCCAGTATTACAATGCAAAACGACAAACAAGACAACAAATCAGTTAGATTGTGGATTATAATATATAGTAATAAAAGAATTTCAATGGGGCATTTATCCTTCATTACCAAGTCAAAAACAAAGAATGATTTAAATACCACTGATAGCGAAAACCATTTGAACATGAAAGGCAGGCAGCAAAGAAATGTCTGTGGACTCGTCGGAACCGGCTCAGACTTTAATGTGAACCTCTACTTATTTATTTATTATTAAGAGGGCATTTTTTCTTATCCACCTTGTCTATTGTGAGCCGGGGTAACAAGTGAATTTCTCTGGTGTGGGATCAATAAAGTCTTATCTTATCTTATCCCACCTAAATCCAACATTAAGAGGGGAAAACACAGGCTACTTTTCTGACTAATACAAGGTCAAAATGATGCTTTAGCAATGAAGGATTTAGGTAGAGGATACTGCAAATGTTTAATGCTCACTTGTCTAATTTCTAGTTCTCAGATTGGACAACAGTGAACCTTTGGATTTGAACTTCGGAGGTTCGGCCTATTACAACCCAGGACTCCAAGGGGACAACATCCAAATGAGCAGCTTTCCAGGACGTCGTGGAAACTGATAAAGAAAGAAAAACATAACAAACTCCCAAGACCAAAGTCATGAGCTCCCTTGAAAGAAACTCTGCCAATTGTGCTGATTGTCATTCGATAGACAAACCTATGACATGGAGTTTTGTAAATAAGACTGTGTGAAGGTGACATTTGTGGATGGAAATAACAAATGAGTTTGTAAAAGTCTATTGTCGGCCACCACAAATGATACTCATGTTAGATTATGCATTATGCTGAGTAGATTTATTGCGTTGAAATAGAGCGATCGCTGAAGGCAATCTATCTGAACTACACTGCAACAGCCAAAATTAACTGTCAGCCATTTGTGTACGTTGCCAAAGGGAATCAAATGAAGTCTTTCCTAATGAAGAATACGTGCCGCACTCAATGAAGGATGTTAAAAATTAATATTTTGTTATAACCTTTGGTTTGATTTTGAATCATTTCTTCTTGAATAGGAGTCACAAAGTGCTGTTAAAGACAAAGAAATACATTTGCATGAGTGCGACTCCTGCTGATGCAAAACATTTGGAAACAAACAAACAAAACAAAAAAGTGATGTTGTTCTGCAGCCTAAATAACAGATGACACAGCTGGCCCACTGAGGCCTTTGCAACAAAATTCAGAAGCCATGGTGAACAATAGCATTATCCATATCGACAATCCCCTGCTGTTACGGCATAAGGAAGGCAATAAGAAGTGAAATTTGAACTGCGCTCTCAGATGTAACACAACTGGCAGTCACAGCCAGACTCTGAGGATTGAACCATCAAACCAAAGACTTGTGTTCTTTTTTTTTTTTTTTTTTCCTATTTCACACCAGGGAGGGAGGTGGAGGGAGGCTGTTTTGTTATTCATAGACTGGAGGCTTTGGTATTCAGGAAGGGAGTTGTGTATTTGGTCTTAGCACTACTCAGTAGCAACAACTATATCATCATAATATACTTCTTCTTACTGACCTCCGGGTGTCCAAACGGAGATCTGAGTTTCTCGTGTGCACCTCGGAGAGTTACAGTACATAGAGTTTAACTTCTGCATGCCGCGAGCAAAATTAGAACATACCTAATGCAGATTTTAAAAAGTTTTTTTTAAAATTGTTATTCTTCTCCTTTAAGTTTGCTTTAACTTTGAGTGACAACCTTCAGCAAGAAAAGTGTTTTTTTTCTTCTTTTGGACTGAGAATTTTTGTGAGCACAAAGGGAATAGGCAGGGATTAACTACACCCTCTCATCTTTTTATGTATCTAATGCCTTTGTATGATAAAAATCTAACAATATTTCACAAATATTCATTTCTAAACTTTCTTACTTTTCTATGTTATACATTTTTATAACTGTATATGTGAAGAAAATCTATTCCGAAAATCCATCTTTCAGCTCCCTCGATCCTTTCACTTATCATTACCTGAGTGAAGCCTGCACTCGATCAATATGTGTCCTCATTATGATTGATACATGCCTCGGCCCGGCCTAAACAGCCAACAATAAGATGTGTGATTTTTGTTTTTGTTTTTTTGCTTTGGTTCGTAGGCAGGCACGACAGGTCTGCTTCCTTCCTTGCTCTAATTTCAGACATCAATCAGCATGGGGGGCATTTCGTCTGACTGAGAGAGAGAGAGAGAAGAGTTTTTGTGTCGCAGTGTTAAAGAAATCACAGTGATTACTGCAGAAATAATACACGGTATATGGATAACGGGACACTTTTGCATCGGTTTGCTTTGCGAAATGTAATGATACTTGATGATGTCTTAATAAAAAACAAATCCCCAAATATGTTTTGTTCGATTTGATGCTTCCGCATGAGTTCTCTCAAGATATTCTCAGTTTTATTTCTGCTTTATTGGGTTTGTAAAAGCTGAAGAGAGACGGGGATGACATGCAGCAGAGGGCCCAAACTCAGCTCTATCAGGTCAGTTATCCTGGCACCTTTTATCCATTAACCCATGCAGCTATACTGTACACACAGTAAACATTTGCACAAGCGACGGTTTCGTTCATTCATCACAAATAAAATGAGCTCAGTGGAGGGATTGTGCCTGTTTTAATTAAGCACAACAATTTAAGATGTGATTGTTTGGCAGGGTGCTGAAATCAATTAACTGACGGCGAGTCCTTCCTTAAAGAATGTACGTATTTCATTGGGGGGGTACTGGCAGGTTAATTTACACTTCCAGCTGAGCCAAATTAATTTGAATGAAATTAAATGATTGCTATCTAAATTGAGGCTATGTCTAATTTATTACTGGCCAAATCTGAATTCATTTTCTTCGAGCTAGTTCGCTGGAAATGGGTTTAACCTCTAAGATTAGCCTGTTGTAATAAGCCGAATCACTGTCTCTTTATCAGATGAGTCTCTACAACAATTAAACCATCAACAATGCATTATGCTGGATTTTTAATGAACATGGGGCCATTATGTCAGTATGGAGGCGAAAGGGTAAGAAGACAGAGTTCGAAGTTTGCACCGTACATCATTTTTACTTTGAAGCTTCACCGCTGTCACAAACAAACTGGTGCAGTAGCTGTGTGGGCGAGCTCTAAAAATAGTTCATAATATCACTTTGGTTCCAACAGCCACACAGACAGTTAACAAGCTGTGCTCTGATTACAGAGCTGCTGATGTGCGTTTGATAGTCTGATCATTAGGCATCACTAACAACTGCTTTCCACTTTGCAGGTGGAACACAAACTCAACAGCACAAAGTATCCACTCAAAGTTTGAATGCCGTGAAGGGGCAGATGTTTTAAAAGAATAGTTTGACTCTTTTCTTGCTGTGGGTTCAGTCAGAAATGTTCTTTAATAAGTAAAATGTAATGCCAAGGTACTTTTTTTTGTAACGCTGTACCCAACTGTACAGTAAAATAGGCTGGAGAAGAAAAAGGGGGAAACAGCAAGACTAGCTCTGGCAGTCCTGCCTCTGCCCCCTCCTGGCTAATCTAAAATTGGGCAAAGACGTGGACCTGAGGGCCGAATGAAGCCTAGTTGCCCAAACAAGCCACCTATAATGACACCCACCAGTCAATCAAAGCAGTCACACTCTTAATTATTCCTAACTCTAAAGCAATAATATAATTTAGAGTAGAGTTATATAGAAATTCACACCCTGTACAGTTGTCACAAATGGGAAAAATTAGCTATATACTGTAGAGCCGACTGTTTTTTGTACCAGGCTGTATTTTGCATTTTAGCATGGGGGCTTATGGCGATTAACTAATTCTGTAGCCAGCCTCAAGTGGCCGTTTGAGGAATTGTAGTTTTTGGCGCTTGCTGCATTGGTTTCAGTTCACGGCCACAGGTTTCCACTTGGTACCTATCTTCACACACAATCTGCCTGTGCTCTCATCGTGCATTAAAATGTGTTTTGGAGGAGTGATTTTGGATGGAGGCCTGATGGGAGAGGGTGGGATTTTTTTTTGTGTCATATCTTGTTTGTTTAATCCGTGCACAAACCAGCATGTAAAAAAGACAGCTTGCCGTTTTACTGGGGGGTTTTGTGTTGGACTATGGCCAGCACGACTTGTCAGGGAAGCAGCTGAGGCTGTAGGAAGTTACTGAAGTGTGTTTGTACTAAAACACCAAATATTTCCAAATGGTATAACCAAGAGCATGTGGGTTTGTTGAGAAATAACGTCTTACAGGAATATGACATGCTCCAGTTAGAGGTGCACTGTGGTAGTTGACAGCATTTCTCCTGGTAACTCAAATGTCACTCAGCTGCTGCCACGGGACCCAAGACTTGAAGCTTAGATGTTGTTTTTTATTTCACAAATATGTCCAATAAGTGTATTATTTTATTTTGAAAGGTTGAAAAAAATATGCACAAAAGCAGCAATAAAATCTCTTTTCATTTTCTTAGACAAAAAGTAAAATATTTTGACAATGAAAAATAGTCTCTGACATGATTAAAGATCAAATAAAATTTGTAATTTTCTTTTTTTTGATAAACCATGTGGAATTTAATGAACAACATATGCATGTCAGTATTAGGAATAAATCATTGGAACGTCCCAATAGACTTCAAATCCCCAAGTTTTACTTATTAACTTGGAGGAATTGAAGTGGTGGCATATGGAGGCTGATGTGCAGCTGCTGCTTCTGCCTCTGTTGCCAAACCTGTCCAACTAATCCACGTAGAGAAAGTCTGGTGAAATAAAGAACAGCTTGAAATCGGGTTTGACAGCACATCCAAAAAACACCTGAACAGCTTCAGTGCCTGGCACACTCAATATTCAAATATAGACGTCTTCATTTGGTGACGCATGAGGAAAACGTTTCAAATCTTAAAATGTCATACTAAAATGAATTGAAATGTTATGTGAAGGCCTCAGTCATGTTTGTTGTATGTACAGTCATGGTGTATTTTCCTCAAACCTTTAGTTTTAGGTTAAACAAATAGCCTTGAATTGATTGAAAGGTTCAATAAAATGACAGAGACACCAGTTACTTCCAAGTTCAGTTTAGAGTTAGAAAATACACTTTGCAGCACCTTTAAACCTCACTATTTATACCTCATCTTATTTATTTAATCTGCACACTAACCTAACACTTCTTGGCAAACAACAGGTGGGCCTCAACAAATAATTACACAACATAACTACTGATTTATATTATTTCTGTTTCTGTACGGATTACATGAATAAGATTCAAGCGGCATGCACACAATTGGACAATGAAGCAGCTGTGAGAAAATAAGAGAGTGCAGAAAAAGAGAGTGGCATAATGACAAGAAAATTATAAACCAGTGTTAGTGATAAAATGATAAAACAATGAGAACAATGGTGATTAGACCACAGTTGATTGAGGAAATGTTTTTCTTGAAGGAGGCACTAACTTTTGTGTCAGTGCAGGTGTATTCAGAACAATCTCTACTGCATTCTCTCTTAATTGGGCAAACTAACCTACAGGGAATTAACTAAGTGAGCGTAATATTCCCAAAAGTATACTAAACTAACATACTTTAGGTGTGTGTGTTTGGGGGGTTGGAGGTATTGTTTTGCATTTTAAAAAGTAGACCTAGTTTAGACAGTTTTGACATTAAGAAGATTCCTGGGGTGTATTTAAAAGCTAACACAATGGTTTTTGACAGAGAGAGTGAGAAATGAGGCCAAACAGCAGGTTAACATTCTCCCTCTGTCACCTTCTAGTCGCACAGGTCGCTCGCTCTCGGCAGTTTATACATTACACGTTTGTCTGACAGCGCATTGTCTGTCAGGGATTTTTCCCCACACTGGTTGCCGCTGCTGTTGGGTCACTGGAGTGAATCTAAAGGGTCAGCGTCCTCCTCTGACAGAAAAACGTTCCAGGAAAACAAATATGAAACTTTCCAAACATACAGATGAAACAAGGAAGCGATTTGCATTGACGGGTAACAAAATACCGATGTGTTCTGGGTAAGATAATGTTTTATTTCCTTAATTGGTTTGCAAACTTAGACACCTTGTGTAACGTGACAGTGGTATTCAAAGCATGATGATATCTTTTTCCACAACACCCTACACCCTTCAGGAACAGTTTCCAAAGAGCAGTTTGACTTTCCTTTAGCCTTCATTGCTCTAAGCCCCACTGACATTAAACAAGTGCTGAGTATAAATACAGTCATTTTTTAAAGGGATTAAAATAATGGTGGAGTCTAAAATAATAGCCAGCATGACCAAAATGAACAAATGGCCATAAATAAAGGTTGGGTGAAGCCATCAAACCATCTGCTTGGCTAAAATGATTGAAATGACTATAGGTATGCATGGCCTGAGGGTATGATCATGGTCATGGTTGGCAGAAACCAACACTGAATGTTGAGGGGAAATGTGAACTGACCAGCAGTCTCCTGTGTGACTCATTTATAATCATCCCGACGTCACACCTTGTTGCTATTATAAAAGTCATACTCTAAACCTTAAACCTGATCGAGGGCTTTTCTTGTTTAAGTTTTATGGAGCCAGAAAATACCATATTTGGTTGAGAGAGTGGTGCTGCCTCTCTCCTGATTGGATCTGACTGAAAACCCAAGCAAAGCGTGGTGGCCATGCCCTAAAGCATACCCTTTATTTTAGTCAAAATGGGACCATCATTGTGTTTAGATAAAGATTACAGTAAAACATATTTCCTTTCCTTTACCTATACATTTACATATATGACGCCTAGTTCCTCAAGCGAGATGCCTGTTATGGCCCCCACCCGGCTATGCTGTTAACTCTGCATGGATTTTAGTCTTAATATAATTTGAACAGGTGAGTTCAACAGAAATTTAGGCTCAGTACAATTTTATGAACGGGGAAATTAGCTACAGAGACCAAAACTGTTTTTGTACCAGGCTGTAAACATGTTTATTTCTGCTGTGAAGTTGGACATTTCAACATGGGGACTTATGGAGACTGACTTGTTCTGTAGCCAGCCTCAAGGGGCCGTTTGAGGAACTGCAGTTTTGGGGTTACAGCCCTGGAGGTTGCCACTTTGTATAAACTTGTATTTATACAGTAAAATATGTATATTATGTAGTATTATGTAATATGTAGTAAAGCTTAAACATGAAAACAGCACTAATATGCTTTAACCGTAATACTTTCATATTACCTTACTGTTTATTGCGGTATAATTCTGGTAACCCAAGCTGTGAATTTTTTACTGTAATAACATCTTTTTGTTTGTTTGTTTGTTTTACAGTGTAGCGATTGAGCCCATAAACCTGAGAAAGTGGATTAGTCCAGGTCATTTTTGCATAAGCTTACATATAATCTTTTAGAGGCCCCTGCAGACTATAAGAAAGAATGCAGATTTAAGACATTTGCACATTGGTTTCACTTTTTAGACCCAGAAAGTCCATCTACCATTGATTATTCAGTTTGTGGTATTTACTCAAACAACTGATGCGAGTGTTTTTGGGAAGGCGTTCTCGCTGAACCTATTGTTGTGCTGATGGAATTAGTGCTGCGAAAATAAACTTAACATTGATTGTTAAAAGGATAACGGGTAAACATGAGGGATGTTTTGAATTTCCATTAACTGGTTTGTTTGAAGCAAAGTCCTGAGTCTCTATGCCGTTAAGGGAAATGAAAAATTAATGGTAAGATAAAAATCAATAAGAGGCTGGGCGAAACTGAACAATAACAAGGAAACAGACTTGAGAAAACTTCCTTCAGGCTCTTTGTGAGTTTTTTTTTTGAATTCTTCATGTGACACATGTCGATCCAGAAGTTTTAAGTCATTTTGTTGTGTGGTCCAAGTATGAGAGGCAGAGTGTTTTTAAAACGCTTACATCCAACTATGCGTGGACATAAGGCAGATTTGGCAATTTGAAGTATAGCTCCAGAGATATAACAGAAAGTGGACCAAAAATTGACTTAATAACTAAAATTACACCAATGGCTCTTCTACAAAATGCGAGAGGAATTGCCAGCCAACTCTTGTATAAAGATATAGTGATAAGTGCTTTTTCAATTCAGTAAAAAGCTGTAAAGCCCTGTAATAAAGCCCAGCAGCCAAAGGTAATGACTTAATGCTTTCATCAAACCCTTACAATCAATCAGCCATAAAAAGAGATGATAATAGGGAACAATGTGTCTTCTTTTTGTTCTTTGGGAACATAATTACATTGCAGTCTTACCTGCTTTCGGGATGGGCTGGACCAGGTTTTACACAATAGAATCATATTTTGTATAATTATAAAGGTTAAAGCCGAGCTGAAGCAGGTTTCAGACTAGGTGCAGTGGTTGGTTGCCAGCTTGTTACAGACTGGGTCACTTGGCTCAGCTCCAGTTACTTTGAAGCCTGAGCAAGGAACAAGGGAGCAAGGAACAAGGAATGTAAGCTGATGTGGACTGAGTCATCCCACAGAGACCAGATCTAACCATTGAGAACATGGAGTTCTTTGTTTAAATGTTCTGAGAAAGGTGCAAGTCAAGTCTCAGGTTTTTATAGGAAATTTAGGAGTCACGCTGCAAGTCTTTCAGGTTTCTGAATGCATTCCTGACATGCCATCAGTTTCTCAGGGTGACACTGTGCCTTGATAAAGAAATGCATGTTTGTTTTTGATTCACAAGGATACACATAGACAATCATAGTGGTGTAAAAGTTCTTGGAAGTTTTAATCAAAAGCCAGTGAAGGAACAAAACCAGGGGATCTGTCAGAGAAGGCAAACTCAGCTGAAAAATCATCAAACTGGGAAACAGGCAGGGTTTTTTTTTTTGGAAAGGCTTGAAAGATACTATGAATCAGTATACATACTACTGGGATGATTAAGACTGAAATGGGAAGCAGGTGAGTGAGTGGGGATGGTCAGTTGGTAGAAACTGTGAGAAAGGGGGTTAACTACAGGACAGGAGGGAGTGGCTGGATCTGGAGTGACATGAAAATTAGTATGGCAGAGAAGTTATTTAGTGTTAATTAGTGCACTTGTCCAGTTTCTAGGGTCAAATTAATCTAACCACCTGCTGGCTGTAGTTTAATATTTATCATTAGAGTCTATCTTAACTCTAGGCAAGAAAATCAATAAGCATATTTCTCAAAAAGTTGTGCTTTAAAGGCCCAGTATGTAAGATTTTGGGGGGGGGGCTCATTGGCAGAACATGTTATATTATGACAGTTTAGCAGATAGAGCTGAACGTGGCAGATGGAAGACGGGGGAATATCCTGCAGCACACAAAAATCTCTGAGTTGGGCGATGCATGTGTTACCATGATGATGACTGAGCTAGTCAGCAGAGTCTGGGAGGCTGAGCCGGTCTTTTGTACTGCAGAGATAGATTGGGCGATGAGGAACAGGTGGTGAGGCGATCAGGTAGGTGGTAGTGAAACTACATGCTTGGAAAGGGATGAATAATCAACTTTGGCAAAATATAGCACACAAGGGGAGGTTTGGGGTGATGGAGGTAAATAAGACAGCAAAGAGCATTGGTAGCTGTCAGCCTACATGAATATAATGAGTGTAATAGTCATAGAGCTTGTGAATGCGCCAGTGATTGTGAAGCCACTTTAGTGTTTTCTTAGGGTTCACTTAGCACTTTTCTTGCAGCAGTCAGCTGTTTTCAGTATCCACCGTATTCAACCTACCCCACACCAAATAAAGTTAGAGACTAGCTGATGAACTTTGTGAAACATTAAGCAGCTAAAGAGACAGATATTTCCCTCAAGAGTTGGTAGAGACTGAAAAACAGGGTTTCAAAAAAGAATGAATATTGGACTTTGTCAGGACACCAGAAACTCATACTATCGCTCCATATATGCAGGATTTGTAAATACGTAACTGTTTTCTAAAAAGTTTGCCATAAACCTAAACTTAAAGGGCCAGTGTGCATGATTTACTGCCATCTAGTTGTGAAGTTATATAATGCAACCAACTGAATTTCACTTACCTTACAAGCTGTAGGAGGAATTATGGTGGCTGTGGTTACTGTATGGTGGTTCAACATCATGGACTCCATTGACATTCTCCCATATAGTATTCAATTTATCCCATATTCTGCAAATAACCCCCACACTGGACCTTTTAAAGGTGAAAATATGTCAGTGTTGTGTGTATTCCTTGCGTCCGTTGTTCCCAAGTAACTAAACAAATCTTTGAATCCAGGTTTAACCCAGCAGTTTATTAATATTGGCGTCTAAAAATAAAGTGTGACCCTAAAATGAAGGCTCCTGCAGTCCCAGCACAGCCTCCCACTGTGGGATTGAACAGAACTGTCTATTTACAGAGCCGGGGGAAAAAAAAGGAAGAGTATTGTCCATCAAGTTCCTCTGAACAGCTTGTGCAGCATAATACAAGTGTTTTGTGGACAGGTGTTTAGACTCTGGGTCTAAATGTCCAATATTTACATGAATATTGCTTGGATTCGCCTGATTGTAAATCTTAGTTTCACAGAGAGCCAACTGCTAACAACAATCTGGAGGAAGTCGTAAGACTGTTTATAGAGGATTAGGTGGGTATGATTCGAGGAAACAGGTGGTAGTGTGACCAGAAAACAGCTCAGTGTGGTTAGGGTGGTTTTCTGGCTTTAGTTCAAGTATGTACTCGTCACTGGTCAATGCGTACTTTGAACAATGAGTTAATGACAGGTCTGCTTGTGTTGTGATCTGAACAGGAAATACCAGTTTAACTTCATAGTAACATATGTTATTTGGCTGATTTGCAGCAGAGACAAATGAGTATAATGTTAAAGAATATGTTAAAATGTAGAGTCAGAAAGTCAGCAAAGTGAAATGCTAATTAACAAAGCCAAATTAATTAATTCAAGATTAAACTGGATGGATTTTAAGCAAACAGGCTGAATGGTTAGTGACCAACAGCAGCTGCTCTGTGTATTTAAATGGGGGTAAACCTGCTGTTTTGGAGACTTTCCAGTTTAAATGTAGCAAAACGGCCTGATTAGAGGAAGTAAGTAATTCTACAGTGAGAAGAGTCAATCGAGACCAACTCTTTTCCAGTGACTTGACTTGAGTTCATGTGAACTCCCTGTAAAAACTACATAAAATTATCTGAAGTCCAGCTGGTGGTGTGCAGTCATATATTCCCCCCCCAGAAAACCAATCCCTTGTGGTTCAGATTTCATTCTTGACCTTGTAAAGAGCAGTTGGCAAAATAATCTCATCTTAAGGTCCATTTAAGTTGTTTAAGCGTTTCCTGCTGGCTCTTAATCAACAGATGGCATTTACCTGATTGTTATTCAAATTTAATTTAATGAACTTTAGGTTCAGTCCACTGTGTCAGTTTTGCAGGGCTCTGTTCACAGAATATGGCAGAAAGTATAATACTCTACTTTTATATCTACAGATGATGCAGGTCCTCAATGATTTCAATCAGCACTGATCAGCACAGCTAGATACCACTCAATCTAACACAGTTAGTCCTTGAAGTGCAGAGATCTGTCCGTCCAGCTGTCCATCAATCCATCTATCCCCTTCCACTTTTCCAGGGTTGGGTCGTGGCGGCACCAGGTTTAGCAAACAGTTCCAATGTCTCTCTCTCCAGTAACACATTCCAGCTCCTCCTGGGGCATCCTGGGGTGTTCCTTGGCCATATGGGGTATATAGTCCCTCCAGCAAGTCCTGGGTCTGCCCCAGGGTCTCCTGCCAGTGCCCAGAACACCCAATTATCCTAATCAGATGCCTGAACCACCTCTGCTGGCTCCTGTCAATGCGAAGGAGCAGTGACTCTATTCCAAGCTCCCTCCAGATGTCCAAGCTCCTCACCCCATCTCTAAGGCCGAGCCGAGCCACACTACAGAGGGAACTCATTTGCCCACTTGTCTCTCATTCTTTCGGTCACTATCCAAAGAAGCTCATGAGGTGAGGGTTGGAATGTAGGGAGAGTTTTTCCTTTTGTAACCTCTCTGGTACATCTACTGTCCATTTTCCTATCAATCGTGAACAAGACCTCAGGACACTTGAACTGTATTGCCTACAATTCCTGCAATTTTATTTCTTACCATTTTTTAGGATCCTCATTAGCTTAAAAATAACAGAGGCTATTTGTCCTACAGTCCACACACACAAATACCATTAGATATTAGATATACCACGTGAGGTTTCCAACCACTTGTAGTGCTATGGTGCAGTACTTTTAGGAGTGGTTCCCTGATATTTTGGGAGATGTGATTCACATCCTGTCATTGGTTTCACATTGTTTCAAAGGCAGTGGTGGTGACAATGCACCAACAAAGAGAGTGAAGAAACTCAGTGCTACATATTAAACATGGATGTGAGCTATACACACTATCACATACTTTGAAAATCACCTTTGCAAATAATTCATGAGGAAGGAAAAGGCACACAACACCTTTGTGAGACATCAGGGATGTGCGGTGCGTTTTGGTGAGGAATACTAAATGTTACTTCTGTTTGTTTACAAGAAGACTCCATTGTGCACCTCCTCTGACAGAAAACTCACGTCCAAACACACCAAAACACCAAGTCACAACATAAAAAACCAAAACTATAGAATGAATAAAGAAGTGAGACATTGTTAAGTACCTTGAAAGTTACTAAAGGACATCTATAAAAAATAAACAACTTAAATACTATTACAACAGCGGGATCAGAAGGATTTTTAAAATGCCATTGTGTATATTGCAATTAAGTATTATATCTATATAAAAATTATAGGCTGAGGCGGGACATTGAGCCAAGTTTGAAGTAAAAACTGGGAAAACTCCATCTGCTGTTGACGATTATGTGATATGATCAAAAACTGAAGATCAGCCACTAAATGGACCTTGAGGTGAGATAATTAGCCCTGTGTTGTAGACGGATGAACAAAGCCAATATCTTTATAATATTACTGAACACATTACCTTGATTCCACCCATCACTGAGTGTGAATACCTCAAATAAGAGATAAAAGCGTCTTTTCCTTGATGTGGTTCCAGAGAGACTGTGACCATCCCCCCACTACTCAAAATGTGTCCAAACCAACTAATTTACACCTTGAAATGAATCAATGTGAGTTCACTCGTGAGATTGTGGTTGTCAGTTGTGTTGACTTGCTGCTGGCTCAGTGCTTTTGCACTTTCCTTCTTTTATATCTCGTCCTCCTGACAATGTTTGTGGGCTTGGCAGATAAACAAGCAACAGAATAGGGAATAAAACAACAGATGGTTTTGTGCCAGTCAAAGTGCCTCTTCTTCAAGAGTAAAATTTTATCTCTCGCTTTTTCTCCTCTATTCTTGCCCTCCTAGCATGGATGTTTATGCGTGCACCTACACACACACACTCATAAACATACACACACACACACACACACACACACACACACACACACACACACACACACACACACACACACACAAGTGGGCTGACACACAGAAGATCTGAGGCATGAGAACTGCAAGGCAGCAAAAAATTCGCCTCTGGTCCTCTTCATCTCCGCTCCTCTCCTCATGCAGCATCCAGAGTCCTGGATCTCACCTCTGAAGCAGCTGTAAAAATGTTTTATTTTTTATTTTTTTTATCTTTTAACTAAAACTTTGAGCACAATCTGCTTCTCTGCAAAAAAACAACAACTATAAAACGATTTAAATTAATGAGTCATTTTGTGAGGAGAAGAAAAGCTTTGTTTCCGTTTAGGTTAAATGAGATGACAATGCAATATTTGTTCAGCGTCTTGCATCATGATTTATGGATTTATATGGGTTCTTGAACAGAATATTTCATATATAATTTAATATATAACTGCTGTCTTTTATCCATGGAAAGGTATCAGCCCCTTTTTTTTGTGATGTGTTATCAAACACATTGATCCTGATGCTTCATGAAAAGGGGCATGTGGCCCCTTTAGCATATTTCTAAGTGTATAATCTCATAAAGACAAACAGATCTGCATTTCTGTATGAGGCTTTAAGTCGGACAGGGCTTGAATGTTTGCCTAGCAAGTCTTGCACCAAAGTAAATGTCTTAGCAAAGGAGAATTATACCCTCATATTGGCCCTAACGAAATGTGATGCATGGAAGGCGCATACCTCAGCATCTCGTGAACAGCTCAATGAAAAATGCGGCAGAGTATCGTACAGAGTGAACTCACTGGGGAAAATGTAGAGCAAAAGTAATCAATTATCACACCTCCCACCACATTCCCATTGCAGAGGGCCCTTGATTATTTAAGGGAATTAGCTATCGATCAGCTAAGTGAGTCAGCGGGACAGCCACCAGCCAGCTAGCCGGTCAGCAATACAGCCGTTGACTGTACCCCCCCCTCCACCGCTCATCAGCCTGCTGAAACAGGGGAAAGCTGGTTAAGCACTTGCCACTTCTCACTTGGCACCTGACTTCAGAAGACTGGGGAGGAATGCAGAAATTAACAGGTACTAATTATGTATGGGAGGCAGGCAGGCTCAAATCAAGGTCAACAAATGTTGAGGAGGCATGGAAATCTCACGCCATATGCCAGACTGCTGCAACGAAGTGTGTGCTGAGCTGAGACTCTGCACGCTCCCGGTTCCATTATCAACCATTATCATCCTGGATGTCTGCGTTCACACCAGAGCAATCAGCCACGGAGTTCAGTCATTAAAAGAATACATTATGCTTCAACACAAGTGCTCTCGCTGAACAATTTACAACAATACACAGCTTCATGCAAAGAGGCTGTCGGCCTTAACAGATCCCATTATCTGTCCAGCCAAGCTGCTGCCGGTGTGAATCTTCTGGGAGAAGAGCGTTTCTGTTTTGATGGTTTTTCTATTTGTGTGTATGAAAATATTCAGGCTTTTTGAAAGCGGGTGTTATTAGTACAAAGGAAATGAAGATGAAATGAAAAATGTTTACAGTGCAAAAACAATATGTGGAGGAGACAGTATCAGTGACTGAGACTTAGGTGACTGTAACTCTGTTGATCATCAAGTACACAACATCAAACGATCCTGTGCAAATGAGCCGTGGAAGTTTAGTTACGTTAATGTGAATGTTTGAAAGAAATAACTTTCAAGTTTTCCGACTAACACAAACATTTCTATTTGTCTTAATTAGCTGTGTTGTGGAATTTTATTTTGATCAAACCTTCTGACTTTAAACGTGCTATAAACACTCTCAATTTAATACTGATGCCTCTACATGACCTACATAAAGTAGATCAGTGTTTCACAACCTTTTTCACTGCATACCACCTCAGAAAATATTGGCTTCTTCAAGCACCACCACCATGATTGCCAATAAAATGAAGTAACATAGACCGACCCCATTCAGCTTTGGACAATTCATCCCTATTAAGAAGACTGCTGTTGTTATTTTTTGACTGTTGTTGAATCCCAAACAGTTCAAGAAATGATTTGGTGGAGAAGACCAAATCCTGATCAACATTTGTCTCCCTAATATTTTTTCTGTTTGGAGCCACGATTTTAATATGTTAATTTAACCTCATCATCACTTTTTAGCTCCTAACTATTCATGGATGTGTGTTTTATGTGCATGAAAGTGACTAAGTTAGCAAAGTATTTCAGAAATTACATTCCAGCAAACTTTTTTCATTGACAATTTTGTAGTATTTTGACAATATAATATGTTTTTAAATTAAATTAAAGTAATTTAATTGAAAAAAATCTATATATATTTCAGAGATTCCTCTATGCACCACTTGAGGGAGGTCAGCTATCACCAGTGGTACACGTACCATAGTCCACCAGCCATCAGCAAGGCAGTAGCTGCTCTCAATAGCAACTTTCAGCTTCTTCTAGCTAATAAGCAAATATTAGAAAATGTTGCTGTGGCTGCTGAACAAACATCCAATTCTGAGCTTTGAAGCCTCTTTCAGCCTTTTGCTTTGATAATGGGAATGACGGTTCAGTCCAAGCTGCTGTCATCAGCCCCAAAATTCACATTCACACCAGAAAGCAGGACAGCAAAGTGCAGCCTGTGAAACAGGTTGTGCCAGAAGCTTAAGGTGACATAGTGACTTACTGTCTGGCCCGTAAGGTAACACATTCAATTCGAGGAAACATGCAGAAGATAGTGTATGTCCATTCACTCATATTTCTCCATGCTGCATCTCTTTTGTGGGGCAGTTTTTGGTCTCACAGAGCAGGGCTGTGTCAAATGAGTGGTATGACACGGCTAATATAAAATCCTTCTCCATTTTGGACTCGGTGGGTCTCTCTGTTTCCTGAAAGGTCAGCACTGCCAAAACAGTCTGCAGCTGATAAACAGCACACATTTGTGTCAAAGTGCAAAAACACTGTGCCGATTTACTTTACATAGAGTGCCAATTTAAATCAAATAAATGGATTTTAATGAAATATTTCAGTTAAAAAACAAATCCACTATCACAAAAAATGCAGGTATTTCCATTTATTTGAACAGGGGTACATCATTTTGGCTACAGTTTTGTAGGCCTGAAAAAGAAAAAAACAGTTACCTGACTGAAGAAGTTTAGCCAGATTCAACTTTTTCAGGCCTACAAAACGCAACCTGATGTCATGCTGCCGTAGCCATACGATCAGACTGGTCAAACTCCTTAATAGTAAGCCTGAAATGTCACTGATACTGAACTATGATAATCTACCTGTTGTGTTTTGGCTTTGTTTATTTCATGTACCCAGCTTCTACGTCCGTGTCTGGCTCGCAGTCTACGCTGCGAAATAGTGACACGAAGAAGTTTCCTTTGGTTTGAGAGAGAGCAGTTGTCAAGTAACATGGACAGTGAATGAGAATGACGGAGCGCCGTATTGAGAAAACCAGTGAATTAGTGAAATAAAAACTTATTTTATGATTGTTTCATGGTGGTTATGTTTACCACAATCAGACAAAAGCACAGTATGCTCCCACACACTGCTGCATAACCTCATGGCAATTCAGCACAATTCAAACCAGAGATGAAAGGAAGCAAATGTTGGACTTATTTCTGAGGGTAGGTACCAAGAAAACTAATGTCTCTCTATGTAAAATTGCTTACATATTAGCTAAACCAACTTCTTAAGAATATAATATAACATTAATACTCTTGAATATTTGATTCTGATAAATTCTGATCAATTAGCAATTAGATTTCTGCGTTCTGTTATTCCTGTATAACAGAATGCTGCTATGAATAATGGACCCTTGCTATCGATGCAGTTCTGATGATAGTCTCCAGTGAACCTAAGCAGACACGACAAAATCATTTTTCAATCAATAATTTGACACAAAATATTGATTTCTTTGGTAAGCAGCTGTCTAATAAGCAGGATAATATGCAGCAAGTAGGTCGTTATTATCAATATAAACCGATCACCCTGTCTGGGTTTATTTCTCAACACTGACCTGCTCGCTGTACATTATCCTTTATATAATACGGTACCCTACATCCCTTTGTTTCTGTTCGCTGACCCTTAGTAGCCAAAAATGCATCAGTGCAGCTTTAATGATCTTCATGGCACAAGATGCTTTGTGATTTCTTTGCAGACAGGCAGCAGCCAGCCCCCATTTATCATCTGAATGCTTGTCTTGTGTGGGAAAGGCTCTCATAGATGACACTCTGAGTTGATTGCAAAGCAGCCACTGCAGTAAAGTGCTGACGTTATGAGATGAGCAAGATAGCTCCTGGCATTGCCACATATCGCCAGCAGCCATTTCACGTGAGCAGTCACGGCTAATTAGGGTTTGATCGTTTTATTTTGAAAATCACCCCTGCTGTATACAGGCCACAGAACTCAAATTTAAAAGATAAAGTGTATGACAAACATGATTACAGCTACTGCTATATAGGTGGTCATCAGGCACTAAAAATCATTTCCTTTATAGCACTCGCTCTGCATGAGAGGAAATAAACACACTTTTATCGAGGTGTTCTCGTGGTTGGAGGTGCCACACAGTTAACAATCAGTGATCACACTATGCCTCTATTGATAATTGATGTCCTGGATTATTAGCCCCTTTCAGTGCCATTAAGAGATCCTCTGTGTCAGTGGAGTGTTTCTGGGTCCCACTGCTCCCGTAGTGCGTATCATGCTGTGGCTGAGACGAGGAGCTGATTAAAATCTGCCACAGCCCAGTGCACTGAGGACACTCAGTTATTTGGGGCCTGCAATGCAGAGGATGAAACTCCTTTCCCTCTTTCCCTCGGTGTCATCAAACCAATGGCACCTTGTTTTCTACTTTCTCTTCCAACTGTATTCATGTATCTGTAACGAAAGAAAGGGGAAGAAATGCTTTTGAGGGACTTCAAAGTGGGGTGAAGTGAAGAGGCTGAATCTATTTTGGTGGGGAAAAAAACACCTAAGACAGGTATATCTAGACACACAGGCAAACACCAGAGCAATTTTTCTTTAGACAGGAAGTGATTACATGGTACATTACAATGCAACTCATTACTGCTTATGGCGAATTAATTACATGCCTCTCAGCTGAAGTAAATTAAAACCTGGTTGGTTGTGATACTCAACAGAAAGACTGATGAACAAGGCTGTATTTGACAATTCACTGTGTAAAAACTAAAGGCTGGAAGAAAGGCCAAAGTAGACAAAATTATTTAGTTTTTCAGAAGATATTCAGAAGGAATACTCATATTTGATAACTGCTTCTGTAACTCATTTAGTTTTTTCCTGAAGCAGTATTAAAGCAACATTGAGTAGCTTTTCTAACATAAAATAACAGGTTTAAAATGATGCGATTACACTCATCTGTGATCAGGTGCATAGTGTCTCTGTCATTCTGTATATTTTCAGTCATAAGTGTTCAATGTTTAACTGATTTTTTGGAAATTTGGGAGAAGCAGAATACAACTGTCCTCTCAGCTTTGGTCTGTTTTTTGTTCTCAGAGAAATATCTGTCTCTTTAGCTGCTAAATGCTCCACAGCTAGTTGGTTCGGTGCTGGATGAACATACGGTGGGTTTATCTGAGTATTTTCACTAAAAGTTGCTGCATTTGACAATGACGCTAATGAGACCACTGAGAGTGAAATTTAGGCAGTAAAGCTTCAGCTTCTAAAACCAAAACAAGGAGCTGAAAGAGGCCAAAATTGGCTAATAAGTTGCTTTGTCACCGACCAATACTGGTCATAACCAATGATCAAAAGACCAAAACCAAATTGACCATGGTATTTTGATCCACTGCTAAAAAACTGCAACATTCAAAAATAAACTAAAATGTTTTTTGGCCAGTTTAAATGAGTTAAATTAAGTTTTGCGTTATCATTTCAGTTTCTGATTTTATTGACCAATACAGGTCTATGCATGGGAATCAGGCATAATACGCCTCATATCTTGTTACATTTAAACATACACATAAACTTTATAAACAAAATGCCTACATTTTACAACTATTCACACACACGTCATGGTCCATATATATGGATATATATAAACTTGGCTTGTCATACTTTTAGCTTGGATACTGATAGCACAAAATCAATCAAATGCTGTATTTTTTAACAACGATATGCATATTCTTTGGATGACTGACACTTGCTTGTGCCTTTCAATCATTTGGATTTGTTGAGACCTCTACCAAATCTTTTCGAGGTTATTGAACCCTAAAAAAAAAGTGTCTTTACATCCAAGACATTTATTTAAAATCCATAAATAAATAAAATAAAAAACTAAATTAATTTCCCTTGCTGTCAAATCACACATATATACATTTTTTATCTAATCACCCATGTCTAACTTCATATTTCTCTATATTAATTAAGATGTGTAGGTGTCTTCAGTCAACTGACTCTACATACTTGTACACAAACATCCATTACAAATAGACAGTATCTACAAATTAGCTGCTAAAAATAACTCTGAAGTCCCTGATGTGCAGGTGACACTGAGGGCAAACACATACCCATACATCACGTTCACTGTCAAACTGTGAGCATGAAGGGACAAATTCTGGTGGCAGTTTACCTAAAAAATTACATTGTAACACATTTCATACGGTAAGAGCTTGAGACCAATTTAAACGCTCATGAATACTCATGAGTTATTTGTGGCATACCCTCAGGACAGCGTGTCAATTTGAACAAAAATATTCAAAACATGACTGAAATGAATCCTGCTAATTGCCATTTTAACTTGAAAAAACATGTCCCTAATTCGGTATTTATAAAGCATGGAGACGATTTTCACAGCTGTGAGAGAGCTACTGTACCATCAATCAGCCTTAATGAGGTGTTTATTCACCAGGTCATTCATGCCACAGAAGAAGAAGAACGTGTACACTGAGCGGAAAATCCTAATAAAAGAAAAACACTCAATAACGCATGGCGCTGTATGGAGTCTGTGAATGTTCTCAGTTGTTCAGGTCAGTTGTTAAGTTAAATCTAGGGCAGCTGGACTTGATTGGAGATTCATGTAATGGCGCTATGTCTGTCAACGTTTAATGCATCAAATATGGACAAACTGAAACTCAAACATTTCATAATGTAAAAATGTTCTGTGATCTATATATACTGGGAAAAGGGGACACTTCCAGGAAAAGATTCAAATCTAAAATGGATTTCATTCTCAACTCCACATATTTACGCTATTAATCCATTTATTATCTATAACCGCTTATCCTTTGCGGGGCCGTGGGGGGGAGCTGATCCCAGCTGACATTGGGCAATAGGTGGGGTCATTACAGGGCTGACAAAACACAACCCCCACTCTCACATACAAACCTACGGGTGAATCTAGAGCACATGGAGAACTCCACATTACATTTACACTAAACTGAAGTACACTGAACTGAACAAATTCTCAGATTTGATGTAAAAAAAAAAAAGCTGCTAAATGTTCCAGTATGTTCACTGTTTGGCCAAGTTTTCTGACCTGAAAACCAAAACAATGAACCAAAATAGGCTAAAAGGTTAAGTTTAGTTCCTTTAAACCTCACCTTTTGAGTTATTTTAAACTCAGGCTGTGCAAAGGTTCAAACCCACAGAAATGTATTTTATTCTGTAGTCGAGTAGGCACCAATTATCTCAAGCTGAATTGTAGGAAAACGTGCATAAACACATCCACATTGTTTTCTTCCACATTGTTACTCTGAGGTAGTCTGTGCAATTTCTTTAAAGTAAGAAAAAGAAATTCTCTGATGAATAATCATGAAAAAGCATAACGAGTATTTTCCTCTGTGTATATCGGACGATGTAAGGTGAACTTATAACCCGTGTTTATTTTCATTGTGATATGTTTGCTTATTTTGAGTTGTTGAATTATTTACATACCTCATACATACTGCAACCGCTGGTATAGTAAACATGTCGAAATATTTGTATGCAAAAGGAAGGGTGAATAAACAATACATTAAAAGAAAATTCTCTGAAAAGCTGCCACATAATAATTTTATTAAAGTGGATAAGATGGCTTTAGAACATCAAAGCAGAAATAGAAACTGCACATTATGGGTTAAATAAACACTGCAGGGTCTGGAGATATGTGTTTTGATTTGGTCCATTGTTAATATAGACTGTAACATACCATATACACTCATGTTCAAACTATGTCCCATTAGTTTCTGGCCTTTATCAAAGGGTGCATTCTTCTCTTCTTTGTTCACGGGCACAGCCGACGACAGCCAGCGTAGCAGAAACTCTGGCTTCTCAGTCTAAATCTGTATCCAGCTCTTTGTGTGCTCTGCTAACCCAGCCGGTGGTACACTGCTGTCAAGGCAGAGCCTCTTCCTGCTGCTGAATTGTACACGCTCTCTCCAGGATCCAAGACTCTTTTATTTCCATAGCAACCACGGCATCAAAATATGGTTCGCGGAGATCAACATGAATGCAAAAATATAAACACAGCATATGTGCTGTGTGTAAACTGGGCTCACGACAAGGGAGTATTTACGCAATATGCCTCCGCAGTGTGTTTTAATCATGAGCTTTATTTAAAATCATCATATTAGGCGTGCAGAGCATGTGCTGTAAATAAGGAACATCTTTACACTGTCATCTTATACGCTTATTATATATTCTTTTATTATTATAACCTTTATTTAACCAGATAAAAAACCCATTGAGATCAAGACCTCTTTCACAAGTGTGACCTGGCCAAGAAAGGCAGCAGCATACTCAGTCATAGTGATCAAGACAGACGAACAAAAAAAAAAAAAGCTGTTGAACAATGGAGCAGAAACTTAAGTAGCTTTTGGCCACTGCTGTCCTTGTGGGTGCACTGTGGAGGCTGCAGCAATTTCTGTCCACTTTCTTTCCCTCCTCCACTCCATCATGGTTCAAATGGGAGGACGCGTCAAAGAGGCACTCTAGCTCACTCCGCAACTCCACTAATTCTTCGCCTCTTCTACAGTCCAACAGAACTGAGACTTTGTGATCTCCGTTCCGCCCTGAGTGAGCCGACAACTGGCAACACAGTGCTTAATATGGTCATGTTTACCACTGTGAAGCCAGCCGCCTGCTTTCTGACGGTGCTGGAGAGAGCCTGCCTACCCGTTCGTGTGATTGAACATCACTATTTGCACGAGCCGAGACTAAGAGCCTCCAATAATATTAATAAATATGTAACACTAAACATATTTGATTTTATCAGAATGTCAAGAAGAGATAAAGACCAACCTAAGACAGTGTTTCTCATCAAAACACAGAGTTTGATGCATTCTTTACATCCATGTTTGCCAGCAGTGTTCTAAAAACCCTACCAGTGTTCAAAAACTACACATGGCACCTTTGAAAGACCTGTCACTGGATTTATTGTGAGTAACACATAGTCCAGTCTTTTGATGGCGGTGCTACAGGTTTTTTTTACAGCTTGATAATTCTTGATTTTGCCTTAAATAATAATAATAATATAATAAAGATTTTTTTTAATCTAACACACTCACATGTTTACATCAAAGTGTAATTGTGGGTAAAAAATGAGCAATTAAACACGAATGGATTAAAAAAAAAAAAGAGACAGAAAGCTGATATCAGATCATTCTGCCAACCCTAGGTTTACACCCAATGACTAGGTTTTATTAAACATCCAATTCCAACTATAGTTTTATTATTATTGCACTTATGGACAATAATCTATGGTTATTGTGTAGTTAAGAAAATTGTAATTACAGCTTTAAAAAGAATCACCACATAGAACCACACCGCTTCTATGCATAAAAATAAATAAATAAATGCAGCACGCCTAGATAGATTATGGGTGTTTAAGCTTCTGAGGAAGAGCCTTGTACTTGAAACGTCACTACTACTGGATTTATCTTTTTCATAGTAGTACATATTTTTTGATCCAGCACCCATCTGAGTGGACCTAATGATGTCTTTTTATCCTGTTTACAGTTTTAAAAAGCACAAATTTATTACAGGCTTATCACTAGACTCCCATATTACTGTAAAGGCAGGCGAGCTACATGTACCAGCTTACTTTCTGCTTTGCTATATAAAGTGAATGCTGAACGTTGGTACTGTACGTACAACATCTCATTAGTTTACACTTTTTAGCTGTGCCCTGCCCCAAATATTCTCTTTTTAAAGCAAATACATTGAACAGAGAGGCAGCTAAAAAAAAGAGAAAGATTTGATTGTGACTTTAGCATATGTGCCCCTCTGACTTGAACTTGATGTTGCATTGCTGACAAGGAATCATTTTATAATTGTTGTTAAATAGATTGCAGCCACGTCAGTACCAGCAAACATGCTCTGCTTACGTCGATTTAAATTGGTCTGTCTTGGATGAAGTTCCAGAAGGGACATGAGGTTGAGATTTCACCGAAAATCCTGTTGACAAGTCAGGGAAAACACTTCTGGCATGTAGCTACAGTGTCTATCTTCTTTCTTATTTCTACATAGGAAAGTCACTGTGCATCAGTACAAATAATTACAGATTTCCTATGAGACCAGGCGGTATGTGGCTGTAAATATTACAGAGTATATTTGTCTACCATAAATTGCATAAATTGGATATGCATTTTTCAAATTGTTCATCTGACAAGTAGGTGTAAAAACCACATAAAATTCATTTAGAGAAAAACAAAAAGGTAATGAAGCAAAATGCTGTTATATCAAACAGAGTTAGCTTTGTATAGAAAATAGAGCTGCATTGCCTGCTTACCAAGCTCCTGTTCTGGCATGACACCAGCTAACAGCAGCTACAGTTAGCAGCAGTTGATTGTCCATCACAAAATCCTGTACATCACTGGGAGTTGATGAGCAGCAACCACAGAACCTCAGAAAAACAGAAATTCTCCGTAAAATATCATTTAGTTTCACAAAAATCAGTGAAATAGGTGGGTGTTTATTGATGTGTGAGAAAAAAAAAAACGTCAAAAAGTTGAATTAATAACATCAATTATTTTTTAGTTTGACTCAGTAATTGGAATATTCTCACTTCCTTGCAGAAAAATAGACCAAACGCGGTGATCCTCTTCCACTCATCATCTTGGTTTCAAACCATTTAATTTTCCTTCCCTTTCCTCGCAGAGCCCTTTAGCGATGGAAAATGTATTTCTCTCACTTTTCATGTATGCAGCATGTATTTTATGAAATTGCAGGACCCGGGGATGTTGGACTTCATGTCACAGCTCTGTGGATACAAGGCAGGTGGCAAAATTATTACACCACTCTACTTTCATTCATCAGTTTGATACCGACTAGTGCATATCCCTTCATGCACTGCAGGGTATACCGCATGGTCCTGTTGGAGAATACAGTGACTTGTAACAGCTGCCGACCAAGATAACATTAAAAAAAAACTAAAGTCGTGATTGTCTGTTTAAGTTTGCACATATTGCTGAGTCAAACAAAAGTCCTGATAGTTACTGGTGTTATTGCTGCCTCCTCTTTTCTTTTTAAGTTTATTATATTGATTATTCATCATTGTATTCCTGTCTTCTTCTTTTTTTTAATTATATACTACTCCTGTTATTGCAACCATGTTTGCCTGTTTAAATGTTCAAACTGTTCCACTTTGTTTTACTGTTTGGAGGGTTGCTCTCTGGTACTTATGAGTTGTTGTATTTTGCCTTTTATTGTTATGGTCTATTAATAATTCATCTTTTGAAAAGTACTCTGGCTGCACTGTAAAGACTGCCACTGAACCAAATGAATCACTAACGTCATCATTGCAGGGTGGTATGAATTATCTTCCTTTTGAGATGAGGAATATGAACACAAAGAATAACCTTGTCCATTGTAAGGTAGGTAAATATTAATGTTACAGACATCATAATATACTTTGCTATTCACTGTTTTGCAGTTCAGCAAGTGTCCTGTGGTATGTTGTGGGGTCCAGTAGTTGTATAAAAGGACCATATCAGTGTTTTTGCAGGTTTACATTACTGCTGACCACTTTCCACAATCCGTGGTGTATAAATTTGTGATTTTTTCCCCCCCAGCTTCAAGGCAGCTCACAGTTTGCATTGCATTTGCATTTCTGAAAGGTGTGCTGAGCCTTGAAACTTGCTTGAACAAGTGAACGTAATCCACTGTAGTGCAAATCATGTCCGCTTTTATGTTTTTTTTGGGTTTTTTTTATAATTTATTGAAAAGGCAGCAAAGATTTTCAAAACTTTGCATTCACAACTCCATGACCACACAACAAAAATGAAACAAACTTCACTGATTGATTGCACATCACGGACAACAGCTCTGCAAGATGATCTTCGGACTGTAAAGAATTCAGTGTCTACTCGTGGGTGTTTTCAAGGGTAGGAAATCATGAAAGGAGGAAAATAAGTGCTTTATAAACAAAAATAAAAGTGATTTTTTTTTTTTTTTTGCAAACAGGAGGCGAAAAAATGAATCAATAAAAATCGAAAGGCACTTTGAGTGCTGAATATGATAAAAAGCCTTTAATATTACACGGCTGACACCAACGCATTTGGGCTGAAAGCAAAACATTGACTTAATGCATAACACTTTCACTAGCATGGACCACACCATCAACAAGATATGTTTCTCAACAATAATGCAAGATTGTGAGTGAAATGTGAACTCTTCTTTGGTCTGTTTCTGCATTGTGGGGGAAAGAAATGAGGCCGGTAGTGCGGGTGTGAAAGTGGACGAGAAGTTTAGGACCTGCTCTGTTTAAAGCCTATAAAAACAGCTGTGTGTAGGAGGCAGTAGGACTAAGGACCCAAATACAGATGCCAGGGACAAAAAGGAGCAGGTATAGATGAAGCACTGATGGGATAATGACAGGCAGGGGTGTCGGCAGGTGAAGCTATTGAAACAGGTGAGCAGGATTAGTGTGAAGGTCAGAGGACCTCTGGTGGACAGGTGGAGAATGACAGCTCTGGAAAGTTCCTTAAAACATTAATGGGCCTTGGGGAAGTGTCTGTTCTCCTCTCCATGACACTGTTATCAGAAAACCCGAGCAACTTTTAATTATTTTCTTATCAGCTCACACGTTGGCACTGGATTTAAAGGAAGGAATATTTCCCTTAATATATTAACTATTAATACAGTATGTACATCGAAGCTAAAAAAAGAGGTTAATGAAAATCATGCTCTCTCTTGGTAACAAACTGTTCCAGCAGCATGTTCTCAAGTGAAACTTTCAAACTTTTCCCACCACGTACCACCTCAGAAGATATTTGGCTCTTCAAGTATTACCATTATGCGGATAAGACAGTTAAAGCACAGCAGTGTAGGCCGGCCATATTCAGTTAAAGTTAATGCAGGAGGCAGGTTTGTTCCTAATAGGAAGATTATTTATTGTTGACAAGAAGCAGAGTAGAATTTAGGGGGAGAAGGGGGCACACACCTGATCCACACTCGCAGTGTTTTGGACCATTCATTATACCTCTGCTTACCATCTTGCTATCACATTTTAGCTTGCAACTAATCCTGGCTGTATGCATGTGCTGCGTGCGTGAAGATTCGTCAAAAAATCTTGTAGAATTTTGATTCCTCCACATACTACTAGAGAGAGAGAGAGACTAAGCTTATCTGCACACACATTATCACACCACTGTCGCAGCCCATCGGGAGAAATTTGGGTTCAGTATCTTGCTAAAGGACACTTCAACAGGACCGGGGGAGCCAAGAATTTAAGAGGCGACCCTCCAATAACCAGATAACCCGCTTCACCACAGAGCTACAGCCACCCCAGTTGCATCAGCGTCTTTCTGACAATTCATATGTAGCATTTTCATAATTACTTGAGTTAGTTTCATGGATATTAATGTGAAACACTAATGTAAAAGTTGCTATTTTCCTCTCCCACACAGAGTTGAGCAGACTTCATTGTGGTTTTATTTTCCTCTCCCACACAGAGTTGAGCAGACTTCATTGTGGTTTTTTAGAGAGAAAATGTGTGTTTTTTTTTTATATATATATAAAACATGAGGAATATACAGAAAGTGCAGAAAGTCATAATCAGCCCAGCGGGGCAGCCATCACGGTGCCAGCATGTTTGTCTAAGCACACGAGGCTATCCATGGCGGTGAGTTTTCACATGTCTCGACAACAGGAGCTGAGTGCTTTTCTTTTTTGAAGGTAAAATTATGCCGCTGGGTAGAAGTGGGTTTACATCACACGCTGCTGCACATAATATTGGCCTGTAGGCCCATCTCTCCAATAATTGAGCTTTTTACCTCGGAGGGCGAAGGTTTGGTATGACAGGCGGAGAAAAACCCAACGTTGAAGGCTGATGCTAAAGCTGAGATAAGCCAAGCATGGGCAGGGCAGATCTATTAATGGAAGCATATCAGAAAAAAAGAAGAAAAAAAAAATAGCTTGTGGTCATTTTAGAGATGATTTGGAGTTGTGTGTGACAGGAAGGGGAAGCAGAAGTGACCTTGAAGCAGTTAAAGGCAAATTTGTACCTTATTTTGTATTCTTATTTTACATGAGCTCTCATTATGCTGCGAAACATTTCCCCCCCCGAAGTATGTATTATCTCTGGCCTGTCCAATTGTAGCTTGCAGCTACAAGCTTTATTTATTTTCCATTTAGCTGCAGCACAAAAATGCTCCTTCAAAGGCAGCTCATTTGAGCAACAAATATGCTCCTGATTTGCTACTTGCTAAAACATATTTCATTCCCTCCTCTGTGTAGGAAAACGCAACCCTAGAGAGACAGAGCGAGAGAGAGAAACTTTCTTTCTTGTTATTTCTAGTCATGTGTAGTTCAATATTCCAATCATTACACATTATGCTACTCTGCTGTGCCGAGCCAGGACTGCACACAAAGCAGGAAGCGCCTAAACCTGCCGTGGGATTAAAAGCAAGCTTTGCATAGCTAAACAGTGAGATCCCTTGAAGCTGTCAGTCTTTTCACTGTGCCATCCTCATAAATCAATACTGACATCAAATGTGACAGCTATAGATTTAACAACTTTGCCTTGATCTCAGAGAAGAAAAGTTGACTTCAGTGTAGTTACCTTACTTTCCTCCTCAGTGCATCACCTCGGCAAGGAGCTATTGACTGCGTCGACTCAGTGTGAAGTAGAATTGCTATTCTTTCCCTAATCTTTTGCTCTGTGCAGCTTTTTTTTTTCCGAAATCATCAGCACTTCCAGCACCTGCGGATTCTTTTCTTAAGCTACGAGGCTCTGTTAGTTTACATTATAAACACGTTATCTATTGGAAATCTCTTTCACACACTCTTTCTCTCGCTCGCCTCTTTTTTTTTTACCCCCCCCCCAAACTTGAATCATCCTGTAATAAATATGGTTGTGAGGCAACAGAGTCCAGCGGGAGGGGAGGGAGGAGAGCGGGGAAGAGATTACTAGAGCTGCTTGTAGAATTTTAAAGATCCATTATCTCAAACTGACCTGATTTAATAAGCACTAGGGGACACTGGAGTATTAAATCTATCTGTGCTTTAATGAAAAATTCACCTAAATTATGTCGTTTTCAACTGAAAATCTTCCTCCCGGTTCCACAGGATACAGCCTGAATAACTGGAAGTTAATCAGGCTATAGGAGGCACGGAGACATGAGGAATTTTCCACATCTGAGAAAAATGACTGATTTTCTTTGCTGATTCAGCCGAGTTGACGCAGAGATGATTTTATAAGGATGTGTCTTTCTATGTGCCTGTGTCAGCAAAGGTGGGGACCATAAAATAATTGCTCCAATCTTTTACGGCCGTCTGCGTTGGAAACTTTAATTTTTTTTTGCATCATTGACAAATCGTGCGTCTCGTCGACTGTGAAACATTTAAATCATACACCAGTCAAACAAGCACTTCCTTGTCGGCTGGTGTGCTGTCACATCTTTTTCATGCCTGTTCTACCACGGCCTTCAAATCCACAATATTACTGCAGAGGAGTGGACAGTACGCCCACGCGCACACTTTTACATAAATTATATAGTCCTGTCTTCAAGCTCTGTAGCTGACAGGCCATCAGCATATAAATTTACAGCAACAGGCTGCATCAAGGAAAAGAGGGCGGGTAACGTGCCATTTGAGAAACAGCAGTTGCTCATATGTTGCTATTTAAAGTGGCAATAAAAAAGTATTTATCATAAAAACAGCTTCAAAGCAATTCATTGCTCCGTGTCAGTTGCAACCAAATTGATGCATACCTACATTTTTTTTTTTTTTTTACTAAAAATTCAATAATGAATGGAAATTTCAAGTTCTTTTTTTCGTGAGTGCATGATCTCATGGCATGGATCTGTGGAAGACAGACCCAAACCTGTGCATCAAGTATTTCTTATGAAAAGGGACGTAAACACAAAGAATAATTAGACTTAGACTAGAGAGTCGACACAAATTTAGCAATTAATCTTGGTGAAAAGGAACAATACATTTTCCTGTACTCTATACTTCACACTCTCCATCTAACCTCATTCATCCATCCATCTACCATAACAGCTTTTTGTTATCAGGGCCTGGAGCCGATCCCAGCTGACATTGGGTGAAAGGCGGGGTACATGCTGGACAAGTCGCCAGTTCATCACAGGGCTGACTCATAACAACCATTTTCACCAACGGGAAATTAACCTGCATGTCTTCAGGCAATGGGAGGAAGCCGGAGAGAACCCACGCAGACATGGGGAGAACATGCAAAGTCCACACAGAAAAGCTCCCAGCCCATTGGGTGGGGTTCAGACCAGGAACCTTCTTGGCGAGACATGTTAAAGTAAATCTAATTAAAATGTATAAATAGAGTTACTGATTTATTTCTCAGGTTTACGCAGTGGTTACTGTCATACAGCAAGAATGTTCTGTGTTCAAGCCAACCAGTGGTGGGTCACCTCTGTGTGGAGTTTGCATGTTCTCCCAGTGTCGGCGTGGGTCTCTGGGTTAATTAACAGGTTAATTGGTGACTGAAATAGCCCCGTAGGTGTGAATGTTACCGTGAATGGTAGCGTTGGAAAGTTCAAGTCTTTTAACTGACTCAGATCAGTTACTTCGTCTTAATCTGTATGAACGAGCTGCTGCGCTTACTGCCCATCACACAGGCCTGTGGCTGAGCTGCCAGTCACACGGTAAATGAACGAGAGACTCAGACTTGAGGACGCATAGTTGAGTCATGAACTAATCTTTTCTGCTCCCTGTCAGTTGCCATGTGGCGAGGAAAAGTACTGCATGAAAATGAACGAATCACTCATTGAGACTATGCATTACTAGTGGTATGTGATATTTTGGTATCGATCCGATACCAAGTAAATACGGGCCAGTATCGCTGATACAGATACTGATACTTTTTAATAAATAAGGTGGATGCGTCATTAAATTTAAATCTCAATTAATTTTCATGACCTTAAGTGTTTTTTGTGATGTTTCCTTTTTTATTATTAAATTGTTCAAACCCAGGACAGAAAAAAATGTTCAGAAAAATTTTTAAGTGTTAACCCAGGACAGAAAAAAATGTTCAGAAAAATTTTTAAGTGTTCGCAAACCAGTAAACAAATTAAAACAAGTACTGTTGAGAAACTGTAATACAAAAATTAAATTAAAATTCTCAACAACAAAAACAACAACTGCTGAAAATATAAATAATATGTAAACAACTTACCAACCCCCAAAGCCTTTAGTTAGTCTGTGTTTTGGTTGCAGGTTTTTGTTCAAAAACAGTATCAAAATAACATTTTTTGCTTCTAATGCACTTCACCTGTTACTAACTGCCCTGCTTTGACATTTTGCTGTTGTCACGCTTTCAGCTTGAAAGTACAGCCACACGGCGCTCCTCTTCCTCTCTGCCGTTCTTCTGTTGTATTTTTTTCTAGAAATTAGGCACGCACTGCGTGTGCTGATGAACCTGAGCCAGGAACTTGCTTGCTTGTTTGCTTTGCACGTCTAAGTCACGTCACGTCACGTGACTGACGGAAGCAAAGTGTGCCTGGTCTGCGCTGACACAGAAGCGGCGAGTCCGGTGACCTGGCTGTTTCCTCTTTGCCGAAACCGCCCACCACTACGCATTACTCCCGAGTCATATAAAAGATTAGTTCAAATTGAACGAAACACCACTAGTGAATGGTTGTTTGTCTCTATGTGTCAGCCCTGTGAGGAACTGGTGACTTGTCCAGGTTGTACCCCGCCTGTTGTCCAATGTCAGCTAGAATTAGCGCCAGGCCTCTGCAACCCTGATAGGAATTACACACAGTTACACAAGGATAGAGATATCAGTGAGATACCTGCTGTACACTGCATTCAATTTGATTATGATTGTGTCTTTCTATGCACACTAAAAATGTATCAGTGGAGTTTTTTGGAAAGTAATTATGCATTTTTAACATGTAGACGCACAGCTGAGGTTTAAACCAGTCTAAGCTTCAATGAAGGTCAATCAAAATTAAAACACATTGCACAACTCTTCTCCAGTACACTGCGCTTCACTCACCAAACAGATCTGCTATCGTTCCTTCATCAGGATGATGAATAAAGAATGGTGCACTGGAGAAGAAGAGATGTGCAATGTGTTCTAATGAAGTCAGCACTGTCCATGAGGACATTTCTGAAACTTTTTATTGCACAATTGTTTTTTTTTCTTTCTAAAAATTGTATATACTTAAGACTATCACTGCTAAATAACATTTACTTTGTCCCACAATGTGATTTATATGGCGGTGTAAGTTCTGACACATTCAGAGTCCTGAATCTCTGCCACACAGAGCTAAAATAAGATGTGATTTTCTATTTATTATCTACAAACCTGCCGCAGGCTCTTTGTCTCCTTTACCTGCCAGTAAAGTGACTCTTTGTGAGTGTGTTCCAGCCTGTAATGGATTTAGAAGACATCCTAACACTATAGCTGCATTGCACACTTCCAACATCTAACCAAAAAGATCCGGCTGTCTTTAACCTCGAGATCTATCTGAAGTGAGGTAGCTCCGTCTCTTAATGTGCAGGATCACACACAGCGCACACGAAGAGGAGAAATGCGTCATGTCCATTTCGTCCTCAGAGTATTTGTTTGTGTTGTTGAGAGATTCAACATATGTTTCAGTCTTCCAGTGGAATTCTGATGCTTCATTTGCCCAATACGCTGCGAATGAAACCAAAGTGTCACTTCATCTTCTCGCGCATGTATTTCCTCTATGATTTTTATCTGTTCATGACTGCCCATGCGGTCCTTTGATGCTGATAATGGAGGACAACACAGCTAAGTTTCATTCATTCCAATTCAACTCCCAGCTCGACTATGCACAATTATCACAACATATTTTATCATTATAACGGGCAGTTATTCATATATTCTGAAAATGTATACTCTGAGATGGATAGCCAGGGAGTTTTAGCACCAAGGCTACATTTCATGAGTGACACTTCATTCAGCGGCTGTAATGCTATTCCTCTGCAATGATTGCTTTGACTTGCTGAAGTGCCCTTAATTCATCTGCACCCTTGATACAGAAAAAAAAAAATGCAAAACATATCTCAAGGACAGGATAGCATCCTACACTCGGAAAATGTGGATTATTGTTTTCAGTTCTTTAGCTGCAATTGTTTAGGAAATGATTAAACTTAATTAAAGTTAATTAAAGATATAAAATGCTACAATGGGTGAGAGGAGTGTTAATAGAGAGATCTGGCTGCAGACAAATTGTAAGGTGAATAAAATGACAAGGGAAATAAAATTAAATTAAAAAGGTGGGAGGGTGTTTGTGTGTGTGTGTGAGAGAGATGTGCAAACACTGTGACAAGAAGGCAGAGGAGATTTTTCCATGATGAGTTACTTACTCTAATACTCACACATGATTTGGTTGAATGGTTGGATCTTGAGTCTGTAATTTGAAATGATTAAAATGTCTCTGAGTAATAATTTGAGATGAATCATGCACTAACATGGAGAGCAGCGAGTCAGGACCGCGAGGGCAGAATGAATTTTAGATTTGAATAATAAAACAGCCATGCCGGTGGGCCTTAGATTCTCAGTGGGGAGGAAAAAAGTGGCCTGAGGATGGTGCCCTTAAGGAAAGATATGTTCTTATCTAAATTTCAAGTGATTTTCAGTCAGATTTGCTTCAAGAGTGACTTAACACCGCCCGAAGATCTTGTCTTTCTGACCTCTGGTGGTTTAACTTCTGGCTGGTGTGTTGATGGTGGTTACGAGTGCAAAAGAGCACATTTGTGACCATCAGTGGAGGATGATTCATAATAATCTGAGCAGCAACCGTAATCCTGCTGCAAGAACTAATCCCACACACACACACACATATATATATATATAAAGCTATAGCTGTGAACATACATGAACATTAGATCTTAGCAAGCCACCAGTTTTAAGCCTCAGTCAGAGGGATGGTGGAGTGCTGGAGGGAGATACAGCAGTAAGTGTAACAGTGGGAACTGACAGTTCAGAGAGGACGGTCCGCAGTCAGCCAGAAGCTGAGCTTTATGGTAAAAACTGGCAGCTGTTGTTGTCAGTATTTTGCCGTTTTAATCTCTATTTTACTTCATAAATTTACTTCATAAATTTTTTATAAATAAAGTTTTTTCTCAAAGAAATGCTATTTTAATAATTGACGTGAAAATACTATATGAACACAGTATAAAATACAGGTTTTTCCATTAAGTGTTGCCATGAAATGTGACTGTGTTTCGCTGTACACTATAAAAAAAACCTGTTGTTTTTAATGGTGAAATACCAGCAGCTGTGTGGTATTAGTTTTTTTTTTTTAATGTCACAGTTAAAGGATATTAGTAGTGTTACGTGTGGCCAGGAAGTAGGACTGTGTTTGTTTCTCCCCACCCCTTTTTCTCTCTCTCTCTTTCTCCCTCTCTCTCTCTCTCTCTCTCTCTCTCTCTGTGCACAGAGGAGACTCCAGGTGAGACTCATTGTCTCATCAGCATGAGCTTACTTAAAGAGGTGTCTCTCTCTTGTCTCTCTCTCTATCTTCCCTGCAGGTGATCCGGTGTGGAGGTGAGGCTCTGGATGCCAGGAGCCGTTTGGGTTTTGTTATTTTAGCTTTGCTTCGGGGGTTCCTTGGTAGTCCTGTTTTCGGTCTTTTCTTTTCATTTAGGTAGTGGGTTTAGGCAGGCTTAGTTTGGGAGTGGATGCTGGGTGCGACGGCCGTTGGCTGGCTCAGTGTTCTCTCTCTCGTTTTGTTTGTTTTGGCCAGGAACCTCCAACCCTTTAGTTTTGTTGTTTTCTTGGGGAATTATTTCGTTTGTTTTTGAATTAATAAAAATTATTATTGGTTTAATGACAACTTTTGTCTTTGTTTTCTTTAAATATGTTTCGGGCCTTGCGAGCCCTTGAGGTCCGTAACAGTAGTGTTGATTTTAGTCATGGTTAGTGTTAGTATTCCAAATTTTACGGGATAATTTTTTTTTTCCTGCTGTTTTGCCATATAATTGACATAAAAATATCACACTAATTGCCCTGAAATATCACACTGTTTTACTGTACAATTAACAGCATAAAATACTACTTTATTCTATATAAATACCCTTAAAATGCCGTATAAATGAAAGTTTTCCATGAAATATGACTGTTTTACTGTATTGCCTTTTTAATTTTATTTTGAAGAAGTCGATGGTGCAGCAGCAAAAATAGAAGAATATTAATAAATGTTGTCCTGACAAAAGACCTTTGGCCATGCTCACAGATGGGAAGTCAGCGACATTTCTCTTTCTTATCCAGGGTCATCTCAGTACGAAGGGCTTTTTTTTTTCCAGAAAGCCATGAGTCTTGCTAAAATCATGAAACATTTCTTTCTTCAGTAAGCCTTGAAAGTGTGCCAGCATGCACAATACCAGGCCCGTGAAAGGAAAGGAAAATGGAAATCAGCCATAGTTCTTTGTGAAAAAAAAAGTAGTTTAAGTCATCTTAGTAACAGCAAAGAGTCCAGTTTACTTGTGTGAGGCTCCACACACAAGAGAATATCAGCTTTTACTAAGGTGTGTGCCTTTTTTGTATGTAAACTGTGTTAAGGTGTTTCATACTGAGAGTATAAACTCAATTTAAGGATGATAGAAGTGTATACATGAGATGGTTCCATTAGAGGAACAACATGATCGTCTGAGAGGCTTTTCACTCCGTGACAAAAACCTCATGAGAATGGCATGTTACCTAGCAACACCTCGCTGCAAAAATATAAGTATGCTTTGTGTATGTTGTTAGAGATATCAGACACCTGTAACCTAGCAACGTGTCATAATCATCTCCGCTCCGTGAGTGTTGAAAGAAAAGAAAAGGATCCGAGAGCATAACTTTCTTTGGTAACGCTTCTGTAAGGATCACAGCTGCACAGCTCGGGTCGCCAGCTGTACCTGGTGTCCGTCAGGAATTATGATCTATAAATCCTCTTTCGCTATTTATTAATCCCAGTTTTAGCCACGTTTGTGTAACTGTCAGGCAGCAGCCGCCGTCGCTGTTAAATGAAACCAATGCGGAAGAGCCAAAAAACTTCAGTTCCTCAAATGGCCACTTGAGGCTGGCTACAAAACGTGTCAATCTCCATAAGCCCCCATGTTAAAATGCCACTCATCTGTCTATTAGCTATACTAATGGTGCTAGCATGCAAACACAGTGATTGCAAGTAGCACCCTAGCATGCAATCAGCAAACTGCATCAAATTGGTATTGGTACTGTAAAAAAAAACACAGACACATATGTAGTTTTTGCAGATTTATACATTACATAGCAAGCAGTGAAACAAGCAGCTGGGGTGAAGTGAAGAAGAAGAACTGCTGAAAAGAATACGGTACAACAAATTCTGCATTGCTTTTATGGCTTATGCAGGTTGCACAGGAGAAATGTGCAGCATCTTGGACTCGCCATGTTCAGTACTGTAGGTCTGTTGAGAAAGAGACAAGAAAAGTGAAGAGACGTGGCAAGACCAAGACACACCACTCAGAGAGAAAGCAAGTGATTCAGTATCAGCGTTAAACCATCAAATGTTTTTAATTCAACAAGGGCTTCCATGAATTTCCATCTGGGCTTTACTGAAAAACTTCTTCTTTTCTATTAACACAACTGCAGCTTTATCACTTCAACTTCACACATTCCCTCCTTGAGTTTTTTCTTTTTCTTTCTCGGTCATGTCTGTCAATAACAGTGGGCAGTTTCCGTGATGATAAAACTGTGAAGCTGTCGAAGCCAAATCAGGGCTACACAGAAAAATACAGTCCATGCAAGTCAAAATAAATGTCGATTTAACACAGCAAAGTGTGATTTTATGGAAAATATACAAACTGGTGATTGAAGTTTTGTAAGTAGACCATCACTGTTGATTTAGATCTAAAGTATAAAGTATATCTCTAGATTGATTCAATATTTTGAAACAATAAAACATGAACATTTCCAAAGGGGGGTGAATACTTTTTCATTGGCATTGTATCTAATGTATCTATTTTATAAATTATATTTATATATATTGTATCTACTGTGCGTGTTGTATGACTGATAGCAGAAAACTTTTGGGATTGTGGGGCAGGAGATTAACTGTTGTGTCGAGTTATTGGTGGAAAGAAACATGAATAATTTGCTTTAACCCTCCGGGGTCCTATCAGTGATCCTGTGAATAGCTTTTGCATGGGTGATTGCTTGGATTGCTTTGACTCCAGAGGGTTAATATTGAAGACTAGGTTAATTTAATGGGCTTGTAATCTCAAACAACAACAAACACCCAGATACCTAAGAACTTTGTAATTCATTTATTATGGAAACTTACAGTATACTGTACATGGATCATGTTTGAGTGTAGACAGATGTTAATCAACTCAACAGCTGTACACAGAGTGTTGAAAGAAAACTTCTGAAGACCTTCCTAGTCGTTTGTTCCAAAAAGCTTTTGGCCTGTACTGTAACTCTTATAAATTAATTTATATTATTTATTCTTAATCATCTAGTCATTCTCAAGAAAAATGTATTTAATTTGCTTCTTGTCTTTGTGACACCCCTCCCATTGAGGCTGTCCTGGCTGACACAGGGGGGTCATCAGCTGACTAAGTTCACCTGACCATTAAACTATAAAAGCTGGTCACTCAAACTCTCCCTTCCTACAGCTGGATTGCATCATTTGTGTTAACCTTTGTTTTAATATATTCCTTTTGTATTAAGTATATCTCCTGCATGGACTCCCTACTTGTCACAAACTAGCTCAGGGAAAGGCACAACCCTCCTCAAAGGAAGGACGACGCGGAGACCACACGTGACTCTTTAGTGAAATAAAAGTCTTAATGAAAAGCTAAGTTAAGTGAGAAGCCAGTAGTGTGCGTCACGTATGGATGTGTGAACATGTACAAGCATAAAAAAACAATCAAAGTCCAACAAACTAAGTAATAGAGGAGAGAGGCTGACTGCTCAGGCACCTCTACACATAGGTGAGCAATCACACCGACCCAGGTGCCAGAAATGACTTCTAATGAGCCAATCCCCAGATCCCTGCAACCAAACAACTTGGAAGTCAGTTATAAGGCCTAGAGGCCTTAACATCTTCGGTTAACTTCAGTATTTTTTTTAAGCTGGACATTATTTTGTGTCGCTGTGACCAATCAGGACAACATTTTTTGAATTTGATCCAGTATTGAGCGAGGGCACCACAGACTGCAGCCACAAAACAGGCTGTAACCTAATCCTTGCAGGCGCATGTGCGCAGCTTCACTTAGTTTAAATTAAATTTTTATATTTTCTGTACATTTTGCTTGATCTGGCCTACGATATCTCCTCTGTGGGCTGCAAACACAAGAACACCACGAGTCTCCTGTGCTTTGCAACCTCTGATTCACCCTCCTCTGCTCTCTAAATAAAGGCAGCTATCGATTCAAAGTCCTCATCTACGTTCTTGAAATGAACTAAGTACTCAGCCATGACATTGAAATTATTTTTTATAACACAAAGCTGTACGCTTTCTGTACTTCAACACAACAAACTCTGACTTGTTTCCTGCAACAAGTCACCTCACGTCGCCCTGAAATTCCAGATCGAGACTTCTCATTGAGAGACACTTGGTAAGACACAGAGCGGATCAAGCAAACAGTACAGAACATTACAGAGCATTATTATTCCAAGTGCAGACACTATAGGTGTGAGTTGGTCAGTGGCAAAACAAGAACTTTTGTTCCTGTTTGTTTTGACGGTGTACAGCTGACCAACTGATTACATTGTAGCTGTTTCGTGGCTGTTGGCTGCAATGCTCGACCTCAATACTGGACCAAATTCAAAACTTGTTGCCCCCATGAGTCACTGTGACACATCACTTTGACACAAAACATGGAAGAATAAGTCCAGACTGAAAAATACCTAAATTGACCTTTTAATAATCTCACAATTTATCACATTTAACTTCTGACCCCTTTATTTTGGTCCTGAACCCCTGGTTGAAAACCATCACTCACTCAAGTTTTTCTCTAAGTTATTGAAAATTTCGACCAAGGTACAGGTTATTTTTTCCAGAAAAACCTTCTTGGAAATTTTGAAATTGCAGAGCTGCAAAAAAAAAAAGCATTGCTAAGACAACTCTGTGGTAAAAAATAAAAATAAAAATAAAACCCAAACATCTATAATTATTAGGTGGGTGTTTTTTTGTTCATTGTGCTGCTGACATTCAATTTGTTGACAAGTGTTGCAATATTGCACCAAAGGTTGCGTATGGTCAGTGACAGCAACACGCTGGTGTCAGCGCCTCACTGTGAGCACTCTCTCAGGTATTACTGCATAATTAGTTTAGGGATTAATTGAGTGCATCTGCTGTAGATTCTGCTGTTATTAGCAGGTAGTCTGGCATAATGGCATGTGGGAGTAATGCACTTGTAAAATGCCTTGAAGGACATGTTTGTTTTCCTCTTCTTGACAAGGACAAAAATATATACCAACTAAGAAAAAAACACAGTTAATATGATTTTTTTTTTTCGAGGAGAGGCTGAACATTTGTCATTTGGAGAAAGTTCGAAACCTAATTAGAGAAATCTCGCAACAAGGAGGTAGCCAGGACCCCCAGTTCCCCACGGTGAGTTTGAGGAGGGATATCTAGGGGATTTGTATGTAAAACAGGATCCTCCAGGGGAAGTTGTGAGGAGCGGAGGAAGAGGAGCAGTTCTTGGCCCAGACGCCCGTCATCAATACTTAGAATTGGGCAATCCATAACACGACGAAGTAAAAGATGGCACCATGAAGGTTTGGGTTTTTATCATAGTCAAGGGCAGAAAAGCTATAAAATCAATTTATGCAGGGTGCATCTAGATTGTTTTTCAACTTAAGACGACTGGCCTAGTTAAATGTAAGTATTTTCCACAGAACAATATGAACAAAATACACCCCCTGGGATGTGAGAGGCTCTGTTCTAGATCAAGAACTCAACAGTTACTCAACTATTTGCCGTGATTTCCAGCTCTCCGGCCCGACCCATTGTTTTTTTTGTTTTTTTTTCACAGAGCAACATATTTTAGCACATTATTATGATTTTTGACAGTGTTTTGATAATTTACCTCTCCACAAGATGCCTCTAATGAGAATCTGTGCTAATTAGCTTAATCACTGTTGCCCCTTTCTGGCTTCGTTATCTGTCAGTTCAGGCCATTTACAGTGCCACACCATCTGTGAATGTTGGCGCAATTTTTTTGATGGCAAGGTGGAACAGATAACATGCTGTACACCTCAGGTTTAGCAAAATATAGTGTTTTGGAAAGAAGAATTATAAAATGTATATAAAAGAACTTCCTTTGTGAGACAGTCTGCCTTTAAAAACATTTAAAGTTTCTCCTAAAACAAGGAAACCACTGTCAAATATCACAGTTGTGCTCATGTTTGGGAATATTGTCTAATACATTAATGATAAAGTAATTCAGTCTAGAGTTAACCCACAGAGTAAGCTGATTTATTTATACATTTTTCTTGATGTCATATGTAATATACCCTCAAAACTTAAATTCATAAACTGGTTTTATGCATCTTTTGCCTTTAATTATAGTATGTGTTACTTTTAGTTCAAGTGGACTGAAATCAGATAAAAGGAGACCTTTTAAAATTTTGCTTAAGAGGCTGGTAAACACAAAATAACAAAGGCAGCCAAGGGTCCAGGAAAAACAAAGTCCACCATTTCAAGAAATAATTCCAATAAACAGAGGTCCAAACAATCACAAATACAGAGCAGAGAACACTGGACTGTGTAAAAGATGCAGACTGTAGGACAGAACACAGATGACCTGACAAGTAAAATCAAGGAACAGAGGGACAAAATACAAGTGAAGACAAGATGACATGACAGGTGAAGCTAATCAGATTTCCACCATGTCTTTATGTCTTCATTCGTGTGATTTTCTTTTATCTTTTGTACTTCACTGTAATGTAAACACATGACAATAAATAACCGTTGTGCCATAAGGCTATTTAGCACCTGTGATGCAAATTAAGAGGTGTAAAAGTTGTGTATCGACACAAGCTTTAGACCATGAATAACTCACAGCATCTGGGTGGTTGGTAGGGATGAGTTCCTGTCATGAACTGTTTAACGTTTCATCGTCTCGCCAACACGTGAATCCACAACAAAAAGTTACCTTTAAGTGAAAAGAACAGCAGTCAAAGAAGAAACAGAACCATGTCCGCTAAGTAGCCAATACAAGTAAAATTATCCTGATTGCAATCCCCTCACCTCATCGTCTCCTTGCTGCCGTGCAGGAGAGATTACAGTGATCATGAAACGTGTGAAAAATGCTAAATTAAAACTAGTGTTTGGTTTGTCTGCTCTGGGCTACTGTGGAAGTTCAACATGACAGACTCTGTGGAAGAGTACCTATATAGAGATATAAAAGGTTTGTTCTAAGGTAACAAAACATAAAGATTCTTATTTTCAGGTGATTTTACACTAATGAAATCTGTAAATAGAGCCCTGTAAATCTAACACACTGGACCATTAGGAGATTAGAGTTTAGGGAGAGAGATGTGGTCTGCTAACCTCACTAACTTTACTGGAAGTCTTTAATATCTTTCATAAAATAAAATCAGCAATATATATATATATACTTATATATTTTTTTACACATAAAATGAAACGAAAGAGCATCGTTTGGCTCTGGGGCAGTTAATCGAGCCAGGTAAAATAAAAAATTTCACTGAGTCTGTTCAGGAGTTTGAGTGAAAGATGTAGTGAGTCCATTTGATGAAGACGAATCGTCCTTACATCTGTAGATGCTACCTGAGACAAGAAAAACCCATCAAAGAGACTTAAAAATGGGTGTACTATCCGTTGCTGTATCCTGTTGTTGCTGGAGAAAGGTCTTTGAGGGGGCTGATGATAAAGTACCAGCAACATCCTGCTCCCCCTCTGTTTTTATCGCTTTGGTTTCATCTCTGACTTTCTAAACTGTCACTACTGACACTTTCTCTCTGCATACAGAACAACCTGAAATTCAACCGGTTAATAGTACAACTCCAGTGGCAGACATCATCTGATTTGCTCAGGATCCCCCACAAGACATCCCACAGTTCAGTGCGTGGACATGTCATTGTCAATGAAGTGATAGCTACACCTTTTGCTAATCTTTCCTGACAAAGACAGAACAGCTTAAGGAGGAGAAGAAAGAGGTGGCTTTGTTTTCAAAAGGTCACTGATACCAAACCAAGAACTCGTCCAAAGCTGATTAATGTGAATAAGATACAAGCGAACTATCAAATAAGGAGCCAATGACAGTAAAAAGAATGGATAGAGCATGTTTGAGGTTTTCAAAGAGCCTTTTTGAAGCAGAAATATGTGACGCTGCCGCCATGTTGGTGGTACTGCGTCTTCCACCTCGCGTGGACCTAAGGCGGGCGCCAATGACACCTGGGTGCTCTGATAAGCCATCTGAAACAACACTCACCTGTCAATCAAAGCAGCCACGCTCTTAATTATGTGCAGCTTTAAGCCTTAATATCATTCTCTTGTCATAACAGTCTGAATATTGAGTGTGAAACGCTGGACACTTCTTGGTTGCCCTTTTGGGGAGCACCCACCTGCATTGTGAAAACTGCAGCCGAGGAAGCTGCTGGAGCCGAAGCGGTTGTGGTAAATGCCACATTATACAAATGTAAGTTGTTCATGTGTTTTTATATCTATATTTATTATACTGCGCCTGGTTGCAATTCAGCAAAGGAGGAAAAGTGGTAAAATGTAAAAGCTTGAATGCTGAAATTAGCGCACCACACCAGGAGGTACATCATGTGCACAGTACACTGCACAGTGTAGCATCCGAACTGAGACACAGCAACTCTTTCTGTTATGTGTGATTCGTGACATCAGTAAACTATAACCTGTATGACTACTGTGTTTAAAAAGCAGGTTGTTATCTGGGAGTAATCTTTGTCCTGTTGCATGAGATACATACATGTGCAAGAATAATCTCATGCTGCCTACGCAAATGTCATGCAGTGAAGTGGCAAAGCTTATTCCGTGAAGCAAAATTTTGGTCACTATAATTGCGCACACTGAATATTAATATCCATTATAAGCGGCCAGAGCTCCAAATGTGGATGGATCCAATTTAGGAAAAATCACATTTCATGTGTGTAAAGGGAATCTGATGAGAGATGGTTCAGTTTGAAGTACTCTGGAAACCGTGATGACTTACACAGAATTATTTATTGAAGCTCGATCAAGCAGAATGGAGATACCAGCGGTACCAGCGAATCACTGTGTGGATGCCAACCCATTTCAGAGTATTTATCTGCAGCAGACCTACTGAGATTCATTACGTGTCCAAATAAGGTCGTTCTGTTGGACACTGGATCAAAACAACTTACCTGAGCTTCTCTCATGTCAGGTTGTGCGTCACTGCAGGTCGCACACAGCAGCCTCTAACGAGAGCCAGTCAGTCTGTCAGAAACAAACAAAAGCTAATCTTGTCCTTGGGTTGCCTAGGAGATGGACAACAGAATTCAGCCTTATCAAGGATGCTGCGTCTGTGTATTCAGCCAACAGACAAAGAGGAGAGAGAGTTTAGCTTATTGCTTTGGGGAGTCACAGACAGTGAGTGACCTCACGGCGTAGCTCTGCAACATGAGCCTGTGTGATGTTATCCCTAAAGGGGGGAAAGTCCCTCACAGTGGATGGGTTTTTCCCTGTCTAGACTTTACAAAAATCAATCTGGACACAATCTGTATATGCTTTAAAAAACAGATTTGGGCTGGCCACATGTATTTTCAGCAGAAAAATGTCATGTGGAGGCTGTTTGCCTCCTCCCTTCCCAGTGTTTTCCTGATGCTCTCTCTCTCTGTCTGATCACCTCACTGGCTCTACCTCACATACTCTGCCAAATCATTCAGTCTCCCTATTGGTAACTACACTGTGGCCAACTCTAGTGCTAGTCTTGTTGTTTTGCTTGTGGAAACACTTCCTAATTCTTCTTGCCTTGTGGTCCAGGAAATACCTCACAGCCACTCTCCTGCCACGTCCAGCTAAGGCGGCAACTGCATAAAAAATGTAAACGTTTTTTGGTTTCTATAGCTAATTTCCCTGTTCATGAAAACTGTACTGAGTCAGAATTTCTATATAACTCACCTGTTCAAATTATATTGAGGCTAAAAGTTATGCATAATTAAGAGTATGGTCGCTTTGACAGGCCGTGTGTTTGAGTATATCAGCTCCATCAATGATCCACGTCTTTGTTAATTTATAGACGACGGAGGCATGACTGCCAAGATGGGACAGCCAGAGCCACCACACTTGTGGGTGATGTCATGGACATTCTTGATACTCTTTATAGTCCAGCTCTGTCCCATCTTCATGCCATACATCACCCTGAACATCCCCCACCACTCGATCTCCGACACATGTGCACATTCCCTCCTTGTGAACACAACAAACTGTGTTTAACAGATTTGGTCTCTTGGCTTGTGTGTTGCACTTTGAGTCAGATATTGTCCAGTTAACCACAGAAAGTCCTGTGCATATTGCTCGAAATAGTCTTCTCAGAAATCTCACTGTACTGTAGCAAGCTGAGCAAAGTTGTCAAAGCATCACTGTCCCCTTGTTCTCTGTGCATCTTTCATTGTGAGACCTCCTCTGTATCTGTTAGCTCCCAGCATACTCTAAGACACTGCAGAGGACTTGTCACACTGAAGGATACTCTCGATACAATCTAACTGGACTCTGAGTGTTAAATACTTCCTCCGGCATCAGAAGCAAACATTCAATTAACGGCCCTCTGGTGCGACCTTTACCCATGAACTAAAGACACTTCTGTGCCGGATCATTCTGTTTGCCCTTACAAACTTTTAATATTTCTCATGGTGTGGTTAAAAACACTGGTGGGTGTAACATACAGTAATTAAATATCTTGCTGGCACTAGAAACTAAACGCTGACTTAAAGAACCCGACAGTAATATTCACCGATGCAGAAATAGTTTCTGCTTTTCACATAAAACGCATTAATGGACTCAAAGGAAATTTGTTGATTGCCAGCGACAAAGTCGACCACCAAAAATAATCAGCCACTACCTCGAGTTGAAGTCAACATGGATAAAGTCTCTGTTTCAAGGAGGAGTTTAAAGATGATAGCGGCTCCAAAAACTGCATTGACTGTAAAAGTGCTGATGATATATCCACAGTTCTTTCCCTCTTTCCCTTTAAAAAACTGTTTTGCCGTTTATTAAAGATTTCTTATTTTAACTGTGAACAGGATGTTTGAGAGGAGCATCCATAAAGGCCTTAGATGTGTCATCCTTAATATAAAAGTAACTTCAGAGAGGAAACTGAATGTAAGTGACTTCCCACTTCTCATATCTCAGAGATTAATAATGCATGAGCAACATCAAATTGCAGTTTTGGGATCTTCTGTTATCCATGTTTAAATGTCAAAAAGATGGAACAAACCCTAGTTTATAAATGAATAATGGCTGAAAAAAAGTGATATTTTTCCCAGAGCACAGGCATACTGCACTGTAGGGAGCAAGACTTAAACAAAATACCACTAAAATGTCAGTATGCTTCATGTACAAACAGAAATTTAAGCACACAATTCTCCAATTTATGTTTGTAATTCTTGTTTTTCGTGCTCCTTCAAGGTTTTGCCTATTCAGCCGCAAGGTCAGTTAAGTGAACTGTACATGCTCCTGAACTCAGTGTTGGCTGATTTGAAAGTTACAGTAGATGCTGGTATTTTAATTGAATGAAGTTGAGCTTTAAGTAGAACATGTTTAAATATGTGAAAACTGGAATTTTGTCGAAGAAAATTGCCTAAAAAGTAAGACAAGGTTGCTAATGAGATGATCTCAAACCTGCTTGTAGGAAGGAACTAAAACAAAGTGAGAGAAGGAAGAAAAGTGGCTAAAAATGACAGAAGGTCTGATTATTTTCACATCATCATGAGGCTAATAACTGTATCACTTGTTCTGTGTGCATAATATATATTTTGGTGGCAGTTTTAGAGCAAAAGCAGAGTTACATTATAAAGTATCATGTTGGATGTCACAAGTTCTTGTCCTTGTACACGTGTGATTCCTTAAAATGAAGTGATGTCTTCACACGCTTCAAGCTCTTGTGAGGGTGCAAACTAATGCAGTGAATGCTGAAAACTAACTACACACACTGCTGCAATAGATGGTAGATGTTGGCATGTTGCAAACCGCTGAGAAACACTGTTCTGAGAACGTAACATGATCTGCTTTTTGATTGTTTGTTGCGGATAGAACATTCAGTTTCTTTAATTCAAGATGAAAGGTTAGGTTTGCATCACACTGAGCTTTGATTGTGTGTTTTTTCATGTGAGAGTGGTGTGTTATTTCCCCCAGCAGCTTGGGGATTTATCTTTTAACACTACATCTATAGAATGAGTTATGGCCCCTGCTTCAATGATCAAACCTCAATTCCCTGTTAAGCCTCCTTGACTTGCTGTTGGCTCTGACCGCAGCTACAGTAATCAACATTTTTATTTCAGATGTCTTCCATCAAGGGAGCAAATATATATATATATTTTAAATCCAACAGCTTTTAATTTTAGAAAAGCATTTGAATTTTTTATATGCACGATTCAGATAAGATATTTTCAGTGTGACCTCCAGATCAACTAAGGTGTGCTGCTTGGGGAATTCATAGTCACAACCAATACACCATGGTGGAATAGCCTTGTTTTCACGGTGGTGTTAGTATATTTGAACCTACCTGATGAGTTTTGACAAGGTTCAAGAAGCCAAAGAGGCTGAAGAGGCACCACAGGGGCACCAATCCGATGTTTCAAATTAAGAAGTCAGGCGGTTTTCACATAGCAAAAAGCAATCCACTGTGCACACATCACGAAAATGGATTCCACACTCTGTAATATCACATCATTTTTCATTTAATTTTCAAAATGAAAGCAAGCATTTGACTTTAAGCCTGGCAGCTGATTGTTAATAAAAATTAAAGGTGAAATGTGAGCCGGAAAGCAAAAATCTACAACTCTACTTCTGCACTGAGGTCCTGCTTTAAAAGTGCCAGAGACGTTATTTTTTACTTTATGGGTTCACAATTTTCAAGCTATCATACCTGGATGTTCCCACATAAGGAAACATGTAATTGGATTGTGGATGTGAAAGCAAACAGAGAAATGCTGGCTCTTTGACTGTCTCTCTGACCATGAAACAGAGGCTAATTATTTTATCCAAAACATACTTCAAACCACTCTGCGTACATGTTCAAACCCCCTGGGATGGTATAGCATATTTATTATTGTAGTGCGCAGAGGCAATCAATAAATCCATGTGTTCCTCTCTACACATTTTACTGTACAATCAATTTAGAGCTGAAGGGGCTTTTATCAAGATGGTCACAGAGCTTCGGTTTTTCGAACTGCAATTCGCTGTTCTTCAGTGCTGAGACATAATGAATTCACAGCAAAACAAAACAACAGATGTACCGTAGAAACTATTCATAAAGCATGACTGGAAATTAAATGTTTTTGTTCAGATAAATGAGGATTATTATTATTTTTGATTAGAATGAAGACACTCTCCATAATAATAACTCTGCACCTGATTATGAAGAGACAAAACAATTGAAGGAATTCGGTGTGAATTTAATAACTTGAATAACTCAAAATGTTTCCAATTAACCAACTGATCTTTAGAAAGAAAATGTTAAAAAATGTCCATCACAGTTTCTAAGAGTGCAAGGCAACTTCAGTCTAAAAACTCCAAAGATATTTAATTCCTATCTCAGTTACAACAACATGAAATCATCATTATTTCTAATTAGTTTAGAAATCCGCCCTTTTTTGTGTAAAGCATTCATGGCATGGACTGTCTAAAATGATTATTTACACAAAACTGAGAAAAATCAGCAAGTCTTCAGAAACTGGAACAAACAAAATGTTTTCTTGGCAAATTGCATCAATCACTAATTGATTGATTAAAAACATTGGAGAATAATTTCAGTCAGTCGACTTTTTATGTGTCATAGTACAATGCATAAGGTCCATTAAATGTATTTAATAGATGGAGAACCTATATGTGTGCACTGGTATCTATAAAGTTTTCATGGAACATGGAGAAACCTGGTTATTCATATCAGGTTTCTGATAATCCAAGCAGCAGGCTTCTCTCTGACTTCTCCACGTCAGAGAAAATTGTCACGTCTCTATGGAATGACCATCTTCCACAGTCCAAATGCCATGTTTCTACAGTAGGACAAGCGAAACACCAGCTCTAGTTTTTCCGGAAATTCACCAGTGAGACACAAGGGGGATAATACTGCAGTACTTGGATACCCTGGTAGAGCGTGCACCCCATGTACAAAGGCTCAGTCCTTGCCGCACCGGCCCAGGGTTTGACTTGTGGACCTTTGCTCCCTACTTTCCTGTCACTCTTCAGCTGTCTTTGTCAAAAAAAATAAATAAATAAATACTGCAATACTCAACTATACCACTAGATGACACATCACTGGTGCTTTAAAGCGGCATGTCATTTGTATATAAATAATACAAAACCAGTATAGGCCAGAGAGCACGGTGTCTGTGGATTACATACATTAAAAAATTCAGACTCTCTGAACTATTTATATATTCTGGGCGTGACATACTGTTGATTAAGGTCGTTACAATCTTCGTTTGATGTCATTACTTTCCCATAGGATGTAAATTAATTTTCATTATATTGCAGTAATGTCATCACTAACTGTCACTGATGACTTCGGTTTAGGAACATTATCATTTTATTAATGCCTCAGTGGAGACAAACACTGTACATTCGTATTTCTGTGGAGTGAGAAATGCAGGCAGAATCTGCTCATCACGTATTCTGTTTCATACTTCATGCGTATGCCTCCCTCTCACTCTTACTCTTTACTCCTCCATGACTGTCATCAAACATGCTCTTTCTCAGCCATCTTTTATTCCCTATATTCACTGTAAAGCTGCCATGAGAGTGTCTCTTACAATGCACTTTAAATATGCATTGCACTGCCATCCAATTGAGTTTAGTGTCTGTATGTGATTTAAGAGCTGCGGCAGAGAATATGGGGGCTTGAACCAGCTACAATGAGAACTGACCAACAACTTTGAGCTTTAATGGATGGAGAAGGAAAAAAGACTTCAATGTAGAGAAGGTACATGTGTCACGCATCACTGCTTCCCGTTTTATTCTGGTATCAACAGGAGATTCGCTTTTTTTTCGTGTGAGTCTAGGCTTTGTGTTTCTTTTTGATCAGAGTGCTGGTTCTCATATAATCTGCCGCACCTCTGTGGCTGGGAATAGCAATGGAGAAGGTGTCGTGCTCACCTGACAGCGGGTTAACTCAACTCATCTCTAAATCCATTCAGCCCCTTTTGTGTTTGACATCTAATAAGCTCAGACTTAAATTAAAAGCCCATTAATGCCACCTAATCGTACTTTGCCGTGCTCTCTGCACCATCCCCTTTCACTCTTCCTCCATGAGGAATTAGACTGGGATATAAGAGTGTATCTCACCTATGGTACTCACTGCGCAGATCCACAGTTCACTCCATTAAAAAAGTTTCAGGGCTGGATGGAAGAAAGATTAGACTGCAGTAATGGAGAGTCACAAGAGGGTAAAGGTAGACTCCACTTTCAAAACACAATCTACCTTGTAATTAAAGCCATTGTTGATAAATTACGGCATTATAAACACATTTATGTTTGTATCTGGATATCTTATATCTTTGTGTAAATCAACCAGAATGCATTGCAATCAAATTGGCTAGACTAAATGCTCCCATGATGTCGAAACTCTCCCTCTTCCCTTTATCTCCAGCAAGCCTGGCAAAAAAAAGAAAGAAGAAGAAGCTGCTGCAGACGACCACTTTCTCAGCAAAAGAAAAAAATTAGTGGAACTTATGCAGCAGTATCGCTTCAGGAGACTCTTGAGGGACTGTTAAGATATGCAAGAAGTGGGTTGCTGAGCTACAGTAACATTAGTGCTAGCAAGTTTCTCCACTGGCACTGATTTCTATCACTTCTCACAGAATAAGATACATAGAGCCTAGTTAGGCTAAAAGAAGCCTATCTTGGGATTATTGCATGGTCAACTCCGAGGCTAAAATCTTCATATTTCAATTGGTTGGTACTTGTATCACAGTCTGTATATGCGCATGTTTTGGAGCAGGTACACTTCAGGGTATCACATCAAAACATGTCAATAACTCGATCGTTAGCCAATCCGATCACTGATCAAACACGGTCATCAGTCCTGCAGGATTCTGACAAAAGACTTTTACAACAATGTGACAAGTAATAATTTTATGCGCATAAATTCTCAGAATACTTTGTTCATTATCTGACAAAAACAAGTCCAGGTACTCAAGCTTGTCTCAAAGATAGCCTTAGTTTTACTCTTCATTTATAATTTTCTAAAGTTTCTTGTGTTCTAGTTATGTGATTACATTCTTTACACATGACTTATTATTATCTGTAACTGATTTTTCCTGCAGGTGCTATCATCTGATCTCATTTCACTTGCTTCATGGTTCATGCTTCTAATTATGTGTCTTATAACAATGGACGAGGTGTGAACCGAACTGTTAACAGAGACAGGTGATAACCAGCTTTGTGATATGATATATGGAGGCGATATGGAGGTTGCCTGCTAGAAAAGTTCTACAAACTTTTTTTTTTTCCTCGTTCCAGACAAACTGGGACACGCAACATGCCACCAACAATGTTGTTATGTGAGTGTTGTTTGAGTAACACAACGTGTCGGTGCTCACCTCCAACCTACTTCTCATCAATCTGCTTCTTGTCTGCTTCCTCCCTCACCTCCACTGTCTCTCTTTACCAGCAGGTGTGTTGTTCTGTTGTTTCTTTTGCGGTACGACACTTCCCAGTACATCCATTTGATTATTTCCCAGTTTTGAACATTGGGGAGGACGTGATCCCCAGTTTCCCGTTGAGATTATGTGCATGGTCAACCTTACCGTAAGAGCAGAATGTCAACATCAGGCAGCCCTACAAATCTGTGGGTAATGTTCAGTGACTTCAATTTCTTTCTTTTACAGTGTTTTAAAAGTCCTTTTAGTTAGGAAAGGATCACGTTTTTTGCAAACTAATTATGTTTATGGTGTAGTTAGGGTCCTGAAGCACTGTGCTACAGTGTTACAGGCGAGCAAATCACTTTGTAAAGGTTTTATTTAATGAAAAGGTGAACATTAATTGACAGTCTGTGCTCTCCTGCACGAAAGTTGGATTTCACACCTCATCCGCCAACACAATCTACGCTTCCTTATGTTTTGCTTCTTGCATTGATGCTGAACATTGGCACTAGATGTAAATTTTTGTAATTTTTGTAAAGTATGGGTTCATCCAACATATATGCAGTTCCTTGGGATACTGGTTTGCCACATTGTAGCGATCCCTAGAGAATATCCCCCCTGTCACTTCCCTCTGTGATGTTCTTGAGATTTTGTGCCATCTTGCCCTCTTATTAGTTATTTAATAGAGAGAGGCAGATGGACTGAAAATCAGACGGCAACATTACAGACCTAGACACCCACCCAGGACACTTTGATTAGACGTAGGAACATGCACAACACATGCACACATTTCAACCCAAACTATCACTCACCAGAAAATAACAGTATTCTTAAAACAACCGATATTTAGCATGGTGTTGTTATTGGGCAGTCAGGGTAGGTATGGTGTCCTAACTATGGTCCAATTTCAACCATGACTTTTTCCTGAATGAGAAGTTTTACTTGCTTAAAATTTACCAGCATAGATGCAGCAGATCAGGAACTCATGGGTAGTTCTTGAAACAGTCATATTGTTTTTTTCAGAGGACACTAACAGATGAGCCATTTTGCCATTTAGGCACAAGTGATTCTTGCTTCTGTTACAACATCTGAACACCAAGGACAATAGACATCACAAATCTAAAGCTAGTGATCCTGATACAATGTTTCCAGAGTAGAGAGAATGGACTGTACCTCAAATTAAATCATCCTTTCAATTGATTTTTGTCATTACGGGTGAGAGAAGCAGAACTGGTTGAGCACACACTGACTCTTATTTGAATAAGTCAACTGAAAAAGGTGGAACAAAAATGAAATGCAATCAATTTAGCACATTGAAGTCTGCATTACAATTGGTTAACTGCTTTTTAAAGCCCAACAGAGCACTAGCTAGTGTCATTTGCATACCATCAAAAATTAACATTACACATAAAAAATATAGCTATGGTTAGGTTTAAAAGGGTTTTTTTCAGGGGGCACAGGAAGCACGTTATCCTGTAACTGATGTCTCTTTCAGATTTTGGTATAAAAAACACAGCCAGATGTGGCCACGGATTATTGCTGGAAGCTGCCTTTTGGTCTGGGTTTTGCTCCGGCATCATCATCATCATCTTTCTTCTAGGCAGCTGGCAACATCTGCAGTGGAGGCGCTCCTCTGTCACACACTCCCCAGCTACACTCAATCCCCACGTTGGTATAAATGGTAAATGTAGCGCTGTAAAAGTAGATTACTGGCTCAGAAATACACGTGAATGAAGATTGTAAGCACAGTTTAAAAAAGGCAACATGAGTAGCACTCTTTCCTTTATAAAAAAAAAAAATCAAATAAAAATTACTCATATGTTACAATGTATCCAATAATTTCCCTGATGGTTATTATGTCTTTGACTGAAAATGCAAAAATGGAGTGCACCTGAGGACCTTGCGTCAGTTTACTCTCCGTCAGATTTGAAATTACACCAAGAAAATATATTTTTCAGTGAGTTTCTCCTGGTGCAAGAAGGCAGCGATGACAAAGTGCCTCTGGACCTATTGCTTTGAAACACATCAGAGAAAAATAATGCTTTGTGGCACATCTAATTCATCAATGCACCACTTCACCCCCTTTTTTTCCAGCTTCAATAGTGATGCATTTTTTTTTTCAGGTTACCTCTGCAAGAATCAATCTGCAGGAGAACAGAGGCTCTCGATGTGTTCTGTACCAGCAGTTTGACTCGGTCGATTATCTCTCAGCTCATCTTATTAGTGTCACTTAGACTTCAAATGAATCATCGAAAATGTATCTTCATAACTCAGAGGACTCTTCACCTGAATACCACAGCACCCACATGACCACTCATTCTCCAAACCATGACCTTCCCCCCCTGAGAGCAAACACCATCCTGTAAACACACTTCATGCAGGTAGTGCTATGTGTAGGAGTTTTTCCAAGCCAACTGCCACATCAGCTCAGTACTTTACACATCTTTACCCAGGTGACAGGAAGCCATCATTAAAATCAGTAGCTATACACATTTTTTGGAATTAAAGCTTGCAGAGGGGAGGCTGCTAGACATTTTTTCCAACCTTGGTCATAGCTGACACAACGAATATCCTTGTAATGCCTTGTATGTTCTGTCCTCTGTTTGTTCTGTATGACTCCACCGCCTACCTTTTCACCCTGCACGCCTGAAATCATATTGCCCTTTAAGTCAGCTAAATTTAAACCTGTTTTCCGTGTTTTATACTTTAATCTTTCACATCGTTAGAAGGAGCAATGTAAGTAACCCAGCACAGTATAAGAAATTACATTCACATTGGACATTTCTGCACCTTAGAATTTCAACACAAGCAGGACAAAAATATCAAACAGTTATTACAAAATATTATCTCACATAATTCTGTTGTAGGTTCTGTTTCTGAGCATGGTTGTTTACTGCAGGACTGTCCTCCATTGGTGAGCATCAGAGTGGTAGACTGGGAGCTAATAGTGTTTGTACCACAGCAGCGCAGACCAGCAAGTGGGTTTTTGAAAGCCAGAAATCCAGGATCTGGCAGCGGAATTGTTTAGTCATCGGTATTGATCAACACGGCTTTCAAACCCTCCAGATGTAATACATTAATGCACTTTGTCCTGAGGGGCAGTAAAAACATTATGTACCATCTGCTGGAGTATATTTAAAATAGCAAGGTTTGAAAAGCATGCACTGCAAGTATGTGTGAGAGTGGGTTGAATATATGAAGTTATGAAGATAAATGTGTCTGAGTGACTATTCCCTTCTCTCCTACACACTCATTTTCATTTGACAGTCTTTCACCACAGTTGAAACTGCACTTGCACATTGTTGCAAAAATGCAATGAATGACTTTAGGCGGCATTGACTGGAAACATATTAAGACAGTTTTTTCTTTACAAATTCATCAAGGGAATTGGGTTTTGAAGGTGCATTCTGAAGTGGAAACCTAGTGAGACAACATCAAGAGGGAGTACGAGCACTTACACACCTCATTTAAGTTAAAAGTACAGAATGATCTGAATAATAGTCCAATTAAAAAGCACTACATTCAAACTGCTGTCAACTATAGAAAGAAATTAAAAGGGTATTTGGTGTGAAATGATTTATTATATCAAAGTAGTATTAATTATGTATGATCCAATGTGAAGAATAATTCCTCTCACGTTTTTTAACACTGTCGTAACGTTGTATTTGTCGTTGCTGTACGATAAGAGCACTAATAGCACCAGAAATGAAAATCTATGTTTACGATAAGAGCACTAATAGCACCAGAAATGAAAATCTATGTTTAATATTTTAAATAGATTTACGTGGATTGTGAGTGAAAGTGGATATGCTGTATGTCCCCCTCATCAACTAACAAGGCTGTCCTACATGTTTCAACATAGCACACTGGCCTAATCAAAGCTATTTTACTATCTTAGATTGAAATCAGCATAATCAAGGCTAATGGCCATCTGACATTGATGTGCATGCGTTGGTCTAACTCTAACTCAGTTCAGAGAGATCCCGCTTGGATTCCTACAATGTTTTTGGTCCGTTGGTCCACTACATTGCCCACCAGGAGCATGAAACAAAGAGTGTTTTGCCCACCAGACTTTGTTAACTTCCTCAGATTTGGTCATTTTTACTTGGTTTATGTGCTTCTATTGTGAGAAAGTAGGCTACATAATTAAATCCATTTTGGGTGTTTTTATGATCAGAAGTTTGCACGGGGTGTTTTATTTTGAAAATTCTCTATGCAGTTTGTGTGTCTGACTTCCAGCCAGCTCAATCTGCCCTATGCAGATTGACACCACTACTGAGATGCTTTTTATAACACAACTAAAAGGGCTACAATCAACTCCTGTGGCCACGGTGCACCTGTAACGCAATGCAAATCGTTACTTATGCAAAGCTCTCCTCCTTCTATCTATTCTACATACATGATGTAACAAACCATCTTTTCATTAAGTTACTAAATGCAGACCATAGACGGATGAGAATATGCACATTAAAAGTATGGAAACAGTCATAAAACCTGGAGGTTTTCATCAGACACCGTATGATATAGGCTATACTATGTCAGCATCAAATCATGTCCTATGTCATCAGATCTTAAAGCAGTCAGAAGCGTTTGAATCTCTCTAAATCCATCCACATTTAGTTTATTGCATGTTTTACTTCTAAATCTCCCCCCTAGAACTCTAAAGTCTCCAAAACCAGAAATACTCCAAAATAAGTCTCATCTCATAATTGTAATTTTATTGATTAAATAAAATCAACAGAGTAAATGTACTTAGTCACTTTAGACCTCTGCTAATATCTCCATACAGTATGTTTCAAATTTAAACAAATACATCAGTAAATGAACTGTAGGCTAAGTATTCTCTTTGGTCTTGAGCAAGCAGGAGATCACGTGTGATAACGGCACTTGAGAGCAGGTTTTCTGTCAAAACACCCGAGAGCAACACATGTTATACCTCCCCGTCTGGTATGCACTTTGAAGTTCATAGTAGATTGAATCAACATACATGTGCGTTTCAGGGTTGTATCAAATTATGAGGCTCTCACGAGCATCAACAGACACATCTCGTCTCCCGTGGCGCTGCATTGCAAGCTCACTACTACAGCATGGAAACAGCTCTATCTGTTTAATTACCCTCCTCTGAGGCATCAACACATCTCATCTGCCACCCCCACCACTCATGAATTAATGATGCACATCTCTGGTTGTTATTAGTAAGCTGCATTGGGAAACAGACTGGTCGAAGTTAATTTGAGATTCAGCTCTAAAAAACCTGAGGTGGTTGTTGTTTTCCACTGTAGTGACTGTTAAAACAACAAATATACTCCTTCATTTGTTTCAACAAGATGTGCAGGCCTTTGGGGACTGCAGTACGTTCTTTGGATAAAAAGCCAGCAGCCACTTTATGATACTGTCTTGTAGACTGTCGTAGTGGATATATATGCAATATGAATGAAGGATGAGTTAAAGGTGAATGGAGGATTTGTTTCTATGTGAGTGTGTTCATGTGTACGAGATTGAGTTTCTGTGTGCACAGTGATTTCACGCAACAGCAACAATTTGCTTGTCATCAGTTGCTATTAGAGTAATCGATGTCAACATGCAAGACTGTTTCTTCTAATACGCACATTTTGGTTACTCAAAGGACATGTAGTCCTGATCGGTCATTCCAAAACACTTGCAAATCATCTACTGTCTGACATTAAAATTATTCCTTAAGATTGGCTTTATTTAAAAAAAACAAAAAAACATTGTAAGATTCATAAATGGAAACATTGCATGTATTAACTGGATAAGACACAACAGAAGACAAACAGATATAGGGCGGCAGTAGCTTGGTCCTTATAGATTTGGCTTGGAAACTAGAGGGCGGCATGGACCAAAGTATGGAGGGTGGACTAGTAGCTGGAGACAGTGTCAGTGCCAGTCCATGTCCTGGGTACTGCCAAAGTAGTGAAACCTTAAACGGCTCCCAGGGCACCTGCTACGTGGCTGCCAATCACTCCACCATCTCTCCGCATTTGCATGTCTATGGTCTATGAGTCCTTTGTGTGTGTGTGTGTGGTTGTATTTCAGGCCTATATATGTCAAAACATGGGAATTTCCCCACAAGGGATCAATAAAGTATCTATTCTATATATAACACATATAAGTACATACTGGCTCCTTTACATTTGCGTAAACCCATCATCACCCATTGGGTTGTTGAAAACCATTTTGAAGCCTCCAGCTCATGGCTGTTGCTGTTTTTTTTTGTTTGTTTTTTTTCCTTTTGGTGTCATATATTATTGCATTCACGTATATTTTGTATCTGTACATAGTAGTTTGATGTTCAGATTAAACTCCTTAAACTCCTTGGCCTGGCCAATAAAAGCTATACTGATTTTCAAGCAGGAAAAAGTGGTGACGTGCTTGGTTTTTGATTAAAGCATACCGTGCTTTATCATCTATTTACTCTCTTTAGTAGTTTGGAAGAAGACATAGACTAGTAACTGACACCATGAACTTGTGAGAAAACTGTTTACTGAGGTAATAAATCAGTGGGGACAGTGGGGGTATTTCCCCATAAGGCTCAATACAATCAGACCATATTGTTGCTACCAATGGCGCTGCCCCCTGCTGGCCATTAGAGAGAATGCAGGTTTAAGACACGTTGGTTTCATTTCACAGCTCAGTCCACTAATTATATACTGTCAATGGTAATTACTCAAGGCAGTGAGTCGTATGGCAATTTCAAGCCAAATGCTATAAATGAACCGATACGTCTTATATAAACAGTCTATATATATATAATGAATATATTATCATATTTTACATAAAAGTGTGTTTCTCTGCACTCTTTTTGACTCGTTGTTGCACTTGTTACACACAGCTCACTTTAGGTTATGTTTTTTTAATCTTGCACACACACGTCACAGACATTTTATTTATCTCTTTGTTTTAATAACAGAAATTTCTATTTAGCTCCATCAAGATTAGGTCCAGTTAAGAGCTATGGTAGAAATTGCAGTTCCTCTATCATCTTGATGTAGCACATCTCTTGTGAGAAAAGCCTTTGGCTGATGAAAAGGTGTCGGCAGATGTATTCATCAGGATTACCTTGTAACTCTCGAAGAAGACAGATCTTATTCATTACAAATCCAGCGCACTTTAATAAAGGAGATATAACTGACGACCAGATCTTCCGAGCACCAGTGTCAGTGCACGATTTTTCAAATGACATCTGTTTTCAATATTGAGATGTAGAGTTCTTTGAAGTGTTGTGTTTCTTGAGGGTTAAGCCGCTCTCACTGTAGCTGCTGTGTATTTCACAAGAGGTGTCTAATGCATTCTAATTACTTACAGGAAAGCCCTCAGACTCTGCGGCTGTGTGGCTTTGTATAATACGTGAAGGATGAATGTGAATCTAATATGATTAAAATCGAACATCAAAGGCACTGAGTGCTTGTTTATTCCATGAGATTTGTTGACCCCGTGTCCATTTTCCCAATACAATGCAGCCTTTAGAAATATATCAAAGAGATTTGTTTTTGTTTTTGATAATCAACATCTTTATGACATTGCATACATAGGAAAATTGGATGCTGAAAAGATCTGAAGGTGCCAGAACTTGAGTTTCACTGTCAATTTCCTGTCAGCCTAATGTCACTGAAACTGAGACTATCCAGGTGGATTCATAGATTAAACTCGGATACTCTGCCTGTTGTTTTCTGGCTTGATTTATTTGATGTACTCAGCTTTTACATCTGTGTCTGGCTCACAGTCTATGCTGCAAAATCGAGACACAAAGAAGTTTCCTTTGGTTTGCGTCCAATAGTTTTAGCAAGCAGTGGTCAAGAGACATGGACAGTGAATAAAAGAAAGGGAGCCCTGGTATTGAGAAAGCTGATGAATCAGGAAAAAAAAAAGTTGTGTTCTGATGGTGTCATGGTGGTTACATTCAGCACCCCCAAGCCTCTACACATCGACCCACAACCCTGCAGCAATCTGATGCAACGTCTCATTTGGTGTTGATATAGGATTCAAGGACCTAACGTTAATTGATAGAACTGAACCTTTGTTGGGTTGATGATGCCTTGAGAGGCTTGTGACTCACGGACAAACCCCTACGTTGGACCATTGACGTCACCTGACTGAAGGTACGTGGATGGGGGTCGATGACTCAAACTGCCATCATGTGAGTCATCAGGGTCACCATGTGAACTGGGACCCCCCACCTGTCAATAAATACTGAAGAAGCCTGAGCAAGTCCAATTACCTATGATAACCTTCAACAGTCTAACCATTAATTTACACTAACAAGACTAGACTAGCAATCCGTGCACCCGAAAAACAAATTAAAACTGCAATCAATGAATAAAGATTAGCCAGATGAGCACTATTACCAATTAAGTATTTATTTAGTCCTGCTTTATTCATGTTCTAGGTAAGCCTCAGTGCACCTGTGTAGACGAACCTCTGAATGTAAAAGCGAGCGATTAAACTGATCGATTGCACTGCAGCCACTTACTCTTGGGTTTTGTTGTGTATGTGAAAGAGTGCATGTCCTGAGATGCTACACACATTTCAACAATCTGATAATAACATAAAATCAAAGTAAAAATAGACGTGACCTGGAAAATGTTTTATTTTTTTGCTATTTTGCACTGACTTTCAGCGAGACATATACAGTTCTTTTTTTTTCAAATATCATTACAATATGAGCTTATAGGGCAGTGTGGTATCAGCTTTGGCCTGTCTTGTTCCTGCTACAGAGCTTCCAGAAAAGCTTGAGTGACTAAGCATTTTTTCCCCTATCAATTATCTCCGATACTGTAGGAGAATTAGCAGGGAGGAAAAAGGCTAAATTCACTCATGCCTATCTATTTTGCTCTTTGCAAAACACATTACAGTTCAAGGCTGAATTGGCAGCCTGTACCCTTGATTACTTGTTCTCATTTAAAACCCCCCGAAAAAAAAAAAAGAAGCTTACAATTAAAGCTTACAAGTAGCACTTGAATATTTAAAACACAGCAACTTTCCTCTTCTCTGGGGTTATTAGAGGGTAGACATCAGTGTCTTACAGCCCATTGTGTCTTTGTAAGTCTGCGTGGGTGACGTACATCTTCTATTTTGGCTTTTCTTTTAATCCACAAACAATGAACACCGACAATGTGACATTCACATATGTGGCTGGTCCCTTATCCAGCAAATTCTCCAGACGCATATCATCCAGAGACTGGCTGTTCCTGTGAAATGATGGGTAGATAAAAGTAAAGGTCAGAGCTAATATCCTTGCTACAGATTTTAAACTACCATGTTGCCTGTTGCTATAATGAAATTCACCGAAGTTAACTCCCCACAGTGTCGACTTCTAAGGGGGGAAAAAATCCTATTGATCGGGAGAGTTGTGGGTATTCTCCCAAGCATTTTCACAGCACATTTCACCGCATCAGCACTGCCTCAGGGCATCATAGTGAAAGCAGCAGACTAGTGTAGCTCTTGAGGAGCTGGGTGGAGGAACTTGATACAGGTGTAGGGAATATAATGACTTAGCTTTTGACATAGCAGGGAGACTGGAGCACTTCAGGGCTTGGGTAACAACATGCCAATGTCTTGATCCCTTGTTATAGACTATTGATCCGATGTGTTAGCTTCTGTATTTTAAGTGCATGGAGTTTAAAAGATGTCTGCTGAAGTCTGTTGTCCGCTTTCTACTGCCTCGTTTTGTCTCCAATGAAGCATCACAACAGTTTGACTTATTTTATATTTCTGCCCTTTGTTCCTTTATTCTACTGCACACTGAAATCTTGGTGTTTGCAATCATGTTTGCAGAGGTAGTCACAGTTATATCAGGAGCAGTAGTTGTAGCAACACAACACAAGTCGGAACTACAGTAACAGTCCCTTATGCAATGGATACATATTTTATATGGAGATCTGTTTTGGTGACAATAGACTATCTCTCGCTTTAGTTTCAGAGTTTCTTCCTCTCTTGAGGCTGTATAGGTAGGCTCCATGTATTACTTATGGAAGCAAGGCACAAACTTAAAGTGTTGTGACATTTAATTAGGGTGATATTATCGGCTGATTGTGGCTTATCACAGATATATAAGTATCGGCATCTATGTTATCCAGTATGCACAGGTATGAAAACTGTTGAGTTTTTTATTTTTTTTTGTATACAATGCAGAAATCTGCTTGTCGTAATATATTGGTGTCACTGCAAATTTTTTTCAGCAGAGTGAACTGTGATTTCTAATACTGTGCCAAGCAGCACAGAGTCAGAGAGAAGCAGCAGCTCTCTGCTGTTCAGTTTCAATTCAATTTTATTTCTATATATACAGTATATGGCACCAAATAGAAATGATCTCATAACACCTTCCATATAGAGCAGCTCTAGACTGTACTCTTTATAATATTATTTACATAGACCCAACAATTCCCACCATGAACAAGCACTTGGTGAAATTGACAAAGAAAAGCAACAACAATAATAATAATAGCTGTAACTATAAATTTGAATGGACATATATCTAAAAGTAGTTATGACAATAATAATAACAATAAAGGCTGTATAGGTCCAGAGCAATGACAATTAGATCTGGAGCTAAGAGCACTTAACTTAAATATATTAAAGTTTATCATTTGTTTAAGAAAGCAGACTTCTCATAATTTAGACATGCTATCCTTAATTCTATTAAAAAAACTGAAATAACAGAGTCTCATTAGAAGTTTATTGACACGATCCCACTCATCTTTTTCATGAACACTAAGGCAAATAGTTTCATTCTTAATTAACTAAAACATTTTACTATAATTATTTCCACACAAATATCAAGTCTGCATTCAAATGTGTGTAGTGAGATACTTGGATATTTTTTGTTATAATTGGATTCTTGCTGTTGTTTGTTGCTGGTGGTTTTTTATTTTTTATTTTATTTTATTTTTTAGTTTTTTTATTTGTTATTCTAAAAAAAAATAAAATAAAGCAGCCTCCTGAGTGTTGGTGTAAAATTGGTGCATAATGAATAATATGTGAATTTAAAGTATCAGTCTCAGAAATCCCGTATGGGTCTGGCTCTGCTTAATTAAATTCATTTTCTTTAATAATTAATCTTTCATCATTTCTGGCATTTCAGTTTACCACCTGTCCACCAGTTTCCCACTTGTTACCACCTGACCCGGCTCCTCCCTGCACAGTTGTGCCTCACTGAGCCCTCAGTGAATATACAAGCCACTTTTACACTCACAGTTGCCAGATTGCCCATATGCGTTGTTGACATTGTGTTCCAGATATGCCTGTTTGCCTGTTACATGTTCCCAATGTTTTTGTGACCAGACTTCCTGCCTCTGCCCTGATTCACTGTTGTACTGTAGTTAAACAAGGGGGCTTCTGCTCCATATTGGATTTGGGCAAGTGTATGTGAGATGACAAAATCATCAGTTTGAACTCATCCTCAAATCTTTTTCTCTGGTAAAATTTGGAAAATACTAACAACATAGCTTAAATGTGACATTTTCAGACATCAGGAATATTAGTGCTGACTTATGATGATGTAAGTAGCCACCAAACACATATTTAAAACCCTTTGGGGGATTCTGATAAAAGTTATCTGCTACAAAAAGCCAGAAGATTGAATTTCCAACCAACTAATGGACCTAACGTTAATTAAGTAGCTCTCTCTAGCCGTGACTATTGGCCAGAAAAATCAACAGTAGCTGAAAATGCTGACAAGAAAAGCCATCATGGTGGAGTGGGTCGGGGATGACCCTCCTTTTATTTTCATGTGGAAATCTCTGATCTCTAAGGATGTGACTCCGGAATAAATGGGACACTATAAGGACGGAAGGACTCGTCTTTTTCTGCAGAAATGGAAGAAAACATTGGATTCTCATGGATAACAACTGTGCACAAAGGACTGAATTGAAGACAATGGCCATTAATCTAATCCATGTGTACTATAATCATTTACATTCACCATGTTGTGTCTCCTTTAATGTAAGTGTTATGTCTTCCAGCAATGTTAAGCTGTTTCTAAAATTCTGTATGAATTTCTCCAACTGGTTTGATAGTGAGTTTCTGCCTCAAGTGAAGGAGTATCTCAGGGTCTTGTTTATGAGTGAGGGTAAAACTGAGGGTGAGTTAGACAGGTGGTTCAATGGTCATGCAACTGGACTGTTGTGGCGAGGCGGGAGTAGAGCTGAAAGGCAAGGCTCACCCTGAAAGATAGGGTAAGGAGCTCAGACATCCAGAGGGAGTTCGGAGCACAGCCAAAGCTTCTTCACCTTAAAAGGAGCCAGTTGAGCTGGTTTGGGCATCTGATCGGGATGCCTCCTGGGCGCCTTCCTTTTGGAAGATTTAAGGTAGACCCAGAACATGCTGGAAAGATTATATGTCTCATCTTGGGAATGCCTCGGGATGGCCCAGGAGGAGCTGGAAAACATAGCTGCGGAGAGGAGTGTCTTGACAACCTTGCTACTACGACCCAGCCTTGGATAAGCTGAAGAAAAGGGGATGTTTTATGTTAAATGTTTGATTTTGATGGGTAGTAGCCAGAATGAGCAACAGTAGCAGTATCTGTCATATGTATAGTTGTCCAATGTAGCAGTTATAACTGTATTGTTGAAGTAAATGTTAAGAAAATACTACAAGTGATGTGATACAGGTGGTATTAGTAAAAGAAAACTATTGATATTAGTATATATTTAGTAATAATATCTAGTCATAGAAAGCAGTACAGTTTACAATAATATTAAACAGTCGTAGTCTTAATTACATTGATTGATCATCTGTCATACATTTTTGGTGATAAAAACTAGATGACAATTAAATAAAAACTCATTTAGAATGATAAAAATGCTGATGGCATTTTCATTAAAAAAAATAAAAAAAACATGATAAAAATGTTAAACAGACATGCGTTGGGAAAAAATCCAATCAGAACTAAGACTAGACAAAACCACTGCTGTCCTTTATTGTAAGTGAAAAACCCAGAGTAATTAATCGATAGTCATAAATTAGTCTCATTAATAGTAATAGACATTCCCTCCTGGAGTATATAATCCATCCAAAGCAAGCAGAAATAAACATGTTTACAGCCTGGTACAAAAAACAGCTTTGGTCTGTACTGATGGTGAATTTATATATAACTCACCCATTGTATTGTATTAAAGCTTAAAGTTATGCATTACACCATTATTTGAGCACCCAGGTTTCATTTAGCCCACCTCATGTCCACCAACGATCAACGTCTTTGCCCATTTTTAGACGTCCAGAGCCACAACACTCCAAGCTCTTCAGAAACCCACGTATATGAGGTCCATTCTTTGTCTAAAACTAGCCTCAAAGTATTTTTTTCACTTTATCCAGTTGTCTAAAATATGACAGTTGACATGTAAGCAAATCACGGGTACTGGGCCATTCACACTGTCCTGCAACTCTGCTGTGAAGCTAAAATAAGCTACGCCCCCAGATATGATTACATTTAAGACTATGGTGAATCTCTGCGGAGGGCTTTGTAACCGCTGAAAAGAGATGATGTAAAAGAGTGCTTAAAAATACATAAGGCTCAAAAACAGAGTTATCAGTGTGCCTTAGATGGTGAATCCATGTCTGAAATAATTTTGTAGCCTGCTGTTTAAACATTTATCAAAGAATTCGTCAATATCATTTTGATAACTTGATTTAAAAGGCTTTAAAAAACAATCATATTTTTTCTAGAGATAACTTTTTTTTAGAGAAAATGACAAGATTTTTCAATTTTAGAACAATTACCTCTTGACATTAGGAAGATGGTCATTTACTAATGGCAACCTACAGCTACAAGTTGGCACTGAGCACTGCTGGCAAAGCAGTTAAAGAAAATGCTTACTGACAAATGCTACGAACCAAAGGTTAAATAAAACAGTTTGGCCCCAGAACGGAGCATGAAGATGCATAATCACCGATGTAGACTGGGTTGATGGGTAGAAAAAGAACCAGCCCACCGCAGTCTATCAATTACAACAACATGATTAATCACATCCCAGGGTGGGCTTAGGTCAAGCAGTGCTAACACTGAGCACTTACCGGAGTATGCATTTATCAGATGATAATTACAAATCTAGAGAAGGGTGGTTGAAATTCTGCAGGGGTTACAAATAGCTTCCACCTTCGGTGCTACAACCTCTAAATTTTTTGGAGGTGAAGACTTTTCAGTCATGCAGGGTGAGACTACACAATGTTTTTGTCTTCGGCTTTCTCAAATTCATAAAAGCCTATAAAATAAAGAAAAGGTGATTGTGACCTTACCCCTGTTTCGCAGTTCCACCTCGCAGCACTAACATCCTTTCTCTTACATTTTACAATGTTTCCGGACGTGCACGGAAGAGCGTTTAGTGCTCCTATTGGAATTTGTCATGAAAGGAAGAAAAATAATGTAACATGGAATTTTTTTTATATCCACTATGACACCCTATAACACATTAAATGAATGATTGTTACATCCAGCAGTCGTTGTCGTTCCTAACAAGACTTGACACTCTACGTCTGTCAGATTAGACTATAACCAGGTTGATATCATGTAGTCTGACCCTGGCTGACTATACTTTTTATTTCAAGTGTCTCATATATAAATAATCCCCCATTTTCATAACTGTTGCATTTGCCCATCCCCAAGTTGCCTTGGAAAAAATTGACACCCAAATTCAGCAGCTGGAAAATATTCCCATTACTTTGATTTTGTGATTGGTGTCAAATGTAAATTGTGCACAGGCAGTTACTAACTAACTAATGTTCATCTTGTGGAAATACACCCAACCAAAGACGATAACATGTGCGGCCATGGTGGATAGCTGTACCTTCACAACAGCTAAACAACCAAAACTGGATTTTAATCATGGCGCTTGTTGTTGGACATGTGGTGGATGAAATGTCTCCATGACTGACTCTCTGTCTTTCAAATAGATATTTGGTGTAACACTGGTCACAGGGAACAGATGAAGGTAAAAAAAAATCACGAGTCTTGTTGTCAGTTTGAGACAGTTGTGCTTTCATCTAGCTTGTAACTTAATAGTAGGTAGCATTACGGTTTGGCCTACTAGTTTGAAGCCTTATCTGCACTTCACAGGGGAAAATAAAGGACACAATCGCCAGTTTTGTAGGGTGTAAGAGAAGACAAGATAACGGAAAGGTTGCATAACAAGTAGTGTGAGAAATGACTGTTGGCAGGGTAAGTAAAGTAACAAGTACCATAATAATATTATTTTTAAAAGGTTAATGAGTAATGAATTACATTTTTTGAGTAACAAGAGCCAAATTGGATTTCAGTCCATTGAAAATGTCTTACCCTCCAAGATGGAAGTCAAAATGTGGTCCAAAACTGTGGCATAAAACAGCCAGTATCGAACAGTTTCCAGCGTGTTTGAGGGAGACAGTGAGAAAAATATCTGAAAGAAGAGAGTCTAGGCAAACAGCCTTTGAGTGAAATTGACGGAAAGTGTTTTAACAAGTCAGCATGGAAGAAAAACATAAGAGGGAACAGTGAATTGATGTGCTGATGATTGCACAGTTAATAATTTCTCAGAGTTAACGATCGGAGCAGCAGGAACACCTGTCGGGGCAGCGATTACAAAGTGATCAGCAGAAATAAATTAAAAACCTGGAGAGGTAACTTTATGAAAAAAAAACAAAAAAACAGATGATCTTATTGTTTCCTGGATTGAGCAATAACATGCACAGCTGCGTGAGATCATTAACAGATGCACCGTTTGCGCTTAAACTGACAAAAAAAAACAAAAAACGAGACAATTCAGTGGGACGTTCATTAAAGATATGAGAGCACACAGTGTGCTTATGATGTGTAATGGCTGCTATAAAAAAAGGGGTGGGAAAATAACAATACACCAGTGATCAAAGAGCTGCTTCCTTTAAGAGCGTTTAGATGCAGACCAGAAGCAAGAATCTGCTGCGTGTTTTTTAATTCCAACTGTAAATGTGTGTGAGAAACAACTCATACTCAGGTTTAAATGACAATAAAGTATCTATCTATCTATCTTAAACCCCCTTGCTGTCATAGAGTGCAGCAGAAGACAGAAATGTGATGGTTTCCCGACTGTAAAGAAGTAGGTGTGAGGCAAACAGCTGTACAAAATGCTGGAGTAATGATGTTATTTAAACCAATCAGGGTTTCATTTAGTGCAATCCAAAGCTGATGCTTGCAGCAGCCTCGCAGGCACTTTACTGACCGACAAGTACAGATAAAACGAGTTAACATTCCGGGCTCACTTTATTAAACCATTTAAATTTTGCTGATATTGATTAAAGTCAATTTATTTTTAAAGGTTTGTTGTCGTGGTGCAGTGCTTAGTACTGTCGCTCGCAGCAAAAAGGTTCCTCGTAGGTTAAGTGGTGACTTTAAATTGCCCGTAGGTGTGGATATCAGTGTGAATGGTTGTTCACGCGTGATAAACTGGCGACTTGCAGGTGTCTCGCCCACTGCCAGCTGAGATTGCCTCCAGCCCTCCGTGACCCTGATAAGATGATGGAAATAAGTCATTCAGTTCACCTGAATTCATTGAATCAACTTTCTGTTTTTAACAACATTAACAACATTTTTGTCATTATGTACACGCATGTATAAATCTTTCTCTGACAAATCATAATTAATTGTTTTTTTTAAATTATGTTTACCTTTTCCCTTCTTTTCATTGACGTCTCTATCATACTTTGTGAGGTTTTTATTGAACCACACGGGCATGGTGGCAAATTTGGTGAGGGCTCTGTGCCCTAAAACAACAGAAAAACTAGACAGAAAAAGAAAAAAATAACAACAATATAATAACTCACTCACAATTGACTGGCTTCCTCCCAGAGGGTCTGGGGGCAGCCCAATATGAGAAGCTGGGAATGACCCACAGTGGACCGACTCACTGCTAAAGGTCTGGGGGCGGCCCGAGGCAATGACACCCATAAGAGAAAGATAAGAAAACTCAATGAGACAAAAAACAACAAAAAAAAGAAAGTCTGTTTGCCCTCCACAACCGCCTCCTTCCCATGATGCACTAAACCCATGCACTATATATATATATATATATATACCTAACATGTATGGTAGTTTTGTGGTGGTTGATTCTTTTTATTGTATGTGCCCTGTATCCTGATATTGTTATTTGTGATCCTCAGATTTTACCATCCTACAGTGAGATGATGAAGGGCCTTCCTCCTCAAGTCAAACAGCAACACTGTCCATTTCAAACTCGAGCAGTCTAAGTAGAGACACATGTCAATTGGCTCAACTTATCATGGACAGCATCCGTGCATTTGACCACACATTTTCCGAAAATGTTTGAGTGCCCTGATATCAGTTTGTTTTAAATGTAAATGTTTGCTTTGACACTGTATGGATTCATTCAATAAAAAATGTAAGTCATTTGTAGTCAAATGAATATGAAATCAACCTTTTTGGTGTTTTCAAATATGAATTCTTTGAGCAATGTTTTAACACAATGAAAGAGTTAAACTACTAACTCAAGGTGAGAGTGGTGTTTTACTCTACATGGGATTAGTTGTTTAACTTCCACAAAAGTTCATTTTAAACTCATGAAAACAGTTCAAATAGCTACTCCCAGAAGAGTGTTTAGGCCTTCCCTGAAGTGTATTCAGTGGTCTCACATGTACACTTAAACCGAGTTAATGTGAACTCACAGAGAATTTATTCCAAAGGCCAGACACATTTTTATACATAAGCATGTCTTGCATAGTATGTGTCTGTTTAATTTGTCTAATATGTCACCTGTTTCTACAATATCAAATTAAGAAAGATGGGAATGTTTTTGTGGTTCCAGCTGCTATTAATAAGTCAACACTGAAAGGAAAGAGGAGTAAGATGCTGGATACTCACCTGCTATGCTCACTGCACTGTACATGCCAGGCCTGAGGCTGACTGTTGATACCTGCTTCCCAGACAGTCCCACTCCAGTGACCCATGAGTCACATTATTTTGATCCTGTTTTCGTCACATCGCCGACTGGGCTGGTTTCCCCACAACATGCAACCCTCAGGAGAGACAGCAGCATCAGTCATTTCAGCACCAGTCCCCAGAACGACATATGTTCATGTCGAGGAAGCCCTCTAGCAGCAATATTAATTATGATGGGGGCAAAGAAAGAAGTAAGGTGACATTATAATAGCGCTATAAAGTCCGCATAGGAAGGTCAGAGAGTGATGTTTCCTGTCACGCTGATAACAACATATTTTGTTGTTTAATTTGCCTATTTTTCAAGAAAGCCTCGAGCTGTCTGCAGATAAAAGCACTGCAGTCGGGCTCACAGAGGAAAGAGCAGAGTGGCCGTCATGCTGTGTGTCAAAACTAACATTAACCATCATATAGTGGTGCACCTTCATCCCAGTAGATTAACAGTTAGGGCCAATTAGGCAATTTCATTCAGAATATGGCGGTTTATTTTCACTAAGGTGTTTACATGAAACAGTTTTACTTTAAATAGGTTCCTATTCTGATTATTAACAGAATAAACGACATTAAGTGAAAGGTGCTTGGTCCTGCTTTATCACCTTCTCGCTGCCCTGAAGAGTTTATTAAACTTAAGTTTCAAGACCTTTCCCTTGAAAATCTCAGTAATTAGTTTGTAAAATCAAGATTCTTTGGTTTCACTTTGGGTGGAAATTAAACTCTGCGATGCTATAAATAAAAGGTAAAATAGCACCTATGACTCACAAATGAAATAAAAACACAGCTTCTAGTTGTTGTAAAGTTATTTGATTTAATTTGCAAGTGTAGTTAAAAGTAACCACGGCTGATGTACAGATTCATTTTATATATATTTTTGTCGTTGTTCATACCGGAGTGCTCGCCATTTCTTTCTGTGAAACACTAGTTTGTCTCTGCAGTGTTTTGTGTGTTCTGCCCCGAGCAAGAGTTTAGTTTTGCAATTCAAGAGAAAAAACATGTATTGGATTTCAACTTGCTATTTTTATCAGGAATCTGTAATTTCCCTGGAACTACTCTTTTGTGTAGTGATATTGTACATTTATAACTCTGTGTTTTACTACTTCATTGACTTTACTTCCAACCCTTGTTATATTGGGAATGTTTGTATTGCCACATGAGTACGTGTCACACTCATTATCCCTTGCCTAATATGTCATTCAGACTTATCCTGGCATGACCTCACCCAGTCTTCATGCTCCTTGGAGGACATATTTTGATCTTCACCGTGTCTCCTTCTCTACCTCACTTCCTTTCCTTCCCTACCAAAACACTTTTTTTCCTGTCCTCAGGTGATTTCACTGCCTAAGAATATCATCCCCCTTCTTGTTGCTTTCAAATCCCTTCCCTTAAATAAGCCTCATGTAACACTGCAGGGTCCCATTTCAATCTACTGCTCTTCCCTGTCTTGTGTCCCTGGAAAGTTTGTTCTCAACGCAACAGCGGCCAAAAATACTACCCTCATAAAATGTGATGCCCGCCGTCGACTGTGACTTTGTCACTTTCAGAGTCAGTCAAATGAACTTCTTGAAGTCTTCTGTCATTCCCACCCAGTTGCCTCGAGATTAAGCTTCTATGTATGCTACTAATCTGTAAGTTTTGCGGGAAAGGTTTATGTTAATTTGTGATGGTTTTAACAGTGAAGGAGGAATTATGTTTTTCTACTGCATGCAAATGCATTTTAAAATCAAATTTTCATTTAAATGAAATAAAAGGATAAAGAATGTTTTGTCTTGTGCTTCAAGTGATTGTTGTCTTTTTCTATGTTTTACCGTGACCAGGCATCCATGTTTTGTGTTGCAGAGATATCTACTGAAATGGGCAAGCAAGCTTCAGGTTGTACTTTGTTTGTGATCCTGCTTTTGCCTTGAGAGTTGATCACTGCAGAGGACGAAGAAATAGAAAACCGGCCGTAGCAGACGGCCAGAGCTGCAGCAAGCCGACCCAAGCCTCAGCAGTCCAGCAGAGCTTTAGGGGAAAAGCCCGGAGGCAGACCCGGAGCTTTTTGAGGACTAAATGATGCTAGACTCTGCTCTGATCTGAAGAGTGTATGTTTTAAACTTTTGGGATTCAAAAGTGGATTTGTCTTCACTCGTGCTTCTCCACCTGGTCTATACCTGCGGTGATGATGCTTCATATTTAAAGAGATATTTAAAATGAGATTAGTTGGAGAAAAGTAAGCAACCTATTGGTTGTATTTTACTATGGTCTAAGTTAGCATGGCCATCACTGATCCACTGAGAAACGTATGTGAAAAGTATGAATTCAGACTTTTTACAAATTGGCATCATGATGTAGTTAGTTTGGCGATCGCATTGAGGGTGTGAGGAGGTGAAAAGCTGCCCCCTGTTGTTTTGTAGCATGTTGCCATGTTGCTATGAGCCAACATTGTATTCCAAGAGTGAATATTACTGGAAAAACAAATTAAATATCTGTTCATTTATTTTGTTTACAGATGTATTCATCACATTATTCCATAAATATAGTTGCTGTTGCACATTAGGTGTGTATAAATGCTGTGTAGTAGACCCGTGTGGTGATTCAGTCAGCAGCAGTTGCTGATGTTGCTGCAGACTTAGTTTTGTTTCCAAGGACAAAAAGCATTATTGTATCATCATCATCGGGGTCATGTTTCTGTATTATAAAAGATTATGATAATGAAGAGTGACCTACATAGCGCATGTAGGACAGAAATGTCCTTCTGCAGCTTCTTACATTAGGGTTATATTAGTCCTCTAATTTCTGGAGGAAAGTCAGCCTATTAGAGAGATAACACCTCCAATCAGGATGACAGCGGGTTGGCCAGCTGCCCAAAAAACATGCATGATTGCTGCACAAAACCCTGGATGCCTGCAGGACAGCACATCTACTTTCACTAAGTCCTACGTATCGCTTTGTTCATTTAGAGCCATCCCACTGAGACAGTTTTGTTTTGTGTCACATTACCAGAAGATGTTAAACTCACAGGCATTCTATATAAAGTGATCTCAAATGCTTCTGTGAAATCTCTGCCTCGGCATTTCTTCAGCACACCCCGCTGGTCTTAGAAGACGGGGGGGCCGGCGGGGGTCACCTGGAGACGGGACATCACAGTAACAAGGTGCTGAACTTTTGGTGCCCTCTTAACAGATGACATCAATTAGGCTTTCATCCACGAGGGCAGCGAGGATGTATCCCAACAGGAGAAATGCTGAGGATGTTCCTGCTTGCCATTAGAAAGAGGCCTGGATAAACAGAAAAAGATCTCTTTAATAACAGAAGTCCAGAGGCGATCGTTTTATTTGACCTATGCTTTATTATTCATATTACTTGAAATTACTCTGGAGCATTAACTGAAACTTGCTTTATTTTTGACTAATGCATCTCATTAAAAAATGCTACAGTATTTCCCCAAGTGTTATGACGGTATGTGCCAAGTAAGGTTTGGCTACATGTTCCAAATGTATGCAATATGCCTAAACTCAGCCAGATACTGGGATGATGCGTTTAATGAGAAAGCAGGCCAACACACAGTTAACTCCTATCCTTATTTGGCCTTATGTGGCTATTCGCTATAGATTTTTAATTTATTTAAAAGAAAACCTGATGGTGCACTATCTTCTGTTCCTCTTTTCGCTCACTAAATCTGTTAGTTTTACTCAGCATTTTGCCTCTCTTTGTCACTGTCAACAGTAAATCGTCTCCGTGCCGTCTTTATTATCATTTTTTTCTTAATGTGACACTTTATCAGTTTGACTAAAAGGTTACAGTCAGCGATTCCCTCACAGGAAGTAAGTCAACAACTTAACTGATGACCTCAACTCATTTTCAACATCCGAGCCACCGCTCTTCCCCACAGCGTAAAGCATGTAGTTCATTCGATTCAGACCCCGCGTATAATTGTCTCAGTGAGATTCATCTAATGACTGCTGAGAATATTGCTGCTGACAGCTGCTGAAAGTCCAAGCAATAACAATAACAATAGCAATAGCTAATGCTAGGGGAAAGACCCAACTGAGGATTTAATGGGTTTGCAACCCACGAGAACTGCGTTCATGGGTGGGTCGACATGGAGCTTACATCCACTAAAAACTATGAAAAGTTCGAAGTGAACAATTAGTGAGAATTTTTCAGTTTGAGGATGACTTAACAGGATTAAAAGTGGCACAAACGTGAGCACAAAAAGTAGAAGAAGGGAAGAAAATCGAAATGTTACACAAAAATAAAAACCTGGCGGACCAACCATTGATCAGTACCTCTTGAGAAGTCAAAGATACAATCTGTTAAAGGACACCAAGCCGTACATACAAATGCTAAAATGTCAGGTCTGGAGGGTCAAGAGTTCAAGCAGTCACAGAAAGGAAAAGACCAGCAGGCAGAAACATCCAGAGTAAAATGGCCTAGGGCTACTGACAAAAGGGAATGGTGAAACCGGCTCACAAACAGCACTGGACGGGCTAAAAGAGGAGCCAAGAGCAGAACGGATAAGATGGAGCATGTCGGAGGATGTCATACAGTATATGACTCAGGAATGGAGAGGTGTGGAGTTCATGAAAACAAAGAGGGGAACATCAGAGACAAAGTGGTGTAAGCGACAGCGAGTCGCTTGTAGTGTGGAAGAAAGACAGCTAAAAAATGTCACCGAGAAAGACATCAGGGAGGAAGATCAGACAGATCAGGAAGTGTCAATATAATACAAGTAAACAAAAGAGTCTTTGAGGGGAATGAAAAAAAAGGACAAAGAAGAAAGGAGTTATGACAGTATTTTACAAGCACCTCTTTAAATATGTAGAGCTACTCTTAAAAGCACAAGTTTCTTTCTTTTTATTATTAACGATTCCCCCGAAGACACTAAAACCAACAATGAAGCCCTCCTACCAAAAGTGCTTGATTTTTACGTCTGCTTTTGAATACAGAAACTAAAATGCAGCTGCCTTTGGGTGACGTGTTCCTTTACAGCACACACACACACAGACAGTGTACCATATTTCAGTCAGTTCTGACATCTGCCTTTTAGACCTGTACTCTCTAGAGTCATTAAGTTATTTCAGAATAAAAGCAGGGGCATGTGGTCGAAAGGAGCCAGATTGATGAGCAATCATCTGAAGGTAAAAGTGTTGGGATGTAGAGCCCATTACAGCCATAATGTCTATTCCAGGAGCTACTTTCTGTATTCACTTTGTCAGACTCAGAGACAAGTGTAATTTGTGCTCCTATACCTGGTAGTGCATGCACCCTGTGTCCAAAGGCTCAGTCCTAACAGCTGCAGCAGCTGGGGTTTGATTCCAACCTGTGACTCTTTTCTGTATTAGATCCCACTACTCTATCAAATAAAGTCTTAAAAATCCTGTTTTGTTTTTAGAAAACTCGAGCAGTTTTCACCAATATTCGTTGTTTTGCATGTTCTCATATCCCTGAATTTCCACAGTGGAGTTGGCGGGTGCAAAGTTAGCACGACCCAAAAAGAGCCATGTAACTACATAATGTATCCATTACACTAATAAACTCATAGCTATGTATATGTGTAGTGTGCTCTACTGTGTGCATCTTTCTTTGAGAACATGATTATAGTTTGCAGCTTTTCTTGTCCTGTGAAGGGGTCAGCCGTGAATAACTTATTTTAATGAGGTTCTTCATTAGCTTTCTTTGTCTCTTGTCATTGTTGATAACCTTCATGTCTGAAATAAGGAGCAGGTTCCTCATTATGGGAAGACTTCTGAGAGATAACTGAACTTCTCCCTGGTCACGCCACATTGCAGGGTAGGATCTGTATAAAATGTATAATGTACATTTCTTTCTGTCTTTGTCAGACTCTGAACCGCTTTGTGTGAGTGAAGGCCTCTGACCTTTCGACTGAAACACTTGGCGTTCTTCTGTAATGATGTTTTCACATATTACATGCTTATATTGTCTTCCTAACCTTATTTTATTCTTACTCTGTTTGTAAAATCAAAGCGTAACTTTCTTTATTTGTTCATCTCTCACTGGAGATTTCCTCCACAAGCCACAATCCTGGAAATCCGGCAGTGTGGAGTCAGGCTGAGTTGGCATTGAGCAGCAAGGAAAGGGAGAGAGAGGTGTGTGGACGGCTTAGGAGAGCAGTGTCAGGTGAGTTGATTGGTGCAGGCAGAGCTTGTTGTCTAATCACACTTTCCTTTTTTGATGCTGGACCTCGAAGACAGATACACAGAAGCCAAACGGATGCGCCAGCTTGATAATGAACTGTTTTACCAGGATGACCTGCGCGTGAGATGTCGGGCAGCAACAAGTAGAATTATTAACTATATTTAAATGTGTTTCTGCAGAAAGTTTAAATAAAAGAAACTGATTGGACTGGCAAGTGATTGAATTGTGAAGTGAATAATTGACAGCACTGTTGTATCCTCACCAATACAATATGTTTAAAACATAGAAATTATTGCAAAATTCAGTGCATGAGGATTTAGTAGCATCTTGTTCTGTAGTTGCTGATTGCAACCCCCTCGCCTCACTCCGAGAGAAAGGCCCTATCTAGAGCCAATGTTTGGTTTGTCCCTTCTGGGCTACTGTAGAAAGGTGGTTCAACATGTTGGATACTCTGGTAGAGGACCAACTGTGTCTGTAGGCTCATTGTAAGGTAACAAACATGACAAATCTTATTTTCAGGTGATTCTACACTAATGAAAAGATAGTTATGAATAACATGTTTCATTTCTCCCATATTCTATAAATAGAGTCCCTTAGATCTGTCACACTGGACCTTTTAAAACGTTTCTCTCACATCTCTTTACCCAAAAGCAAGTGTAGCAAAAAACTAGGATGTATAGTAAGCAGGGCATCTTATATTTAGTAGGCTATGAGTGCATGTGAGATTTTTTTAAAGGTGCTCCGTGGAGATTTTCCTGAACAAACAAAGTTTCTGTTTACATTCATTGTGTCCTTGTTACATCCTTGAAAAAAACAATTGTATTGAATGCATTCCCCACCTCATAAAACATTTGCAAAGCCAGCTGTGGCCTTTTTTTTTTATATACAACCAGCGTTGTTTACATCCCTATTAGTAGTAGTTTTTCTTCACTTGCCTTTGCTGGCACTACAATAGTGATGAACCATGGCAGGTTGTATTGTACTGTAGGTGTTGTGTTGGATCATCCATGTGCTCGTGCCTGCACATGAACAGACAAAGTGGGGTTACTTGTAAACGGCTAGCGGTCAAAAGCTCCACGGGGTACATTTTTGAAAGCTTCAAGTAAAGACTGTGACATTTCGATGAACTCAATGAACCTCGCCAGTGCTTTCTTATGAGTGCTTTCTTCCGAGGTGGTCATCCAAAACCAGAACAAAGCTCTGCTGTTTCAAAACCTGTATGCTGGTAAATGTTTCACTTGTTTCGCTTTGATTATTATCTCACAGTAACACCGTGTATAAATAAATGATAAAGTACCCCGTAGGCTCAGGCAATACTGCAAAAATCTAGCAAAAAAAAAAATACAGTCAACACAGAGGCACCTTGTTCCAGCCTGACAGAGGCAACCAGCCTGCCACCCTTGAGCTGCTTCTCTGCCACTCTGCTGCAAGCTTGTCTGCCAAGCTTTCACCACTCTATCACTGCTTCTCTGACACCTTCTGTCTGATTCTCTCTTACTTTTCTGCCGCTGTCGGACCACCATGAAACCGTTTCTTTGCACACACTCCAGAAGTAAGAAAGGGAAATATTTAATCTGTTCATGACTCTTTATTTGACATATTGACATGTCTCAGTAGAGGGCGTTCTGAGAGATGTGGCTGTAACTATTGCACAACTGGCAATTGATGTGGTTAAGGCGACTTCATTATAAATGAGATAAGAGTTAAGAGTTCCCATTGGGATATGGATTCTTGTGCTCTAGATTTTTATGTGCATTAGTGAAGCTAAAATTATGGATTTAAAAAAAAAAACCCAACCCTTTTCCAATTATTTAAGCACTCCACAAGCACAATTTGTCAAATCAAACCAACAGAAAGCGTCTCAGTTTTGGCAGCCTTGAGGCACGTAGAGATGGAACATAATCAAATTGCTTGTCAGGGAAAAGAGCAACATGGACTTGATAGAAATAAAATAAAAATAACAAGAGACAGAAATGCCACTGTCAAATCTGTCACATAGTTTTCTACTAATGCTTGTCTCTCTTGAATAACTACAGAGGCAATGGAACGCAGCGCTGTAGACCATTATCCTGTGAGTGCATGTGTGTGGGTGGTCCTGTGCCTGTACGTGTTTTTTCAGGTCTTGCTTATGATCAGTTTCGTTTTTTAATGCCTGCTGCATGTGTGTCATTATACAGGCTGATGTTCCGAATCACTTTCTTTCCTGCTCGAGAAATCATTGTCAAAGTCACTTTGACGACATGTCTACAAAAAACAAAAAACAAAAAAGAGCCATTAAGTTAGGGATGTGTTCTTGTGCAAATCTCTTGGAAAAGGCACAGAACACGACTGTGGCTTGTGCTTTTGATGTTCTTCGAACTAACAGGGTGATAAAGTGCAGCGTGATAATATTTGGTACCTTTTTGATCACTATACTGAATCACCTGCCTGTGCCTCTCCTCCCATTTTGGCACACTTAAGTTCAAGGTGACTTACTAATTCCAAACAGGTGCAGGCAGGATTAAAAAAAAAAAAAAAAAAAGTCCTTAGAGAGCCCGACGAACATGCCATTCTTGCAGGCATAAATCTCCATCAAGCACTGTGCGTCATCACAAAAATGACCCCCTTTAAACTTGTACGGTCCAGTGACTAAACATTGTGACAGTGACAGTTGTGACGCTGAGCTGTCGCTTTGAAAGGTTAGCTGCAAACAAGCTCAAAGTTCAACGTGTGACCATTAAGCTTGCAAAGATGACATTGGAGCAGAGAGCAGTATATAGTTGTTCCAAGAAGAAGAAAAGCTGATGCTTGGGGCTATGTCACTCCTCACATGGAAGGCCAACAGGTCTGTAGACTGTTTCAAGTGGTTTGCAGTCTCTTCACTGCTGAAGTGAAGAGGTCAGGGTCACACTGACTGACCATTAAATACAGCAGCTGGGGGTTCTGGATGGAGAGCATTGTCCTCAGATAGTTAATACAATTATTCTGTTGGGCCAAATATTTATATTTATAGAAGTTCTTTTTTAAATAAAATGTACTGCAAAGCCAATATCTTTCAGAAAAAATGACTGCTAAAAACAATTTTAAAGTAGCACAACGTGGTGTGAAATAGGAAAGAAGTTGTCCTGTCGAGGAGTTTATAGTGTGTATAGTTTTGGATATGGTCTACTTGTCAGACTTTAATGAGCCCACACCTCACTTGTCACAGCAGCTCATATACACAAGGTGGATAAGAAAATACCCATAAATAAGAAATATATAGAAGAGAGTCATGAAGTCGTGCTGGTGTTAAAGAGTCTGACAGCTGTTGGAATGAAGGACCTGTGGTAGACTTCCTTCTTACATGGTGGGAGTAGCAGTGTGTTGCTGAAGCAGCTGTTTAAGGCCTCCACAGTCTCATGCAGGAGGTGAGAGGAGTTGCTCATGATGGATGTCAGCTTCGCTAGAGTCTAGTGGGCAATCCAGGACAGAGCTGGCCCTCTTGACCAGTTTGTTGAGTCTTCCACCTCCCAGAAACGACTGCATAGAAGATTGCAGATGTCACAGTGTCACAGAAAGTTTTTAACAGAGCCCTGCACACTCTAAAGGACCTCAGTCTCCTCAGCAAGTGGAGACAACTCTGACTCTTTTTGCACAGGAAGTCTGTGTTGTTGTTTGGCTAGTCCAATTTATTGTTGACATGCAGGTTGTTTGTATGCTCCCACCATTTTAATATCACCTGTGTGGTCTGAGGCGTCCTCCTCCTGAAGTCCATCTCCTTTGTCTCGCTGGCATTGATATAAAGGTGGTTAAGGTTGCACCAGTGGTGGTGGTGTATATTTGATTTGGTTCCCAGATTAGTTTCTAAATGTACTGGTACACTGGTAGGGATCCTATTCACTCTCAGGCTTCTTTTGTCTTGTCGTCTTTTATTTATTTATTTCAGTGTTTTTTTTTGTTTTGTTTGTTTGCTGTTGTTCTCCTTCTCAAGAGCTTACACTGTTACTTGTATAATCCTGCACTGGCCTGCATTCAATAAGTACATTTATTAAATATATCCAATACAGCATGGTTAAGTTTTATCCTTTGTCACTGAGTTTATTGTTCACTTATCTCTTGGTGTATGCCAAATATATTTAATAAAGTGTGTTTTTATAATAAAATCCCCTCAGTGAGCCAGTATGCTCAAGCCTGGAACTAACTCACCTGAATGAAGGCAGCTATGGGATGCCAAAATATCCGCTTTGAATGGGCTCTATTGACTATTAGCTTGTGGGTTGAAGTAATTAGCAAAGCAATATCATGGATTGGATTTTAGTTGGCAAATTTAACAATGTGGGCAAGAGAGGAGTGAGAGGAGACCGCCGTGGGTGCTTTTCATTACACCAACTAATGCCTCCTCACGTCCTCTCCCCCCCTGTGACCTGGAAATCATTCCCCCTCCGCCATCATGGAGAATCTTTCAAACCCTTAAATGCACCATAAGGAGATAAGGAGAGAGGGGGCTTCAGAAGGAGCGAGGAAACACAGGAGTAAACTACATGGAAGCTTTCTATCAAGTGGTTGTGGACGTGAGGTAAAAATAGCACACAAGGCTGGGATAATTGGCTACAAGCTTGTCCTAAGCGTTATTCAATCAGTCCTCATTCACACAGATTATTTACTTAGCACTTACTCTGTGGTGGCATGTACAGATTTACAGGTAACATAATAGAACATAGTTACATGGCGAGATGCAATACAATGTGCCTTTAGAGTATGTAGGATCATTTAATTGCAGGTGTTGTGGCATCGCACAAAGCAGCAGCTTCCTTGTCCTTTATTTACAATACAATCAACACAGCGCAATCAGACACAGCTATGCGGTGTATTATTGTGCAGATGACAATGCAACTAAGTGAATGCAATGCGATGAACAATATTATTAAATGATACGCTCCCTCTAAACTGAGCAGACCAAGCTCCTCTGACAAACACAGTTATTTTACCAGAATATTTTCACAGCTAATTTGGTGAGTTGTTGATTTATATGGACAGAAATCAGAGTTGGTGATTGTTGGATTTCTCATTTGGCAGCTTTGTCTCCTTTGTCCTTGCTTGTCTCCATGTCGCGTCTTCGCTGGGAGGAGCTAAGACGCAAGGAAAGGAAGCGAGGTAAACGAGGAGAGAGGTTAGCATAATGAACAGCACCCCAACAGACCTCTGTAACAGCACTGCATCACTCTGTAGTTGCTATGACACAGCCACTTTTGAGCAATCCAATTAAGGTTCAAGGATTTTATTAAAACCTATCTCGTAACTATCTTGAATCCAAAGACACTCCGTTTGACAGCAACGTTAGTTCCAACGAAGCAAAAGAAGTAGCCATATTTGCATACAAAGACAAAACAAAACTTATACTGCTGTATATTCTGAGAGAGGTGCAACTTTTTAGAAGTGTAGACCAATTAACTACTCCTACTTTTGGGGTAAGCAAGCAGACAGAAGACAGTTGAGGAACAGGGAGAAACAAATGTTAGTTCACTAGAAAGGGCCACACCATTAGCAAGATACGTCCAAATGATTTATTAATAAAACAAAAAGATTGTGAGTGAAGCGTGAACTCTTCTACTTTGTTGGTCTGCTGCTGTGTTGTTGGAAAGCTTCAGTGGGGAATTTGTTGTAGCATCCGGGCATGACGGACACCCTCAGGGGTCCTAATAGCTTCAATAAAAAACCCAGAATCTCACAAAATGTCAGACTGGAAAAACATTTTGAAGAACATTTTATGATGAATGGAACATTTTGCGATGACATGCCGTGGCTCACATGGTAGTTTAGTTGTCTAGTTAGAGAATACGCAGTAAGGAGAGTTGCTTGTTTGCTTCCCGGCTCCCCCAGTCCAATCAAAGTGTCCTTGGCTCCCAGTGTGTAGATGGCTAGGAAGTGCTCCTGATGAGCAGTTAGGCAGAGAGGCACTATATAAATACAAGGTCATCCATTTACAGTTGTTTCATCCAGTTGGTTTCTCTGGAAACAAAGCACATTATCTGATTTAATTATCAACAAAACACCGAAGTGAGGCACCACTTATTTCCTGCTGAAAGGCATCATAAACATCCCTTAAGAAGGTAGACGTGCATCGCAAACAAGAGTCAATCTATTCACCAACCCGATATCATCTGCTGATGTTCACCCTGCAACCCCTGCCTACAATTTATAATTTATTTAACCTAGCACAGAGGCAGTCAGCAGCCTGCTGACAGGATAATGACAAGACGGTGACGAAGGTCAAACGTCGTGTTGGAAGAAAAGTAGCAGGAGCATGATGGAGTGCTAAATGAGACAGGTTTGTGTCTTACTAAGAGCAGAAGGGTGGCAGGGTCACATCAGTGAATTGGTATTATAAGCTGTTTGGGTATTAATGGTAAAAGGCTTCCAAGCCAAATTTCATACAGTCGCATGCTGCTCGGATACAACTGTCAGCGTGCAGTGACTGCCCAACTGTCAGATTAGACCTGGAAACCTATTATTATGGCCACTGCTATGCTTTTGATAGGGGACTATCAGCTTGCTGTTCCCTTTTTTTAGATGGACTGCTTTTAGGTGCTCGCTATCAGGTGATTTTTCTTGGGGTGTAGATTACACTATGTCCAACTTCATGAGCTAAAATTGGTTCCTGCAAAACATTGAGTCACTGGTCTCCGCTGTATCCTGAGGAAAAAAATAAAAAATAAAAAATCCATGCCTTAATTTTCCAACCGAATTCCCCCTAATGGATATTTTAATATTTCTGTTACCTTTCAGTATTCTGGAGGTTAATATTATTTTGCAATTAAAGCATCAATCCTCATTTGCCATTATATTAGGCATTACATCTCTCACTGATTTGACTTCAGCCTAAGGCTGACTCAGCTGTCATCACATACGCTGTACACAGGGCCGGTCTTAGCTATGGGCAATGTGGGCGGCCGCCCAGGGCGCATTCTCCGTGGGGGGCGCACGAGCGCCCGGGCGGCGGACAGACTGATGGGGGCACATCCAGGGGCGCACGGCGCATCCAGGGGCGCACGGGCAGCCGTGAAGGCGCACGAGAAAGTGTTCGCCTCGGGGGGGTGTTCGCCCAGGGCGCAAATGTGGCCAGGACCGGCGCTGGCTGTACAGTATGACTGCATAACTCTGGACAAAGAGTTTAAACAGACTCTTGGAAAACTTTTGATGATTAATGGTTAAAAAAACAAACATCCATGCTTGTTGAAATTTGACATACCTAAGGTCAGTTAAACTTATCTAGTTTAAGGCATAAAATCAAACTGGTCAAACAACCACAACAGCTAACCAAACATGAATTTTAGCACAGATACTCTGTAAATAAAGTGTAATTTGTTGGAACTACAAATGCAAATGTACAGCAGCTGAACTTTCAGCAAAACAGCCATGAAAATGAGTTGAATAAATTTACTCTGACAGTCGGTTCGGCTGCTTTTCATTTTTAACTTGCCAAGTACTGTACATGCAACCAAAAAGCCACAGGACCATAAAATACTTACAGTACTGGAGCTAATCATGGGTTTACAGCTTCTCGGTAGAAAATTGCTACTAACTTGGCACACGTTGGACTGTGAATAGTCAGTGAGAAACTCATCTTTTTCCTTCTGGGATGGAAAGTGTCTCAGGAGTTAAATATTTCTGCAGCTAAACCTGTATTCAATAACATCAGAATCATTGCCACTCCAGAGACAATTATATTGGAGAGATCATCAAGATTTATTAAAAGATTTAAAACAGTATTGATGTACCTTAAACTCTGCAACTAACTTTTTTTCTTCATGATTAAAACCAGTGCAATAAAGTTATAATCGAGTTATTTGAAATAATACAAATACAGCAGATTAGACAAATGATGAAAACCATCTTCAAGGTCTCAAGTTGAATACATTGCGAAGCTTATAAGTATTAATTCCACTCTTGCCAGTAATGATCTGTTCTTATAACAGAAAACAAATGTACCTGATAAGTCTGATTTTATACAGTGTGTCTGAGCAAAGCAATCGTTTCCTTTGACACACAACATAAGGCACATGGCAGGCACACATGTTAACTCTTTGTTTGTTGACATTAAAATAATCGTGTAGCCAAATCAAAATTTCAAATTTTGCAAGTGGTTTTTGGCAATAAATGAGTTTAAGTGGATTACCACTTTGTAGAGTCAAGAAATATATGAACTTTTGATAATGTGCATTACAAAAATATGATGTGGAGTATTTTATTTTCTGTATCTGGACACCTCAGTCTAATATTATGCCTAAACTACACTTGAGAATTAGTTTGACATTTTGGGAAATATTCTTACTCACTTTCTTGCCAAGAGTTAGATGGGATGATTGATACCTCTCTCATGAATTTCTGATTTTTTTAAAATCTTTTGTATTTTATATATATATTTGACCTTTTTAATCTCTTTAATCTTCCTTCTTATATTGGAAAGCGACAGCTTAAATGTACAGTGTGTGAGATTTTGGTGGTTCTCTTTACAGAATATGGCAGAAATGGAGTAAAAATATCATATGCATAACTATACTTTCAGTGTATAGTCACCTGAAAATAGGAAATTATATGTTTTTGTTACTTTGTTTCTACAGTAGCCCAGAATGGACAAACTAAACACCGACTCTAGATAGGACCTGTGGAGCTGATGTGATGCATGCTGGAATCAAATCTGTGCTTTGTCCTAACACGTGTTCTAAGGACTCAGCACTCTCAGTGAGACTTAGCTGTGGATAAATGCTATGGAATAGACGATGATTTAACAGCTGACGGAACAAATGACCACCGTATGAACAGAGAAGAAGAGTGGAATATGATGCAGCCCATTGTGCACACTGCTAGGCACAAAAGTAGCAGAGGACAAATGCGTCAGTGGTTGACAATTCCTACCTGATTGTGGATCACTGCAGGCCCACAACACAGACACACACACATGCACGGTAATGCATCTATCCATCAAAACTTCAATTGTTACAACGGCGTTCAATTCATTTTCAAAGTATGACACATAGACTTCAGCCAAATCTCTGTCATGTACCATACCCCGACTGGCAATCCCCTAATTTGTCACTTGGCCTTTCAAATAATGGTTCACAGGGACAGATAGATGAGCAAATCATTTGATTAAAGTGGGGCATTACAGTGAGTGTGGAAATCAGGCTGACAGGGAAACGTCCCAGATGTTACGTTTTGGACAGTGAATATGCAGAGGGGGTGAGACTCAGTTGGCACAGGTTCTTTCCTTGTATTCAGATGGCCTCATTCCTGTCAGAGGCACAGCCACACAACGTCCGTCTGGAGAGCTAAAAATAGTAACCGAAGCAAAGAACAGTGGAGAATTGTGCTCTCTGAAGGCTGCACTGACCTGAGCACATTCAACTAAGTTCTACCATCGTACAGTCAGTGTGTAGAAAAGTATGAAAAACACCAGATTAAACTACAATATATCTTCTTCCATAATGACTTTGTTTTTTTTTTTAACGTCAGCTGTCCTAGAAAGCAAAAAACCAGAGAAATTCCCCGGAGGCCAACTAGCTTGTGTCTGAGTCACATGCTCAGTCCAAGGATCACTCGTCCGGATCATTAAAACGACTCTGCAGCGTTTGAGTTTTTGATGGCTCCTCACTTTTCTACTGAAGAAATGAATGTCGTGCTGTCAACCATCTGCAGTCATGACTGCCTGCAGCTCTCTTTCTCCAAGTTTTCATAGCTGGCTCTCATTTCCATTGTTGCCGCTACCATCCTCATCTCTCCAGGAACAGCCGGCTCTCAAGTGTGCATACTGCAGACAGCCGTAAAATCTCCAGCCTGCCTCAGCGGTGTCACTACAGTAGTTTCTCGGAATTTGTGCTTCTTTCTTGGGTCAACTTAAGATAAACAATTGGTATTCTTGGCTCAGGGAGCAGCTTCCTCTCAGATGTTTTCTGTCTCTCTCTCTGCAGATAGTGTCTGCTTCATCCTTCACTACCTGCTCGAAGAAGCCCCTCCAGTCAGTGTCTTTCAGTTTGTCTTTCATCCAGATGATAAATTGAATAGTTTTCAAAGCTGCCTCTGCCACTGCCTTTCGTCCACCATGGTACAGTTGATCCTGCTGAGGTGCATCCTGCAGCCTTAACTTCCTGCCACTCTTTACTTTTAAGTAACTTTATGCCTATAGATGCCCATGATCAGACGCCAGTTATCAGCCTGAAAATGGCAGAACCGAGAGACGTGGTGAGAAAATAAGAGCTGGGTGCAGCAACTTATTATTTTATTCCTGGAGACAGTGTCATAGGGAATAGTGAATCAAAATATAACACAAACAAAGTGCGAGCCATAAAAATCAAAGCATCATATAGGATAAGGATTCGATGTGTCACGAGATCCAGATGAAGGGACTGTCTATCTTTTCATGCCATGCAGGAAATAATTGTTGTAAAAGACTGCAAGTCAGCTTTCACAGAACAGACATGAGTCTGTCGGCCAAATCAATCATATTATGTCTCTCATAATATGACCCTTATTCCTTTCAATGTAATGCAGTTCAGCACCGCTGCAAACTAGAATTCATACATAAACATTATTACATTTGTAAAGGCAGAATTTACAGCAGAGCTGTTTTCTTGGATCACAAAGAATATTTGCATTAATACTGTATTTGTAGGCATAACTCAGAATCAAAATCAGGTTAATTGCCAAGTAGGTTTTCACACACAAGAAATTTGTCATGGTGTTTTGATGCATAGCAAACATTAGTAAAGTAAATATAATGAATATATAATCAGAGATGTATAGTAACGAAGTGGAACCACTTAAGTACTGTACTTAAGTACTAAAATGCAGTATCTGTACTTTTTTGGAGTATTATTTTTTTCCCCAACTTCTACTTTTACTGCACTACATATTTTTGATGAATTTAATACTTTTACTCCGATACATTTTTCATGTGCTGAATCGTTACTCGTTACTACTGTGATGAATTACGAGGCGTTATTGAACAAACTGCATTTATTGCTGAACGGTTTGGTTCGAGGACTCGGTTACTGTCGGCCGTAACCACGCCAAAAAAACAACACAACAGTCCCAGTCTCACACATCAACCTCGCTCGTGCGCCGTACGTCATACACCTGACGCACCCATGCGCGCGCTCTCACTTGCTCCCCCGCCCCCTCGCTCTCGCATTCATTCAGACGCATTCACAGACCATGGGAAATCACAGAACTCGACCATGAACATTGTAACACTCTTGTGCACAAGTTGTGCCTTAATAAATATTTGAAATAATATAAACAACAGTACTTGTACTTGTACTTTTACTTTTAGTACTTGAGTAGCAATTTTTTACATACTTCTACTTGCAATACTTAAGTACAAAATATTTTGAATACTTTAGTACTTTTACTTAAGTATGGTGTTTAAAGAACACTTCAACTTCTACTCAAGTCAGTTTTTTGATATAGCACTTGTACTTCTACTCCACTCCTTTACTCCAGTACTTTATACATCTCTGTATATAATATACATATATGTAAATGAAAAGAGCAGTATAGTTTTGCGTATGAATCTGCAAGTGTTCAGTAGGTAGTGTGCAAAAGTTCAGAGTATGCAAAATATTTAAATCCATTCATTTTCTGTAAGGTATTTTTTAAAGACGTAGTCATCCAAAAGATGTTAATTAAGAGTTAATTAGATGTTAATCTAACGTGTTGGATCCTGGGTGGTGTTGGGGTGAAAGTCAGTGTCATGTTGGGGGGGGGACTGTGACTGGGTGGCCCTTTGATAGGATTGCTCATAATTACGACATGTACTTGAATACAGCATGCAATTTCCGATTTCAGGTGAGGGCCTAACTGACCAGGTTGGAACAGGTGACAGACAACAGACAGGTAAAACATAACACAGAGGACGGTGAAGGCAAATCTTTGAGGAAGGCAACTTCAGGACGGTTGAAGAAACGTTACACTGACGTTAGTTGGACGTTTGGCCTGAGGAAGGATGAAGATGACGTTGTTTACTATCATGACGGATTCTTACTTAAAGACATCACCTGGTTCAAGGTAGGACAGCTGGCTCTGATCAGTCACTTTGTGATGATGTCTGTTGCTGGTTTGATGGGCAGTGCAACAGTTTGTCACACACTCTCTCTCTGTGTGTGTGTGTGTGACTTGAAGGTGTCCGTTAATGTAGTTTAGCTGATAGATGATGTGGTTTTGCGAGGAGAAAAAAGCGTTTTGTTTGGTGATTTATCAGAGCTGTGCGCTGTGATTTACTGGCGTGCTGCTCCGTTTCAGTTGAACTGATTAAAGCCTGTATTGGCACACAGTACAGGTGTCTGAGAGCCTGTATGCACTATGTGTTTTTGCACCAGGCCTCTCATATGTGCGTTTTGCTGGTAAACAGCATGGATTTCATAGACTCCCAGTATTGGGTTAAAGTTAAAGATGGTCTCTCCTGTGTGTGTAGGCTCACCGCCCCCTGTCCTATATCTATGATTGATGGCAGCCTCATCTTTCATACCTCTGAGAGGAGGACACCGCAGAGATGAAGTAAACATGAGAGAAGCTGGAGTTTGTGTAGTTTCTGTGCTCGTTTTGAATCCTATGTGTCTAAAGGCATACTTTCAGGCAAGTTTACTTTGCAGTAAAATGTATTCCTATATTTTCTCTGTCTCAGTCTGTAACTTTTCTAACAGCCAAACAAGTACAGCAACATAAGACATCGCAGCCAGCTAATATCACTAGACCAACAACAAGAAGCCCAGCTCGGCATCGACAGATTTACCCGTCCAGCGACCTCTCGACCTCTCACCCTTGTTTTCTTAGCTTCCTCTGTCAACGTCCTCTTCCCACTCTTAGTCTGACAAGTCTGGTTACATTGCCCTCTTGCCCAGCTCCAGTTCTGGCATGACACTAGCTCCACTTACCGTCAGGATTCCTCCCTGCCCTGGACCTGAAAACCTCAAACGCCTGTGGGACAAACAGCTGAGCTCACAGTCTGTGCAGCCTGGCTAACAAACAGCAGCTATAGTTTGTAGCAGCTGACTTTACTGTCCATAAGGAAACTGTAAATCACAGAGAGTTCAGGCAGAGCCGCTGGAGGACAAATATTTCCTCCATAAAATATGATCCGGTTTCACTAAAATCAGTGTTGGTGGTGTGTGACTTAGTGCTGTACAGCGGTGCATACTTGCAGTGATCCCACCCGGAGCACAAAGTTATGTAGTGCAAGAACAGGCGAACAGGGAGCTACATGTCAGTTATATTATGATAGGAATGTTACATAATGTTGCTTTTAAATTGTAGCAAAACTTACAAATGTAATTGGAGAGTTGTGTAAATATCTCAGTCTCTGTGTGCATAATGCAAATTGTGTAACTACAGTAATTGCTCCACAGTTAAGCACTATGGTAATTACTTCCAGCGTACACTACTGTATGTAGATATCTAAGAAGTGTTGGCGAGCTGTCAGTGGTTTTTATTTAATTGCATTGTTCTTTGAGGAAAAACTGGAAGACAAAGTAGACCTGCTTGTTATGAGATTAAACTGAATTATAGCAGTTGGTATGAGAGTAATGGAGATGATTATTTTAATTAGGCTTATTATCAGATACACTGATATAAAAGGAGCCGTGTGAACGTCAGCGTGTGTTCTGACAAAGTGTCAGAAAACTCATTAATAAATGTGATTTAAGCCTCGAGTGTATGAAAGCCACCTATGTGTCGTGTTTTTGAATGACCTTTTTGAAATATTGGCTTTCGAGTGAAAGTCTAATTTGACTGAATAGTGTTACTGCTGCAGCACTCTCTGACACTATTGCCACTAAAGATTATAAAAATAAAAAAAAAGGCCACTGACCTAAATTATGTCCAAGTCGCAGACACATTTTGTAAAGACATAATTTTCTCATTATAAAAAACTGTGTTTTTCACAGACCAGAACCATTCTCGTCACAGCATAAATATGGAGGCACAGAATGCAAAACAAATGTAAATAATGCTGTCTGCGATGGGTTGAATGAGTATTTCTAAAAAGTATACCTCAGTCAATTTGTGTTTTCACAAACGCAGCTTGCAGTGCAGGAGAACACGACCCTGAAACGGTTCAAGATTTTGCTTTGATGTTTTATGAGTTTGGTGTATCACTAATTACCCCGGCTTCGTGCATCACTCCGCTGAACTAGAACTAGTTGTAGGCATGACCTCGATACCGTATGTCTATATCAGTCTTTTGTCTCCCGCTGGGAGTACATTGTCTGCCTCTGTGGCACGTTGAGGCGGCAGCAGGTTAATATCCGTCCTCGCATAATCTCCTTTTGCGGCTGTGTTTTTAGCGAAGGACATGTATTTTTGTGCAAGCTCCATTATATTGTGTTTAAAAGGAGGGAAGTGGCACCTTCTTAGGTTAAGTAGGTGAGTAAGTTAAAGTAAAAAAAAAAGAAAGGACCAACTGTAAGAAATGGATAAATAAAAATGATCATGAAAGGATTCATTCATGCTTCGGCCTATTTTCCCCCTAGAAATAAGATTAATGTGATCAATTAATGTGATTAATGCATATCTGCAGGAAGCAGGTTGATACTGTTGTTTTACAAATATATTGATTCATTAACTGATTAAACATATCTATTTAACAGAAGTAGAAATGTAAACAAGTTTTAGGGGACAATGATTTGCTTTGCCAGATTTGGTACCATCAAACCTGTATCAGGATCTGCAACCACGGGTTGATTGATTGATTAGTTATCAGCTTTTAAATCATATGCCGACTGTTTTGATAATTGAATCATCATTTTGAGTGATTTCTTAAAGATAAAACATTTGTTTTTTAGCTTCTCAAAGTGATATTTCCTGGCTTCTTTAATCATCCATGGCAATAAACTGAATATCTTCGTGTGGTGGACAAAACAAGACATTTGAGTCACCTTGGAATTGAAAAAATGATCAAATATTGACTATGAAAGTAGCTGTCAGTGTTGCAGGCCTGTGATCTTCAATAATATCTGGTTGGATCTTATATTGTTTTAAATAGCTGTACAGTACAATATACACAGTAGTTGTTCTGAAGTCTTCTTCTGGTTCAGAGTGTCTATACGTAATATAACACCAGACCTCCCGCTTCAACTCACAATTTACAGCACGTTTACTGTACAGTGACTGCGCTCCAATATTATATATAGTTTGCCACAGTTTGAAAAAATGTATTATGGTTTTGGCAGCATTCACATTCGAAATGCTCGCAGCTGCCTTAAACACCTACTATTAACCTGTGGCTAGTCCTGCTAGCAAAGACATCCAGAGGGAGCTTGGAGGAGAGACATTACTTCTTCATGTCTGAAGGAGCCAGTTGAGGTGTTTTCAGGGATCTAATCAGGATGCCTCCCGAGTGCCTTACTTTGGAGGCTTTCCAGGCACGTCCAACTGGTAGAAGACCCTGGGGTAGACCCAGAACACAGTGGAGAGATTATAGATCTCATCTGGCTTAGAAATGCCTCAGTATCCCCCCCCGAGGGAGAGCTGGAAAATGTTGCTGGGGAGAGTGGTGGCTGGACTTACCTCACTTAGGCTGCTGCCGCTGCGACCCTGCCTCGGATACGTGTTAGAAAAAGGATGTATGGATGAATGAGCAATGAATGAACAAACTTTAGGCTAAAAGATGGTACAAAGTGTGAGATGTTGGTTCTGTGAGTGGGTTCACTGAGTCTGTGATAGTCGGTGAACCTTTTATAATGATATACAAGACGACTGAATGAACATGAAAGCAAGTTAGAAGTGAAGCAAATGAAGCAGTTCTGATGAATTTTTATAACATACTGCGACGTAAACACGACTACAAATACCTGACGTCTTTGCTCATCGGATATGCAGCACTGAGACAGAGGCTTTTCAGTGTACATGGAACTATTCTGTAGCATTAACATGAATTATTACTCACCGTGGTAATGACATGCATAGAGCAAATTCTGAGGTTCTGATCTAAATCAAACTGGGCTTTTAGATAAAGATCAAAGACATCAAAATCTTGCATCTTCAGTACTCTGTGACACACACGCCCGACAAGCACACACACCCTGAGCCTTCGTTTCATTTGGTGCTCTGAGGGCCCTGCACAGGAAAACTTTAGGTCGGATCTAAATATTAAGTGATGCAATCTACCCGACACTTCCTTCAATAGGTGCGATCGGTGAAGCTAACTATTCACGCTTTTTTTCCCCCCTTGCTCGAAGCCTCGCGCTCGCGCCTCTTCTTCCCTCTATCCCAGTGCCTGGGTGATGATGGTGCAGCGAGCATTAAAGGGGCTGCTTTGAACAAAAAGATCCAGTATGAAAAGGAATGGGATATTAGGCACCATGAAGGGATCGCGGAGCCGCAGCTCTCTCCCTCCCTTGAAGCTGTCATATAATTAGATAAAGGTAGACGCTCCGCTGCGAGTCCACCTCCGTTGAGAATTTCACGCGACCCACGGGTCAGGCCGTAGATAAAACAGGCAGGAGGAAATGCAAGATGTTTCCACCTTCGTGTCAAGGTGACATCACCTCACAACAATGAGGGAAAGGAAAGATAGGAACACTCGAATATTGCATGAGGATAATTTGATGATAAAAGACGAGGGGGGAGGTGGATACAAGGGTGAATCTGTAAGGTAAAAGAAGACACATTGAAGTTGTCTCACTCTTTTCCCCCATGCGACCAGCCTGCCGCACTGTACAAGTCAACGTTTTTTCAAAGAAAATCAGAGGTTCTGCCAACCTCTATAGCATGGAATTTTTTTTTTATTAACCTTTCCTAACAATAAAGCAGGAATTTATTCATGAGACATGCGGTGAGGCAATGTGTGAATGAGGAATATTTGCTTAAAAATGTCTTGACATCTGTAATCTCTCACATCTCAGCCACTGCTGTTCTCTGAAAGTAATCGATGTAATGCTCGCTGAAAAAAATCTTTATCTAAAAGTCTCAAAATATAAACGTTCTTTGCTTCAAGTTAGACACCCCGTGCAGTTCAATCAATCCCAGAGCCTGACATGCTTTAATAAGCATAGGTACACATTTTCCACTTTTAAATCTTTTGGCTCATTCTGACCCAGTTTTCACAAACCTTGTGTGATATACTGACAGGCAAGCCCCTCTGCTGCGCACAGAAATCCTCTGAAACTTGTAGAATTGCAGGCGATGGAGGCCTTTGGGCCATTTGTTTTCTCTGGATAAGTCATATTGTGGTATTCAGTACAGCAAAGCTGATATCTAAATAATATGTATATATAAATCATCTCAAATCTTTCATATCACTTTCACAAGCTGGTTAATATGTGAACTTGAGTAATAATAAAACCGAAAGCCGACTGAAAATTAACAATATAATCCGTGATGATGTGAGGGTGCTTTGGTTCACTGTGTAGGAGGCTGAATATGTGAAACAATGGAGCATTTATTTGAAAGTTTACCCATGAGTGAGCTTAATTTTTTCATAGCGGTGGCAGTTGTGCGGCAGAAAACACACCCACATCCTCAGTGGCCATAAAAATGGTCTCTTATTCAGTATTTCTCCAAATAGTAAATGATATTGCGCTGTTGGGTTTAGTTTTCAGTTCCTTGTTTCTGTGATTAAAAAAAATCTTAAGAACATTAATTCAAAATGACCTCTCAAATATCATATGACTATCTGCTTTAGAAAACTATTCCATTCATTTACTGCAGAAATTAGTTTGAGAGAAATCTGGCTCTGATCCAGCGCAAGAATGATAGTTGTCTACAGGATTTTTTTTTTTTGTGTTTACGGGGGTTTGTTATCGAATAGATATATATATCATCTTATTCTATAGTATTTATGCTTTCAAGTCACTGATCTTGAAAAGCGATGGGCTGTCAACGGAAATAAACTTTTTTTCCAGTCAGGGTACCCGATCAGTTACTGGTCACTTTGAATGGACCTAGTTGGGAAGGTGAATGCCCAACATTAACTGCCACTTGATAATGAATGAAAGTCCGCCTGCGATGAAGGTTATAAATATTGAAAAATCAAAAGGTGAATGATTGGAAGCGTTGCAAATGGTCCAGCCTTTTGTTTACTCCGTCAGATAAATGAAGGTCTTTTATTGTTCTGGCGCCTCTGTGAGTTGTGACTTTGAGTCTAGGATAATTCAAGCTAGGTTATCCATAAAATGTAAATATTCATCCCTGCTGGCCGGTAACTATGGTGTTTTTTTTTTTTTAGGTTCATAGATTAACATTGCTTTGTGCCAAACTTGTTTCTACACTGTTGAATAATGTTAAATTAGTTAGCATGTTTGGTCAAACATTGGCTAAATACTGGATAGATGGAGTATATATTGAGTATTATGATTGTATTGAATCAAGAGATCTATCTATCATCTTGGCCCTTTAGAGTCAGTGACAGATGTACAGCTCAGTTTAGATTTGTCAGTAGGCTGAGAATATAAAGCCATAGACTGTATGTCTTTAAAATCTACCACAGAAGGAAACATATTGATGTGACACCTGACTGGCATACCGGCTAGATTACCACCGAAAGCGTCCTGGGAAATAGATCTTTAGAAAAGAGTGAGAACAACAGGCTGTAAACTTAACAAACCGAATCTCAGTTTGTTGGCTTCTCCCACGCTCTCTGCTCCGGTGATGACTGTCAGTGAAGTCGGCTAAACCACTTTACTCTCGAGCTGACAGCACTGTCAGCAGCCCGGGAGTCGAAATCTGATGTTTTAACATCACAGATCACAAAGAAAAGCATTAAACGCTTACAGGTAAAACACAAGACTCGTGTCGGTTGATATGGGTGCTTAGTATGGCACTGAACAGAAAGATTCAGTATGAACAGACAAATTCGCTACACTGTCAGCCCTAGTTCTCACTGATGTAAACACTCAAAACAGAAACACGAATAATCTGTGCTTGCCTTGCTATGACGTGTCCGAATATCTTCTGTGAGAAGGTCTAAAGGCGTAGACTACCAAGGAAAAGGGGAAGGAAACAATAGGGTGCCACTGCGGCTTTGATGCTTGGTCTTCTAATAATGATCAAACGTAGAAAGATCTCTCACATTGGCAAAGGAATGAGAGCCATGACTCCTCTCACTAAACCCACTGATCTCCCCCTAGTTTTGTTCTTTCAAGTTTGCCTGGGTCAGACAGCACACAGAAACAGAAAACTGAGAGAAAAGTGACCTGTAATTAACTTTTATATGTTTAAAGGTTAAGGAATACAAAAAAGGAAGGAATATAAAACTTAAGACTCAAACTGTTGCAGGGGAATTTTGTTTTGGGGGAAAATGTTACATAGATACAAAGCCAAAAGATGACTTGGAGAATGTTCTTTACATGACCATGCAAGAGAGGAAAGAGATCTGCCTGTTTTGTCTATCTGATCCTCTTTAGTTGCCTCAATTTGGCCAACTAAAGTCACCCAATTAAAGTCTGTGGTCACAGTTAAAACCTATAAACGTTCATGGTCCGTCCACATAGGTGTTCCCACTTAATTTACCTGATTAGACGCCTGCTGTGTGAACTTGACAAGACTGATTCCCTTTATTGCGCTGTTGCAACCTTTATCGCTGGCTGTACTCCATTCATCTGTCCTGGTATACCTCATGTAACAGCATCAGATGAAGGACTGTTGAGCGTTGATTGTTGCATCAGTATTAATCCCCCTGCCGTTCTATCAACACTGTGTTGCAGGTATGTTATAAATTAATGATCAAACAGTGGCAGGTAGTGGGGCCTGTGTTGGAAAACATCCTTTTCTGAATGAGTTGTTCAGTAAATATAGACATAATATATCTGCTGTGCTACAGCACAATTACATTTTTGGTTTCATGATAGTTCCCCCAAATTTGGCATTAATTCAAAGGTGTAATGTTCCGGTATCCGTCTCTGTAGATGGATACTTTATTAAGATGTAGCCCGGTCAATCATAGTCAGAGCAGACAGTCACACTGAGGCAGGTACACAGCACAACTGCCACAGAGAACAACTCCATATTAGCTCTCCTGCTTAGGTCTCCTTATCGAACTTAAAACCATGCACAAAGATCTTGTCCTGCACCTTGTTGAACGGGCCACCGAATTAGCATTCAAAAAAGGTGCCCTGCTAATCTCAGTTTGCTAATTAGCTGCCCAGGTGCAGCACATTAACCAGCATGGAAACATATCTGCAAATTAGCACATTTTGGCAAGGACAATAGATGCAGTGTTTTTCCATTTGGAGTCAGCCATGGCAAGATTTTTGTTTACCACACCCTGGTTGGCATTTTCCCTTCCACCCTTTTTCTTTTCTTTAATTGTGGTGGACACAACATGAATATGCCATTTAGCACATCAATTTTAAATATAATGGAAACTCTGCCCATAATGGAAACTCTGCCCAAACCAAATTGGCACAAACCAGTACTGTGCTTTGGAGCCTGCCCATGAAAAAAGTGGCATCATTCGATTCCCCCGCATAGCTCGAAACCAAACTCAAACCTTAGCACAGGTTTTATCAGCCAGAATAACTGCAGACATTTGTGTGAGTGTGAAGGTCTTATAGGATTATTGGAGAACGCCCTCACAGCTAAAGGAAAACAACGTTGACCTTTGGTAGAAAACTGGACTTTGTGCCCTGACCTTTTCACTGCAGCTTTTGTTATCGATAAGAACATCACACTAGTTCTTGCTTTGGTACTTTACAGAAACAGGTTTGTTTTAAGCTGCTGTTGTTTTCTTTCCTGACCATGTTATTTAACCTAAATAATAAGGCAATCCCACAAAACTTTTTAAAAGTTTTAAAGCCAGCATTGAAGGTTCAAAGATGAACTCTGCAATGCTTCCTTAACAACAACTTTAATGAAAAAATATTTAGGTAAGTATGTAAAAAAAATACACTAGTAATGAGTATAAACTAGTCCTTTGTCAGGAATCATATTTATCTATATGAAGCAGGTTTGTCCTCCATTTCCGTAAATTTTTGTCACTCCACACTTATATTGTATTGTCTCAGAACTGAGCTCTGCTTTTCCTGTTCCCCTAAAGGAAAACGCTCATAAGAAGTGTATGAAAGCAAAGACACACACTATATTTGCAGCCAAAGTTCAACTGCAACTCTTGAATGCTGGGAAATCCTTAGATGTTTGCTGCTGTGTATCCCCACCACTTCCAGTGTACACAGTAAGTCAGGTATACAGTACATGGGCAGGGTTATGTCAAGCCTGCCTCCCTTTTGCCTTCCTGTTTTCAGAGGCAACAAAAAAAAAACATCTGGTTGCTCCGGGTGGGAAAAGCATGAAAATCTATCCAATAATAACCAAGATAGATGCTTCAGTTTATCATTTCTGCAAAAGCTACATTAGATGGCCACTCCATGTCTGCAGGTCTTGGTGTATTTATGTATTTTACATAATTGGAGCTACTATTTGTGTGGTTCACTAAATGCTGAATGGGCTTGTTTCAAGGCAACAAGTTCAGTTGTTCCATTAGTGTTTGATTGCCAGTACAAAGCCCATTGTTACTAAGATTGATGTTGCACTTACATTATTTTCCATAGATAGAGGCAGGGTCTGAACCTGGGGTTGGATGCAGTGTCAGTATGGTGGTGTGTGTGGAGTTTTGATCACTATTTGGAGTACGTGCTCAAGGCCGAGTGTGGCATGAATGTATAAAGTGTGCAGCATGTAACTGTGTGATGAAGATCTACATCAAGCCTTAGACTGAGATGCTACTATTTAATTCAAAGGCATTTCCAGTGAATATGGGATTATGAAATAAGTGGGGTCTCTTAATGACTGGGCTCCTTGCTTGCTGCTTGTTTACTACATGAGTGTATCTTCTTCAGTGCGGTGAAAGAGCAGCAGAGCAGCACTCCTACTGGTAAGTCAAGCAGCAACCTCTGTGGCTGTGAAGTCTATGCGCAAGGGCCAAAAACTGCCGTCCACTTGAGGCTGGCTACAGAACGATCAATCTCAATAAGCCTCCATGTTGAAATCATCATTCAGCCCGCCTCACGCCTGCTGATGATTAGCGGGGAGGTGAAAGATGCAGGACTGCCAACATGGCGGTGGCCAGAGCTTCAGATTTTGAGCTTCAAAATGACTCTTCAGAAAGCTGTGAGTGACGTCACGAATACGCCCTCCGTTCTTTATACTGTCAGCGGTTGCAACTGTGATAGAATAGTAATAATGTACAGGGAACTTGGAGGATGGTTGCGTTCAACTTTCTCGTTGTCATTTTGACAGACACAGTTATAAAAATTCCATTATAATCTATTATTTTCTGTTTTAATGATATTGAGACATTAAGCCTTTTTAATAGCATTTGATTGTCAAAAGCATATATAATATACAGAACTTACAGACTATCTATTTACTAGGGCATTGAGAGAAAAGTTGAACTGACACCGGCTGTGCAGTCACTTTTCATGTGAACAAAACGCGAAGCAGATGAATAATTTTTACCTCCTCGTTGCCACTCTGCAACTCTGCCACCGAGAAATTATGTTTGTACAATTACTAAATTGTTTTCATAATCATGTTGTGTCATGAAACGTGATCACTCAGAATGTTTTTGCTGGTTGAAATCAGTTGTATATGAATGTAGTAGACCTTTTCCAGAGCAGCCATTTAGACATGAAATAAGGTTCAGTCCCATTCAGGTCAAACGGAGTCAGCGTGCTGCTGTGGTGCATGTTGGCTCACTGGAAAGTCTCTGCCGCAATAAATGGAAAGGATCTTAATTAACATCATTTGAAACACCTGCATTGACCCTACTATTTCATGTCAACATGGCTGTTATAGGTATATTAGCGGCTCCTGGATGATACATTTTCAGTGTTACTTTCTTGTTCTTTATCCTCGACCACATCAATTCTTCTTTTTTAATCTCGCTTATTAACCTTCTTTACGAAACACACTCAGCTGCCGTGACATTCTGCAATAGCGAGGCTATGTAGTGATCTAACCTACCAATGCAAACACTAATGACAGCGAGTTCATGTCCGTAAGACCAAAGCACACTGGGAACTCTTACTACAGGTAGTAACCACATGTAAACCCCCCTACATGAGTTGATTGACAGGTAGATTGCCCTCGATGTTAATCTGTCAAAATGACCAAAGAACTTCAGATTTTTCCGTCAGTGTTTAAAAATAAATAAATTCAATTACAGAAAATATTCGGTTAATGCAATGCCTGGCCTTTAAATTGTGAAATGGTTGAATGCCAAAGAGTCCTTTAAAAAACTTTAACTAGAAGCCTCCAGCCCCACAACGCTATGTACTATATTCAAACCACATTGATACCTATGGTAACACTCATTTCCTGTGATATAAAATGTTTTAAATCCATTTTTTTTATACTGTCTTCTTTCAATTCTAGTTGTTCAAAAGTTGTCATTTTTATACAAAAACGTTTTGTTCCAAACAAAATGAAATGCTTCAAATAACCAGAATAGATCTGCGTGCTTGCAGTACCCTGACGCCTTTCAACTCAACTAACAGTTGGAGGTCAACTGACTGAAGACACTTGTCTTCCTCAGTCAAAACTAAATCATGCTAAATCAAAAGCCCAAACTTTTGTCTGACACGTCCCTTTGTCTGGGTTTAACAGAAAGGTTAGAAACTACTTCACTTCTTACTTTTTTGGATAATCGCATCATTTAATCACTCGTCTGCAAATTTTTTTTTAAGTTTTTTAAAGCAAAAGCTTTTGTGTGAGATTTTTGTTCATGGTCACTATAAGAGCTAATCAAAAGAGAACCTGCACAATAGTGGTCTGATTACTCTTCACCTTGTGATCCTTGTGGACTCTTACCTTTGCTAGCCAGCTGGTCAGGGCTTAGTCAATCATCGATTTGAACACACTTGGTGGTTGTCCAGCCCCACACTTGCATGAAAATGAGTTCTCACAGCGGTGTCGGCGCCTTGTTTAATTGCATACTTTTATGCAAATCGAGTTGAACCACAACCTCTCGGTTCAACAGTGACATAGCTGTAAAAATACATTAGCTGATTACAGACATGAGGCAACTGCAGCTTATGTTTGACATGATTGCAAAAAAAAAAAAAAAAAAAAGATCTACAGAAGAAGAGCACTGCGGGTTTCACACTGGCTTTTTTTTGTCAGGAACACAATACATTAGTGCTATACATTTGTGACTGATCCAGCGATCATTAGGGAAATATAAAATTACTGGGGAATACATTAAGTTTCACTGATCGTGTACATGTACTTCATGTCTATTTAGGCTTAATAATGGAAAGCTGCAGGATGATTTATAGACTCTCAAGTCAATATGTTTCTTTAATGCTCGATCTGCTGAAATACCCATCCTTGGACATGATGTCCCATTTATCATCAAATTAATAATACATCTTCTGGAGGCTTCGCTGTTCTCTTATATTCTGTATTATTTCAAGCTGATTTTAAAATAAGAACTATTATTAACATCTCTGTATTCCTCCTCTTCTTTTTTTCATCCTTGACCTTTCTTTCTGGTCTCCTCACTCCTCCACGCAGTGCACTGATGCGCCTCAACCACAGGCTAATTCAGCACAGGGTGTGAAGTTAAAACTCGGTTTCAGCAGCAATAAAACACATTTTGGGTTTAGTAAATCACATACAGTTAATCTCCTTACCCATTTTTGTGATTTACAACTAACCCCTCTTAAATTTAATATTAATCAGTAAAAAATCAGCCTTCTCTCCATCCGTCTACATTTCAGACATGTAATATATGCTCAAGCACCTGGTCAGTGGATTATTTCTCCATATCTGTAGCAATAAAATGATCATCATCCAGGAGAGTGTTTTACAACATCCGAGTTCATCAGTAAGCACTATGAAGCAGAAGTGCACTTTCAGATGTAGGTAAATACCAAGTAAATGTCACTCGCACCACCACCGAGACACATTGCATGTTTTGTTCCTGCTAAGAAATAAAAAAAGTTTCTAATTAAATTGAACAAATGGCATCACATATTTTTTTTTTGTTTTCTTTCTGTTTACTAAAAGTAATAAGAAGCAGGATTATGAAAAACAAGTCGTTTAAATGATGCTGACTTTTTTTTTTCTTCTTCTAATAAATAATAGCAGCTTTTCCTATCAAATTCTTTTCTTGAAGATCGGGTAAGGCGTCGTCAGGCATGCTGTAACTCAGCAGTATGAGTCAAGCACATTTGGATGGATGAGTGCAGTTGGGCTTGTTATCAACGGCTTTTCCCAGGACTAATACTCGTGCTTCTATAGAAAATCTTCCTGCTCTTACAGCTGGTTTAACATCCGGTTAATAATCCCTTTGTGTGGTCTTTTCAGACAAAGGGATTAAACATCATAGGCGTAGCCTAGTTTTTGGAGGGTTTTATCCAGGGACTGTGAACACTTACTTATGGGACATGAGTATATAATTGGTATTCATAATTTTTTCTTTTTTTTTACAGTTTGTTATTAATAATATCCACTCTAAGATTCCACGAAAACGGGAACTTATCTGCAGCTGCTTTAGACAGTGCTGCATTCTTGGAGCGCTGTGACATGGGCGGGTTTGGTCTGCTGTAAGGCTGCAGCACTTTGTAAGGAGGCTAGAACAGTAGACTCCTTGTTTCCATGGTAACCCTGAGTGTGTGTGTGTGTGTGTGTGTATGTATGTATGTATGTATGTATGTGTGTGTGTGTGTGTGTGAGTGAAAAGGATGGTGCCACGGTAAAGATGCTTGAGGTGAGTTCATGATGCAAAATGATTTGACCACATAATGTTCCTCCTCTAAATAACTGGACCGGTGTTGTGGCATCTTAAACGTCTGCACCGCATCCAGGATGTGTTTTTTATTTTGTCTTCCAGCTCGGCATGTGGCCGCTCACTCACTAGAATAATTTCCCTTTAAAATAATAGTTGAGGCTGAAGGTTGCTGATGGTACATTCAAGGTGGGAGACTGACACGTCTGATTAGGATATCTTCACTTTTTTTCTTTCTGTCCCTCATTATTTCAGAAAGAGGAAGTGCTTTGATCTGTAAGGAGAACCTCCAGAGAGTTTGTGAAGTGTGTGTATGACGCATAATATATTTAAACTTACTTAATCTCCTAAGACCTCCTTAGAAACTCCTTCCTTATCTCCCATGACCTCTATAAAACTAACATGCTTAATCTGTACAGTACGTCGAGATTTGTGGCATATCAAGCATACAAAAGGATTACATGTACGGGGTAAGAAAAAAAAGGTGTACCTGTGAACAACCAGCACAGACTAATTTCACTCATGAAACTTAAAGGTCCAGTGTGTAAAATTTAGGTTTTTATTTTTTTTTATTTGCAGAATATATACTTCAGAACTCTGTTTTCATTAGTGTATAATCACCTGAATATAAGAATAATTAGACTTTTGTTCCCTTTACACGGAGTCCACCATGGCATGCCATGCCATGTTTCTACAGTAGCCCAGAAAGGACAAACTAAACACTGGCTCTGGATATTTGTGTTTTCTGCACATGTAGCCACCATTTTTTCTCCTTCAGACAACACTAGATACCACCAAAACCACCAAATACACACTGGACCTTTAAGTAGACTGTAAGATCTCTACTTGCACAATGTATTTAAGTTGCTAAATGTATTATTAAAGCTCCAGTGTGTAAGATTTAGGAGTATGAGATAAAATACTGAAATAAGAATCATTGTGTTCTCATTGCCTTTTAAATGAGACCTTTTTATATCTACAGTGAGAGTGGGTCCTCTTCCATGGTCCACCATGTTGAACTGCCACCAAACACTGATCTAGATATGGCCTTTCGCTTTTAATGTGAATTTGGCAGCCAGAGTTTTTTTTTACATGCATGGAAGGAGAAGGCGAGGCGTGGGAGAGTATTCGTTGGGTTGCAATCTGCAACTTTACCACTAGGTGCCACTAAATCCTGCACACTGGACTGTTTTAAACTGCAGATAATTCGTTTTACTCCGAGTTTCCAATTTGCTTTGTGGTCTTTATTTTCCTTGGTTTGGAGATGAGGTTAAAAAAAAGTCCTGACAGGGGAAATTGGAAATGACTTCAATCCAGGTAGTGATGCTTAATAGTTTCAGCTTCAATAAAGTGATCTGAGAGAGCTTAAAAAAATAGACTTAGCAGTTCACCATTTCTTTATGCTTTATAATTTATTGGAAAGAAAAATAAAATTCAAATTGTCAGCTGAATATTTTCGGCTTTAAAGTACAAAAAAAAAAAAAACTTTTATCAGCACAAAATGTCCGAAAAATCTCTTTAAAAATGAAGGATAAAAGGAAAATAAATATATAAACAAATCCTCCTGTTTAATTGAGGGGTCACTAGAAAAAAGGTTGAACACCACTGGAGGATCACCCTCATGCCAGTCGGCTGTCAGACACCCAACAGCTTGTCCTTCAAGGTTCATTGAAGTGCTGTCGTTTCATCCTTCCAGATTTTAGAGAATAATTTAGCTGTCCCTTCGCTTTTAAATCGGAGCATGGTAAGTATGATTTCTTTTGCGACCACTCTTGTTGTTGCTTTTTTGCTCATGCAATACAACAAAATGCCGATAATCATTTGACAGCGCCGCGGGGGAGCAATAAAACTTGCTTTCTAGACATAAATGGGTGGCTTGATGTACCATCACCAGGCTGGAGTTTGTCTTAAAAAGCTTCTGGATTTTCTGCGGGAAAGAGACCAGAGTACTTCAGAAGTCCATCTGGAGGCAAATATAGCAGATGGGAATGTTTTGCAGTGCCATTTACACATGAAAATGCTATTCCTGAGGCCAGATTCAGCCATTATCGGGGCACCAATGATTATTGTTTCGAATGTGTGAACTAAGATCAAAGACTTTGAAGAGTTTGAGTTAACACGCTGAGTCGAGTTGGTAAAAGCATGGCCACTCAGCAGTAGGAAACGTGGATTAGGAAAATAGTAGATGAAAGGGTAAAGCAAACACCTTTTGTTGTTCTGAGTTTTCCATCCCTGTGTCTTACTTTGTTCTCTCCAGAGGAACAGGAATATTGCAGCCTTCTCACGTTCCCACCCACTCCCATTACAAGATGTGTGTTATGTTGTTGTTGATGTTTATTGCTCTTGCTGCTGGCCATGTGGCGCTGAAAAGTGCAGCTCATCCCTCAACAACACAAAAATCCTACTTGGAGTTCCCACTAATGTGCACCCATAGGACCAAACAACATCGATAGGTGCTGCACCACGAGGCATTTTACTAAAGGTGGTGTGTTTTTTTTGTTTTGTTTTGGGTTTTTTTTAGAATCGTGGCGCGGACAATCCTTTGGAACGCCATTGGTAGAAATTCAAAAATCATTATGCGGAGCTGATTTCATTATTCTTGTAGCCAATAAACAGCTATATCATTCTGAACTGGAAACAAACACTTCTCCCTCAAGCAGCTCTGCAACAGCTACTCCTTCCTGGCCTCATTATGGAGCGAACACGACTCCGAGGCTCCTCAGATAATAACGGATGATAAGTCAGATGAGACTTGTACCTATTGGTTCGATGCTCTGGGCTGATTTTTGTCATTCCACATCGTCCTTGGCCTCTGTTAAAGCCATACAGTAAATATCTATATTTTGGTCCTCTGGTGTTTTTAACAGTAAATGATGAGGCAGATAAAGTGTTTGATTTCTGCAGCAAACACCTCCTTCTTCCTCACCATCTTATTTGGTTTGATCTCACGTACTGATTACAGTACACCATGCAAACACAAGCAGATAATTATCAGAGTGTGGAGTGTAAATATCGAGGCGCTTTCCTTTTGGCTGCTCCTGCTTGTCGTTTCCCTATACGCATTAACCTCTATCACAACTTCACTGCTTTTTTGCACCAAACGACGTTGTCACTTTACCGATGAGTCAACTTGTTCTTTGACACGTTAATGATTTTGCCGCGGCTGAGGCTGAACATAATGCATTTCCACTGCTCTTTGGTGTAACTGCAACCGTGCCTTGATTCAGAAACCACTGATGTATTTCGATATGCTGTAATTGCATGCTGGTTTCATTAAGATCAATTTATCAAACTCAGGCTGTCTCTCCTATCAGTACGAGACATTTCTTTGGTATTCCGTTTGATCTGAGAAATCATCACTTGTGCAAGGAAATGAAACGTCTATCGGTTAGGATTGGTTCCATGAATGCAAAAAAGTTTAGGTTGTGGAGGTAGAGAGGTTCTCCTAAAACACAGAATGGAGTTACAGGGTTTCAGACTTCACACAAACGAAAACAGTTTGTCATGTTTATTCAAGCTAATTAAAGCAGACGACCACTGCTGGGGACGTCCCAGTGTGTGGCTGTGATGCCCCTTTCAAAATTAACTACCCACATGGCCAGTTTGGAGGGACATTTCTTCCACTCCCACATTTGTAACCAGAGAGATGGTTAAGAACATTGCCAGCATCTTTGTTGCAGTGTTAACAGAAGGGAAGGTAGTTTTTAGAAGAGCTCCTGAAAGGGTTTGTTTTTGTGTTTTCTGCCACAAAAAAATCGACAAAAAAAGTCACTGTTTATGTGACGTTACGTCAGCATCATCTTGCACTATTCACAGCAGACTGAAGCTAGCTCGTTAGCTGCTCTGAGTCAGGCTGAGTCAGACAATTAAAACGACCTAAAACCGGAGGTCTCTCAAATATGTTTTGGAACTGCAGCCCGTGGGTCAAACACGATCAGATGACTGAGAGCTGCTAACTAGCAGGCTTTTAAACAGCGTGCTGTGAGCAAACATGTCACACATACAGGTCGCCCACCTTCCTTCAATGAGAAGGCTCCACTGGGGACATATGAAGTGCAGTTAGGCTGTGGATGTGCTAACTATATAGATAGAGGCGTTCAGGTCCATTATATTAACAAAAGTACTAATACAAACTACCACAAGTAAAACTTCTGCGTTCAAAACCTTACAAAGGTAAAGGTGTTATGTAAGTTATTAGGATAGCAAAATGTACTTTAAGTACTCATTGTGCAGTCAAATGTTCCCTGTCAGTGTTTTAATGTTTATGCTGCTTTTTACTGTTGTTGGTGTTTGAGGTTGAGCTAATTTTTAACTACTTTTGTTGAAAAGTTTTGGCCTTGGTGCCCTACATTTTGGCTGCAATGCTCCAATAAATTTGTATTTATCAAAGGCCAAAGTGGCCTTTCATAAATCTGAATGAACTCCAGGCCAGTTAGAGATTTGACAATAAACTATGCTGTATACAATGTCAGTGGGTTTGCTCATAACTGCCTGCTGTACCTGGAAACAAGGTTAAAGGGAGTGACGAGTGAGCCAAATAGATAAAGGAGCAGGCCAGACAACCAACATTGAGCTGAAAGATCCCAAAATGGTTTATAGAGCTGAAAGGAACTGAAGAATTCGATGATAATTCTCTGTAGAGTCACTACAAGCAGACCCTTTTACATGTATGATTTTAGGGTTAATATATTGAGTAATCTATTATTTACATTTTCTTGATCAATTATTATTCTTATACTTTCTATAGTTAGAGCCTAAGCGTGATACAAAGCTTTCTCCACACTGCCAGGAATATAATTCTGGTTGAGAAAATACTAAATCCATTTTCATTTTATTTTTTTTTGTACCAAGATAAATCCAAAAAGTGACCATATGTCCTCAAGCAGAGGTCACACCACCAATGGTTCTAGCCATAGGTGTGTATATGAGCTGCCACACTTCTGCACATGCTTTGTGGTCTCATGTTTATGTGGCACTGGTAGCTTTGTTTTCTAGCCAAGCACATCACTCACTAAATGCTGCTGCTTTTAAGAGCAAAATGAAAAGCATCCAATTAATATAGTTCAACCCCAACAGCAATAAAAACACATTTATTCTCTGTAGATTTGAGTAATTCAGCAGTGCCCATTACAGATTAGCTCCTTTTGAGCTGATTCTGACATTGAACAGACTTTATTATTATTGAATAATTAAAAATCCAGATGTGTGATCTTGTTTCAAGTCATTCATTTGGGGAAGTCGGTGTCTTGATGTAATTAAGAGCCCACAGTGTGTTAATCTCAGGACGCTGAAAGATGAAACTGCTGATTTACACTGAAACATTTAAGAGAAAACAGCCAGAAACACAGTAATCTTTGGGTATGTGTACGTCTTTAGAGTTGTATTCAGGGTTCAAAATTAACACCTGCCAAGCATCAAATGTAGGTCGGGTTTAAAAATCCATTGGGATTATTAAAATTGAATCATTTGGAATCACAGCCTAGTATCGTGGCATTAGCAAATCAAATCTAAGCAGCTCATTACTATTCGGCATGTTCTACGAAATGTCTGTCCTTTTGTTGCCATTGCATATTATCAGAGATGTGGCAACACATGGCATTGTGGCGTTAACGCCACCAAATAGAGAAAAGTTATGGAGGTGTGCATTTTTGCAAGCGGTTGCTTCTGAACAACGCGGGAGCAGTGAGATTTAGTTAGGGTTGTCAAAAGTATTGATACTTTGGTACTTTATCAATACCACATACTTAAAACTATATGATCTCTATTATTTACACATTTGATAGTATCTAAAGTACCGACATTATTAAAAAAAAAGCGACGCTATCTGCGATCGATTAACTAGTGGACAATCTCCTCCTCGAAAATGGTGAAATTGTGTGTGGAACTTTTGTTTTTTTGGGCGACTTTATAAAAAATACTGCTGTCCCTGATGATGATACAGAGAGAGAAAGAAACAGAGACTGGGCAAACCGATGCGCGTGCAGGAAAAGACAGAGGCGTAGGCGTGTGTTTGGGGAAAAGAGAAAGGTGAGAAGATTAAAAGCAGTTTGTGAGAAAACACTAAGATAAGAAGAAGAATTAAAATGTTGTTGCCCACTTGGAGTAGGATAACTTATTCAAATGTAAAACCCACCAGAGTGGGAAACACAGCAACTGGTCCTCAGTGTGCAGCAGCATTGTTTGCAGGTTGTATTTTTTTTTAGTTCTATTTTGTACATCTAGGACTTTCTTTTAATACCTAAGAAGTGTGGAGTATCATTTTTTGTACTGTATTTTGTAGTGTATCAAAATTTACTACTTGTTTTGGGTTAAATAATGCATGATATTGTTTGATGCTGCCATTGGTAGATGAGCTAATATTGAGATAATTTTGGTTAAACCCTGGTTGTTCGCAATGTGAACTTTGCCTCAGCAACACACAAATGTTATATTTCACATGATATACTCTAGGATTTATTCATATCAGCAAGTCAACGTACAGCATTTACAGTAAGACACAAGTAGTTGAGTAGCCTTCTTACTCTTAATTCATGCCCCCATTTTTAAAAAAATGATTTTTTAAAGGGTCTCATCCCGCAAAGGATAAATGCCGTGTTATAAACAATGACATGTAAGACAACTCTTACATATTTAGTTCACCCAAAAATGGGCCAGTAGTAGTTGCACACTGTGCAGCTTGAATTCAGAGAGCAAGTATCATTATGAAATCAACATTAGCCACAGAAGAGGTTGCAGATTCTGCAATGAATACTGACCCACAAATGGGTGAAATTGGGGATTTAGAAGTCAGTATACCCAATGCCGGCTGAAAAATAAGTACTCCATATACCTGTGTGTACCCTGCATTAAACCACTGGGGTAGCTTAAAGACAAGTAGCACAACAGCGCTTGGGTCTTGATATGGATAAAACCCCCTTCTGAAAGTCTGAACCAAAGACACACAATCTTTTTTTTTTTTTTTTTTTTTGTGTTTGTGCTTGAGATGAAACCAGCGTCTTCTGCGGATCAAATATCCTTGACAAATTAGGGGTGCAGGCACAAGGAGACTTACTTGAAAGATAACACGCTGTCCATCTGTGCGTGAAAAATTGTGAAAAAAAAAAAAAGTGTTTCCTGTGTTCAAGAGGCAGGAGTAATTATCCACACAGGTACAGGAGCATCTGAGTGACCAGTGAAGCAAAAAAAAAAAACTGTTTCTCTGTAACATTCAGATGTTTTTTGACTAAAAATATGCTCGCATCTTATGATTATTTTCACATTTTATCATTACAAAACAAGCGTCACAGTTTCTGTCACGTTTTTTACAATAGTTTGTTTTTGTCTGACCAACATATATTCAGTTTATTATGATTATATGAAGACAAAAAAGCAAAAAAGCAGCAAATCCTCATATTTCAAAAGGTGTAACCATCGAATGTTTGATATTATTTTCCTTGGTGTTATACAGTATGATTGCTTTTTTCTGCTTTATTCTGTGTGTGCACAATTATAGCAGAAATGTCAATAACAGGCACTTCCTCTGGCATTGTCATCGAGATACATACAAATGAATTCTTGCTGCGTGGGTGGTGAAAAAATATTTTAGCATTCACACTAAGATGGCAAAGCTGCGTTTTTTTTTGTTCTCAGTCAAACTGAATCATGTCAAAATCTTCATCATGTTTAACAGATAACCGTTCAGACGCAGAGGCGAAAGGTGTTTCATTTAATATCACAGCTGAAATGACTGTAGCTCTCTCAGTCTGAGCACTCAGGATGAAGAGCAGGTGCAAATCTGATGTTTTCTGATAAGAAGGCTTCTGTTTGCAATGGCTTTTAGTCATTTGTGAAAAGTGGAGACACACTGTGTATCACACATAGATAGTGCTGATAGAGTCACACAGTGAATCTCATCTTGCCTAACTGAAAAACACACACTCAGAGGATGCTCATTAAGTAGTCAAGAAGGGCTCAACGATGTGCTGGTGCCTCACAAACAGCCTTCTCATTCACACTCTGTAATAGTCAAGCTCCCCACAGGTTGACATTTTGTTCTTCCATTTAGACCATTGCAAACACTACACTCTGCAGGCTCTGATTCCAGGTCGAGGCTCTAAACTCAGAGCTTCAAACAAATTCCATTTCTCACACAGAGAGATGATATCTATAAGGCTTTAATGACAATTCAAAGGAAAGTGGTTGGGCTGTATGAAGTCTGCTCCAAAGTGAGGTTGAGTGGAGGTGTTCAGCAAATGGTTGAGGGCAACAGGTGGACTTGTATAGGTGCACCAACTGTCTGCCAATACAGAGTACAGATCTGATGTTCTCTTCCCCCTAAATGTATGCCTCACTGTATATATGGTACCATGAAGCCAGAGATTATTGTAGCGCTGTAAATTGCCCACTGAATGATAGCAACGACGCTGAATTTTCTTGTGATATCAACAAAGCAACTGTATTTGTTGTGAATAACATAACAATCCCATATTGTCTATGTGCGCAGGGGAGGAGATAGTTGATTGCATATTTAAAAATGGTGGGAAAAGGTTAGATATTGGCTCACAAATTGCTTGCCAACCCCTTGGCCAAGTTATCACAAAAAACCAACAGAGAATGGATTGCTTTTATTTTAAAAACCACACTGTAACTCTAGTATTCATCTCCATAATAAAGCCTAATAGCTTATTTTCATCTTGGTCTTCCAACCTATAAGAAATAATGCAAACAATAATATCAGACAAACCATACATAAATGCAAACAGAATGGCTGTGCTTATATGTTCCAAACTCATAGCACAGTATAAAACTGTCAGTGTCTGCACATTGACGTCTTAAACTTGAGAGGTAGGGGCATTATTCCATCATGCTATCTTTGAGTGCCTTTGTAATTTTTTAAAATAAGTGATTTGTTTTGTGTCTGAAAAACACAAGAGACTAACAAGGAATTGACTGGAAACACCACTTTAAATAGATTGGGACCATGAGAAGCACTGGAGGAGTAATCAGACCCATTCTGGGTAGTCGCGACTGAGACAATTCAACAATTAAGGTAGTGACGTGTGATGCGAGGACCCAGCTGTGACAATTTCATAGTGGATAGCGTACACCGCGTATCTTTGCTGAAGGGGACATTGATTTGGTTAAAGAACGAGAACTTGTTTTTATTTTTTGGTACACTTAAGGGTTTAAAAAATGTAGGCAACTGAAAATGTTGAGAATCAGTGCAGGTATTTTATGTAAAAAAGGATAAAAAAAAACAAAAATCAGAAGCTCTCCACACTACTCACATTTCTCATAATAAACTCTTCCTACTGTACCGCTTTGTTCAAAAGCCATTTTTTGATTTTTCACTCTCAAACCTCTTTCCCATCAGACACTCACCTCTGTTTTTCATCTCCCCCGCATGACTCGAGTGAATTAAATCAGTGAAACCAACAAAGAATGGCAGCTTTCACTTTTCGCCCGTTTCTCACAGAGCAATTTTCCTACATGTTTTGTTCACTCGGCATACGGCCGCGGTGCGGAATTGCAGCTGCTCACGTTTTTTTGAATTAGCCAACACACATTTCAAATCGAACTAAAGGAAACTTTTTATGGAATGCCACTGTAATTTCTACTCCAAGGTTTTCCATTGTTGGATTGTCTCGCTGTTGAATAGGCTTTGTGGTTACCACTGAATCTTAGAGCAAACCACGTACAGCTGCAATTGATGTTTCTTTTATTTATATAGTCCGGAAATGAGAGGGGAACGGGAGGAAGAATGACATGCAACCAAATACCGCGGTAGAACTTAAACTGAGAATGTTGTACATCTATAGTTGACATCTTCACCAATAGAACATAATGGGCAGATTATTTATCCGTGGTATGGTCTGAAAAATGAGAAAATTTTTGAAGATTTTTTTTATTAAAAAAGAAAAATCCAGTCTTCCAGTTTAAAAGGTACAACCACTAAATTAGACAGAAACATTCAGTTCTCACCAGACACCAACAAACCATAACAAATGACTGCTACATTACCAGCAAACATTCTTGCCCAGCAAAGACCATCTGTGTCACATTGTTATCCAATTATTGCCCAAAAAATGGTGTCTCAGTGGGTGGCAGAAATGAGGAAATTGTGTGTGTGTGGAGGTATTTACAGTTCTCTTTCAGTCGGTTCAGTCAGTTACAATGCATCATTGTAGGCTTTTCATATTGTGAGACAAGCCAATAAAGGCTGTTCACGACTTCTGCTGTAGCACAGAGACAGCTCATGGATGGGCTCATTCCCCAAGTCGACTGCACTTCACCCCCAAACCCAACAGGATCTTCTGTTTTCCCGGTAACTCGAGAGTACAGGTTGTGAGACAATGCTCTATTATCACAATGCTGCTGTTTTTAACAATGCCCAGGTTGTGTTTAGAGGGGCTAAAATATATGGCCATATACCATGCTGTGTATGAGAGCCATTCTGGCCAAAAAGAAGCTTTTTCATATGGAAGAATTTACTACCATACTGTTCATTCAAAGCATAAACCTTATAGGGAACATTTTATCTGTAAATCCTCTATAATAATACTAATTAAGGTTTCTTAATTAGTATTATTATAAACACCTGCGCTGACCCTACTGTTTCATGTCAAAGTGGCTGCTGTGAAAACTCTTACAAAGGTAAGACAAACATCTCATTTTCACAATTCACAAATTGTTTCTCCAACAGGAGACATGTTTTAAATTTGAGAAACAATGAAATGCATGACTAACGTATAATCAAATTTGAATAATTATAGGTATTAGATGAATTATAATGA